>NC_091757.1:53230898-53455898 GCF_043380555.1 Nothobranchius furzeri | reverse complement strand
TTGCTAATCATTAAATAATCTACTAGTATGTTTATGATAATAAAAAGGGCACTTTTCTGTAATTTTTTTTGGAAAGTTGGCATCTATCAGATTTTTTTTTCTCTATCAAATTGACGTTTCAGTATTTTCACACAAAAAAATAACATTTTATCTCTTCAGGCCTCTAAATGAGCTGTTTGACAAAAGGTATCTTTTGGAAATACCTTATGATGTCTGCAAAAGGAGACGCAGGTACTTATTTCCTCTTAGGGGGTTTTGCCCCTTATGTGTGAGCTACTGAAGTGGTAAACAGTATTTATTGATTTACTTTTTTGTCTGTTTTTATTAGTTCCAGGGAGTACTCACCTCCCGATCCTCCAGGGTACTTTGATGGATATGTTTGGCCAATTTACCAAATCAACCTCCAAGAGATGGAGAGGACCACATCAGATATTGGTGAGTGACTTTAAATGTTCTATAACTTGGTACATAAAATAAATAAATGTTTTTTATACACATACAAGCATTAAAGGTGCATTATGTAGAAATGAAGTAAAAATTACATCCTGTGGTAAAAATTGGTTACTGCTACCACTTTAAACGACCATGGAGCTTTTTGCTAGCCGCGCTGCAGTATTAGCTCGGAGGAGACACGGCAACCCCACACTCACTGATGGTAAACAGTAGTTACGTCTAGCGATGGGTACCGAATTCGGTACTTTTTAAGGTACCGACCGAATTCCATAGTACCGACTGAGCACCGATTCACGTCATTTGAAACGGTGCCTCGTTTCGGTACCCGTCCTTCATAACAAGAACTTGCCTAGACAGCTGCGCACGCGCAAGAGCGTTATGTCATCGGTCGCTGCGAGCGAGTTGTAAACAGAGCAGCATGGTAGAAAGAACGCACGCTAAAGCTTGGGTCCACTTCACTAAATGTGATGGGTAACTGGGTGATGATGAAACCAGCGACAACGATCTAAGTGAGACATCCTCATCTTAATCTGCTCCGGTAGGTAAATAAAATGTTTAAGATAATGTTAGCTTGATTTGTTAGCTTCCGTTCCGCTAATGGTGCGTTCGCTTTCTCCTCAGAACTCCGAATTACCGACTAGAAGAACATGAACACGCTCTAAAGTTTGGCTTCACTTTACTAAATGCGACGGGTGATTGGGTGAAGATGAAACCAGCGACAACGATCTAAGTGTGAGGCATCATCGTTTTAATCTGCTCCAGCAGCTAAACTGTTAAAGATAATGTTAGCTTGATATGTTAGCTTCAATTGCCACCATTGTTATCAGCTAACGGTGCGTTCGCTTTCTCCTCGGAAATTCTAACTTCCCAGTAGGAAAAATCAAATGAAAAAGGACGGCAAAAGGAATGAAGATACACAGTAAATTTAGTTCACAGTAAAGATGTTTGCTTCAGTTTAATTATCAACTTATAGAACTGCAAGGATGATGTTAAAATACAAACAGTTGTATGTTATTTATCGTGATATTTATCAAATGTAGTTATAAATTGAGAAAAATATATATTTAATTATAAAGGAGAATTAAAATATTAAACACTCAAAAGTATCTAAAATTGGTACCGTTAAGTACCGGTATCGATTCCTAGGTACCGGGAATTAGTATCGAATCTATTCAAATGCCAAAGGTACCCATCCCTAGTTACGTCCCTCCGTCCTTTGTTTTGAAAGCAGAAAAACTTGACAATCCCAGCAGCCAGCTGGATGTGAAATATGATTCAGTATAACCTTCCTTCCAAAATGACTGAAATATTGGACTCATTTGGGATTTTCTCACTGTAAAATTCTCAATATATTCTTACATTTTGCACCTTTAAATGCACAAAATCTTAATATTTCTGTACTAATACAAATAATACTGGCTGGTTTATCTTTTTTTCTAGTGTTTCTGGATGGTCTGAAACCAAAGGAAGAGCTGTTGGCTGCTGTGCGTGAAGATATTTGGCAGGAAATAGACCGACTCAAGGGTGAGGCTAACATGTGGCTGCACACCTTACTGACTGAAGAGTTCACTATTTCTTTTGCTGTCCAGGAGAAAAAAAATCTGAATTGTGGTAAAAATCTGTGAATGACTGGTGCAAATGTCAAATAAATGCATGTAAAAACAACAAAATAACAGCAATTTAGTTCAATTTGATGTCTCACTACCGGAGCGTGCACTGGCTGAGCGGATTTTTATTTTGTTTTCCAGAGAAAAACTGACTCATCTAACATGTTTTACCAATAATGGAGACCGCTGCCCCTCTGGATGTTTGGAAATAATTGCTTTTGGGCTAAAGCTCACCTGAAAGGACCAAATAAAGTTCTGTTTTTGTGCTTCGTGGGGTTCCCGTGGATCATCCACTTCTTCCAGCCCTTCCCGTTGGTGCTTGATCAGATTGAATATTTAATGTTTTAATCGTTTTACTGTTTGTTAATGTTGTTTGCATCTTTTTTCCTACTGACACATCTTGTTGTAGTACCAGTTAAAGCCACCAGGGGCATGTATTGATCTGAGTTTGGCAGGGAATCATAAAACCACCTCTATGAAACTCAGAACTATGAGGTTTCCCAGTTAGGGTTAAATGTTTGCAAACTGAAAAGTGACATTACTTCATCTTTCAGTGGTTTCAACAGCTGTCGGTAATAAAGCTAAAAAGGATAATAATGCAGTGCTGAACCTGAGCTACAATATGTTGACCATATTCACTCATGTTGTTGCTAAATGTATTCATTACAAATTATGAATCCCAATTAACTTTGTAGCTTTTAAAATAAAATGCATCTGCAGATCTATCAAGTCTGATATTTTACATTTTACAAAATAAAGTTCCTTAATTGTTTTAATGCCGATAAAACTAAAGTAACCTGATCTATATGGGTTGTAATTTTGGTTAAAACACCGCCAACATGTGTGCCATTTGCAGTGTTCCATCTATTAATCAAAACCAGAAATTCTTTACTTCCTTAATGCATCTGGCTAATCTTTGCGTTATCAGGGGGAAGAAAGTGCTTATCTGTCACTAAAATTGCACATCTGCATTAAGAAAATGCACCCTTTGGTTATGCAAGCTGATAGGAACTTTATCCATTTCAGAAGGTGTTGCTTTCTTCAGGGTTTTGTGCAAAGTGTGGAAATGCACGTGCACCACAGGTGGAATTTTCTCTGGTTTTTACAGTGATCAGTGCACGTTTCAAGCCTCCTTCCCTCTAGAACCACTGTTTTCATTTTCACGTTTTAAAGTGTCGGACGCTGATTTAAATCTCTGAGCCGTGGGAACCCGCAGCCGCCTTCCTTTCTAATGTTCTCTACGTTTGTTGCAAAACTCATTTCAGACACACAAAGCTGCACTAATTACCACACGCCCGAGGATGAAAATTTCACCAAAAAGTCCACCCCATCTGCAGGATGTTTTATGCATGCCTCAGCAGTACACTTGTCTAACCGGCATGTGCAGCAAGACATCACATGTAAACCAGGGCTTTCCTCACTTCCCTGTACCGACCATATCCTCCTCTGTCACTGCCTATTTAAGTCCACAGCGGGCTAATGTCAGAAACCGTCACGTTAAACCACCTTCCAGGGCTGATTTGCTGAATCGTGACTGGGAGCATGTCCAGCGTGAGATTTTTAGCGTATCTGTGGCGGGTTTTTTTCTGCTGCTGCTGCGTCAGAGCCATGCCTGCTAAGATCCAACAAGAACCACTGAATGACAGACCTGTGATCGGTGAGTGAAGCCGTTTTTCAGTGATATTTGCTTCTGTACATTAGACTTTTCTTGTAATTTCTTTAAATGATCTTGAAAAAAAAACATCTAAAAGTCACAGGAAAACAAGTGAAATGCCGAAAGTTCTTCGGAAATCCTGAGATCCAAACCACCTTAAACAATAACAAATAGTGGCTTTTGTAAGTAGATGATTAAATTAGGGATGCTCGGATCCGATCATGTGATCGGAAATCGGGCCCGATCATGTGACTTTTAAAAGATCGGAATCGGATGTTAAAGATCGGATTTAACCTTATAAAACAACAAGCATGACATTTTTAATCAATCTTGAGATTCAAATTGAATAACAATGGCTTAATTTTGTACCAAAATTCACTTCCTCAATAACAACATGACAACACCATACAGCAGCCGTAACGTCACACGTTTTAAAGTGGACCGCGGAATTCAGGTCGCAGTTAGCTAGCAGGTTAATGCTCGTCTCGCTCCAGGAGAGCAAAAAAATGTCAGCGGTTTGGAATCATTTTAAAATGGAGACCGAATGCTGTCCAACAGCCACTTGCAACGTGTGCAAACCGAGTGTTTCACGTGGTGGAAAAGACAGAGCTGCTTTTAACACCACGAACCTGATCCGCCATCTCAAGAGCAAACATCCAGCTCAATATTCCGAGTTCACCGCGGCAACGCAGATCAAAACATGGAGCCAGCCGACACTGGAAGCTATGCTGAAAAACAAAGAAAAACTTTTTATGGTATCATGTTGGATGCCGTCATATAAATAATAATAATAATAATAATAAAAACCTAACAGGTCAATTTGGAGGCAGTCTCCCTTTTTTCTTGCTATTTTATTGTATTGCTGAAGTATCGGATCGGGACTCGGTATCGGCAGATACTCAAAATCAAATGACTCGGAATCGGATCGGGAGCCAAAAAATGTGATCGGAACATCCCTAGATTAAATCAAAGGTGGTATGAGTCCTTTCTGTGTTTTTGAGCTACTTGTAGTATGAAGGGTGCTTTATAAACAAACAAAACCTGTGCAAATGCTGTGTCACTGTTGCTTTCTTCTTCCTTATCTGTGTTATTTTTACCACACAGGTATTTTAACTCAGCTAGTCTCTGACGACGTCATGAGGCCGTTTGGGAGGACCTACATACCTGACTCCTATGTGACGTACCTAGAGTCAGGGGGAAGCAGGGTGATGCCCATCAGGTGGGAAGAACTGCTCTGATATTTATCTCTTTAATAATATTTAAATAATAACAAGATCCTGTTGCTCCTTTCACCAGGCTGACTCTGACAACAGCTGAGTATGAAAACATCTTCTGGAAGATAAATGGGTGAGTGCATTTGATCTTAAATATGCAGGTGATTTGCATATTTAATAATTATATCTTCTGTTTTATGTTTGTTCAGCCTGCTTTTGATTGGTGGAGCTGCTGATTTGGAGACTTCAGACTTCGCCAGAGTGGCGAAGATCTTTTACAAACTTGCGCTGGAGGTATGTCCTTTTGTCCAGATCTAAATGTTTTGGAGCGTAAAACCCAATCAGCTCCTGGACATGAGCTTGATTAGAGTTGTGCTGTGCTGTTCCTCCATAACCTTTAGTTGTTAAAGAGCAAGTCACCCCCTACAAGAAACTTACTTCACTCCCACTTCATGTTTGAAAAATGCAACAAATGCTGTTGCTCGGCAGACCGAGAGGGCGGAGCTGCTAACAAATACACACACACATAGGCTCACAATGGCATTATGACATCATAATGTACCAGAAGACATCATAGCATACCTCTTAGCCAATAGCGGTGGCAGATTTAAATTCAAATACAGTGCAGAATTTTTCCCTGACGACGGCGCAACACTGACAGTTTTAGGCAGAATATTTGAATTTTAACCAAATGCACTGAAGTGCAAAATTATTGACTACACGTGTCTGTAACATGATTAGACACTTGTTTATAAAGTTTATCAGCAAAAAAAAAAGTGATTTGGGGGTGACTTGCTCTTTAAACTTTTACTGTTTGATTTATTTTTGCACAGAGAAGTTAAATCATCGACTGTGTTTGTTCTAGGCCAACGATGCAGGAGATTTCTTCCCCATCTGGGGTACGTGCATGGGCATGCAGCTTCTAACAGTGCTGGTGGCTGGGCAAAATCTGCTGACCAACACCACGGCTGAGAACGTCGCCCTGCCCCTAAACCTAACAGCAGGTGAAAGCTTTGGGTGGTCTTTTCATTGTCATTAGTTACAGACTTTTTATCGTAAAGCAGGAAAACTGCGTAAACCGAATTGCGACACTTGGTATCCGGAAGAAACATAATCTGCATATTCAGCTGTTTATAACTGGAAAAAAAGAAGCTATTTAACATATTTTAAATTAACTTGATTCCAGATGCCCTCACCAGCAGGATGTTCCAGAACTTTCCTAAAAGGCTCTTAAAGGCCTTGGCAGAAGAACCTTTGACTGGAAATTTTCACAACTATGGACTGGAAGTGAAGGTATCCATCTGCTGTTTCACTTCCATTGTTGAGTTTTTGACTGAAACTTCCATGAGAAGTTAATATAAAAAAAAACACATTTCCAGAGAAGCAGGTTGACCAGTTTTGATGCAGCAGGATGTTATCAGTCAAATGTTAAAATTTCTGCTTAATCAACATAAAGTCATGTTTTTGTTTCAAACTGTGCAAATAACAGGTGTTTAAATCTCCAGAACTTCCCCTACTCCTGACAAAAGGTGAAACAAATGTTTTGAGTCTTTTAGATAACAACTTATTATAAATATTTGATGAGACAGTTTTCATCATTCCACATTTTATTATTGGAAAACTATAAAATCTGATTGACTAAAAGTTTCAAGCCATTTTGGCTTGCTTTTAGCGCCCCTTAGTGTCCGTTAGTAAAAACAAAAGTAAAATGGCCTTCTAGAGTCCTGGAACCCCCCAAGGCGCTTTACAACACAATCAGTTATTCTCCCATTTACACCCTGGTGGTGATGAGCTACATTGTAGCCACAGCTGCCCTGGGGCACACTGACAGAGGCGAGTCTGCTGTGCACTGGCGCCACCGGTCCCTCCGAACACCACCAGCAGGCAACGTGGGTTAAGTGTCTTGCCCAAGGACACAACGACAGACTGAGCGGGGCTCGAATGTACAACCTTTCGATTACAGGGCGAGCGCTTAACTCCTGTGCCACCGTAGCCAAACTCTTACTTGTGCTTTCCTCTTTTTAACACCTTAATCTTGCTAATATGTTTCCTCAGCCTTCATTGGTGTCTACAGGAGTGGTTCATCACTGAATCAAACAAATCAGCTGTGTTCATGATCTAAAACATGGTGGAAGCACTCCAGTGTCGGGCATGTCAGCTTCACTTTAATAAGTCCAAGAGGGACTGAACCGGCACTCTACGGTTGCAAGTGCGGTATTCTGACCACAGAGGGCAGAGGGGGTCTTATTGACATTTCATTAACACTATAAAGAGTTATTTTAGCACGTACTGGCTCAAGAAAAGTATTTTAAAATGTAAAAAAGTTGCATAGTATCCCTTTAAGAGCTAGTTGACTTTTTCTGGCCACTTATTTAAAATGATCAAAATTGCCTCTAAATCACAAGTTACCTAGCCTGGCAAGCCAGACTAAATAATACATTTATTTAAATAAATTTAAATAAATGTATTATTTAGTTGACGGCTCTCGGTTGTGGGGCGGGTTCTACCGTTGTCTTTTAAATGATCTCCGCACGCTACTGGACAATGAATGTGACATACTCACCGCAACAGCCATCGGTAAATGAGGCGGTCCGCAGTTGAAGGAGAAAACGCATCATCTTTTCTAAAAAAAAAGCACTTAAATACATCTATCTGCTCCTGATTCTAATGAAGCCCAAGTTCTAACGTCCAAAATTGATGTAAAAGCCGTTTCAAACGGGCTGTCGGCTTCTTGTTTCACTCTGTTGCATCATCCCACCCACCAGGCATATAGAGTGCCCTGATTGGCCCACAAAGCGGATAAAGCTCTGTGATTTGTTCACTAAGCAGATAGAGAACTATGATTGGCCCACCATTATGGACGAACCACAGCTCTTTATGTGTTTGAAACCCCTCTAGAGAGCTGTGATTGGCCAGCCAGAATGCTGTTGGGGCTGCAGAGGTTCCAGTGGAGCGTTCCTAGACCAAACTTTGCAAAGCAAGAATTTGGTCTAGTTCACTAGGCTACTAGTTACCCAGAGAAGAGCAGAAAATTGCATAAGAACTAAAGATTTGAAACAACAAATAATAAAACATTATTATTTTTCTTATGCTAAATGTTCCTGCAGACCTTCCAGGAAAACCAGAAGCTGCACGGCTTTTTCACACCGCTCTCCACAAACACAGCTGAAAACGGAGTCCACTTTGTGTCCACATTAGAAGGTATTTGTGTGTGAACGTGTCACAGCAAAGCCTTGCTCTGGAGGAAAGCCTGTGATGGCTCAGTGTTGTATTTCCTCTGTCGTCTCAGGTAAAAAGTATCCCTTCTATGGAGTGCAGTGGCACCCGGAGGTGAACCGTTTCCAGTGGGACAGAAAGCTCAGCTTTCCTCACTCCCCTCATGCTGTTCAGGTATCCTCTCTGCTGGCTGAGTTCTTCGTCAACGAAGGTATCACGGCCGACACTGTATTAGATTATTGCAGCATATAGTTCAAATTCTGTTTTCACTAATAGACTATGAACATAAATGTATTAAATGTATTTAATGAACAGATCTTATTTTTTGACTTTGTTCAGGAAGGAGAAGTTTGCATCACTTTGACAATCCAGAGAAAGAGGCCTCGTCACTGATCTACATGCACAAACCCGTCTACACTGCAAACTTCACCTCATATGAGCAGGCTTATTTCTTCTGAGGCCCTCCCACTGGCTTTACTGGGTCCTACACAACAGTGAACTGGTTTCATTCAGCAGTCTGGGTCGAAACTGCTGCTGCAGAGTGCATGCCTGTCAAGAACTCTGTTTTTGAAAAACTTTTAATAATTCTGTAAAGTAGGGGTTGCATGACTTAATTTGTTTTAAAGTCGACAGTCAAGGAATGAAAGTCGAGTCGACTTCGACTAGTTGTTGATGACGTCATTCACCTGAAGCGGGGGGGGGGGGGGGGGGGGGTCAGTAGGTTCGCTGGAGTTTTTGACAATAAAAATTGCGCCCACATTTTCTAAGTTAACACATCTCTTTTAACAACGGTAGTTTCTGCATCCTACTTCAGCCCTCTCCCACTTCCCCCTGCGCAGCAGCAGCAAACTGATGCGCCTGCAGCCTCTCAGAGTTCCTGCTGCTCTAAACATTAAAATAATTATTTCATTTTCTGTTCCTCACTTCTGATTACCTTCAGTGGTGTCTGTTTGTTGCAACCACCAGGTACAAAAACTAACTTGTTTTTATTTGACTATTTTTCTGTCCTGTCTGTTTATCTTCCTGCATCTCCTCTCAGTCCTAAAGAAAAACTGCTACCTGGGTTCATATATATTCACCTTATGAGTTACCTTTGAACTGCAGTTCTAAAAGATCTACCGACCGCAAAAACAGCGGAGTACCGCTGCTCGCCGGCCGACTACAACGGGACCGTTTTTGCTGCGGAGATCGTGCCGGAGCGGAGCGGAGATAGTGGAATCTTGGGGGTGCGTCACCGGAGGACAAAACAGGTGATGCGCCTCGCTCCGCAGCAGCGAAACGCATCAGACACAAATAACAGACAGAAAACAGGAAAGGAAATGAGCCGACATGAACGATCGCGTGTTTAATTTGTTTTTGAGGTGGTGACACCTGATTTGGCGGTGCTCAGGACGCAGATGTCTGGAGCGCGTCAACGATCAGAGCTTTGCATGCGCAAACGTGTTAAGATTAGGATGGGGGTGAGGGGGAAGGTAAAATTGCAAGAGGGAAAAGGTCACAGTTTGGTTAAATGTCCATTTTACCGCCGGTGTCAGTACCGACGTTCTGGCACAGCGCCTCGCCTCTGCCTCCCGACGTGCAGGGGCTCATCACCTGCTGGAGGACTGCATCTTGTCAGTCATTATCACGTGACAGCGACTAGTCGATGACAGGCATAAAAAGTCACTACAGAGCCGTGAAGTCGACTAGTCGACTAGTTCATTTAACCCCTACTGTAAAGTTGTAGTTGCAATGGGAAATTGGGAAAATCGTCAAATTAGCTTAAAACATTTTTTTCATGCCTCTTTACAACATTCTATCATAGTATAGCTATGAATTTATTGTGGTGATTTAAAAAATTTAAACATTAATAAAGTGTTTTTTTCACCTTTGTCTAAAAACCTCTGCCAATAACACGTTTTGGACCAAAAGCAACTTTTGGGCCATCTGGTTGTCGATGTCGCCAAACTGCCACGCTTTCCCGGGTCCCACACTCATTATGCGCATTTAGCAGCAGAACACCACTGGTGTAAGAGGTTTGCGGTTCAGAAACACAGAATTTGAAGTCACGGACAACCTTTGGACCTAGAAAATGGCGACTGGTGTGCTATCTTGTTTCCTCTGGCAATGTGGGTTTCCGGGGAAAATACCCGTGGGAAGGGGTGAGTGTTCCATGCACAGACATATATATGTAGACTAGTGCTGCCTATTGGAGCTGCCATAGTGGCTGGCCGCCATCTTGGATGTGTCTCCGTTTGCTCCCTGTGCATTTATTTCTACTGAGGAAAGTGTTTACCACACTAAAACATATTTTATTATGCTTTGTCATAAAATTAGATATATGTTATAGTATGATAGTTAAACTATAGATACAAATTAATAAAAAAATGTAAAATATAAAATCCCAACAGGTAGGCTAGAAAAGTCAATAGTAATCCCACATGATTTATTTTCAATAGTATGCCATTGTTGCAGCCGTAAACTGCACAAAAAATGGGCATAGTTGTTCACTCTGTGTTGATTCCACTTGGGTTTGGAGAGTGAGGAACCCATCCAGTATGGCGGCAACGCCATTATGCTCTCCAGGGCCCAATGGGGCGTCTACGTATTCATGTCTATGGTTCTCTGACCATATTTGCATTCAAACTTAGCTTGTTTGCAGATTCGCTATAACAGCTTTAAATCTAACGTTAATATGAAGAAGCAGTTTGTTTGATAAAATAAAATAATTGTTGTCTCTTTGGACATATTTGGACATGTTTAAAGAGACATTTCTAGAGTTAATTTAAGGAAACTAACATTCAAAATATCAGAAAAATATTAAATATATTCTCAAAAGAAACAAAAAATAATTATAATTTAAATAAATGAAGCGTTCTCTGTGTGCTCCTGGAATTTCCAGGGCGAACTTTCTGAAACATAGGCCTCAATGAAAGTGGGAAAAAAATTAAAATCAAGCACAATCAGGTTCTTTTGTGACTAAACTATTACAAAAACTGCATTACATTCATGTAACTGTTACAATTAGCCCATTTAATAATTGTGAACCCCACCTGAACTTCCAAATATAAAACTTAACGGTCCACACTACATCCACAACACTTTAAATTTTTAAAACAGGTTAATTATTGTTCATTGTTTGCACTTCTGGTCTTTACAGGAAACTAGAAAATTAATTAGAAAAAAAAACATTAAGATAAAAAAAAATACGTGTTTTGGCGCTCCTTGTGGTTTTGCGCATGCTCACTGCTACTTTTTAAATACAATAATAAAACCATTTTAAAGCCATTTACAGAATTATTTTCACTATAAACTTTAATTTTGTATAAAGTTGAAAGCATCTGAGTGGAAATGATAAATGGTGAAAAAGATCATAAAAAATGTCTTCCTGGCTGAATTCTGTCGCCATCTAGTGGAGAGGGGGAGTTATTTCAGCAAAGATGTTTTCATGAACGAGTTGTTTAATAATAATAATCCACCCCTGACTGTTAGTCCAGTCATGCCGTCAAAACAACACACACACACACACACACACACACTCGCGCGCGCGCGGAAGATTGGTCTCTGCGCGTCAGGGGTGTCTGTCGGGGCGGGGCGAGTGAATCGAGGAGCCCATGCTCTACATTTCCTCTCACACAGAAGCAGCAGCTGCTCCTGGGTCATTGTCATGCAGTCTATTAATAAAAGCACAGCAGTGAGGGTGAGGTGAGGAGGCCTACGCATCATCACTTCTGCTTTTTGACTCAACCAGCGCGTGCGAGCGACTTGGCACATCAAAGCTGCTGCTGCTGCTGCTAAAGGAAGAAAAGAAACGCCCTTCGTCCACCTTTTTCTTTCCCAGTTCGTTCTACAACCACCTCTTTCGCAGGTGCTATTGTCTCGGCCACCTTTCACCCAGCTGGCGCACTCGCTCCTCCGCTGGCGCATCTTGGGCGCACGGGCGTCTGCAGCTTGTTGGTAAACACGAATCGGAACCCAGCGGCAAGGACTCTCCGTGACGCATTGATGCACCCGTTCCAGTGGTGTAACGGTGAGCAGGCAGCGTTTACAGCCGTGTCTCTTTTTGTGGGTTTGAGCCTTTGTGAGATAATCTGGTGTCATTGACAGAAAAACACTCGTGTTAATCATGGTTTGTAGGTAGGATGTTGACTTAACTGAAGTTGGGTGGAATAATGTGAAAATATTAGTGTGGTTAAATCAGAGGAAACTGTTTTTTTTGTTTTGTTTTTGTTGTTGTTGATAATTAAGTTGAGCAGAAATAGAAGAAATAGATCCTTAAAGCAGATTAATCGTGCACTTCTTCTCAGTTCTGCTTCTTTGTGTAACAATTTAATATTCTGCATCTCACGTAAATAAAGTGGAACCTTGCACAGACTGTGCACGTGAACAGCACCATAATCAGTCAAGAACACAATTGCCCCTTTTCAGTTTGCTATGAACAAAGTAATAAAAGATTGTTGTTGCATATTAACGCCAATAAAATCTTTTTTGAATTCATTTTTAAACTTTTTATCTGATTTTTTAATTCCACTTTGCATTGATCTGCAGACTCTAATGAATGCACTCCTTTATTTTTGTCTCAAGTTGAGATGCACACAAGGCCCGGCATTGTGCTCTCCGTGTAGCGTTTCGCCTCTCTGGGTGATCTAGTTGATGCTACGACCTATCACTTTCACCACTTGGCCTTGACCTCTTATCTTTGGAAGTCTGAGACACTTAAGTCTGGTTTGAAGCTTTTCTTTGTCTTTCCTCGGCTCCTTCGTCGTTATTTGTTGGTGTGACAGGGAGACCCCGGGTCCAGATGATGGATTTGAGGTCTTTTTTCCTCCATCTTTGCCTGTTTGAATGGAGGGGACCTCGTCTGTGGATTGTTGGTGCTGCTGAGACAAAAAAACAATTAGTGCCTTTGTGCAGCTCAGCTTTGCTATTCATAGTACAGGCGCACACACACACACACACACACACACACACACACACACACACACACACACACACACACACACACACACACAGACACACACACACACACACACACACACACACAGTGACACTGCTGGAAAAATGAAGCCGTATCAGGCAGCCACAGCTCAGCCTTGTGTTAGTGTTGGATCTTCATTTTTGTGCATGGGTTGGAGAATTCGGGTCGGGACCTACTTTCTTCCTAGTTGCAGCCTTGCAGCCGAGTGTTTCCCTCTCATGTGAAGTCCTGAATATTTGATGGGAAGTTCTGCCAAGCAGAGGCAGAGGCAGAGGCAGCTCTGTGTGAAATCTGAAAAAATAGGACAACCCCTCCATCAGGCGCCGGGTTTCGCAGCTCCG
Organism: Nothobranchius furzeri; assembly: GCF_043380555.1. Taxonomy (NCBI): domain Eukaryota; kingdom Metazoa; phylum Chordata; class Actinopteri; order Cyprinodontiformes; family Nothobranchiidae; genus Nothobranchius; species Nothobranchius furzeri. The sequence goes on along the minus strand of NC_091757.1, from coordinate 53,442,456 downwards.
TCGAATCGCACAGGGCCTTCCCAGATCTTTGCATGACTGTTTTTAACGAATGGCAACACAAAATCCACACGGACACAGATTTTCTTTGTCCTCTAAATGGGAACTTGCACGCCTCGGTCTTAGCTCCGCATCTGCTCGCTGTTGGCACCATGGCAACGGAGCTCCTCATAAGAGAGCTAACATATAGGTCAGTGGTCATGCAAGGCCCCACCTGAAGTAAAATATCACACAGAGCTGTTGGATTTCCGCTCGTGCAAAAGGTGGAGGACGAAAAACGTCAGCGTCTACCCTAGCAGTTGGCCGAGACCTGACGAAGATGCACAAGCACTGGTGTGACCTACATTTGGGTTGAGTTTCTGCTGTGATATGAATTATAGACGCCACTTTTCACTTTGTGCGTCCCTTTGTCTTGGGATGGTTGTAGTGAGGCAACAAGAATGGAGAAAATGAGGTCAGCTTGTCTTGTTTGTTTGCAAGTTCACATCCTCACATGTCTCCAGCAACAATTGTGGACGCTGAGGTCATTTCCTCAGTGGCATACTGGGAAACCGAGCAATCTAAAGCTGCATACATTTAATCATTTAACAAATGCTTTATACTTTCTTTTTTCCTACTTAAAGGTGCTGTATTTGTTCTTGGAAAAAGCCGTTCAAGAAGCCACATTTTGGAGAAAAAAAAAGCATTGATTCAAAGGTCCGACCACTTTCTTCAGGCTCTACTTTAGAGTCACATAATCTGAAGGTTCTAGAAAATGGTACAACACCTGCTTGTGGCACAGACACGCACAAGCAGGAACCCCAGGAGATCAGCAGTTTCTGAAACACTCAGACCAGCCCGTCTGGCGCCAACAACCATTCCACTTTCAAAGTCACTTAGATCACCTTTCTTCCCCGTTCTGAAGCTCGTTTTGAACTGCAGCGTATCGTCTTGACCGTGTCAACATTCCTAAATGCATCGAGTTGCTACCATGTGATTGGCTGATTAGTCATTTGCGTTAAACAGTTGGGCCGGCGTACCCAATAAAGTGGCCAGTGAGTGTATATGTCAGGTTGTGGCCGAATGTTTAGGACCCAAATATGCAGATTACCCAGGATGACTCGAGGCAGAAGTTGGTAAAAGTAAAAAATCCTTTATTTTAGGAAGAACAAAAAATAAATCCAGAAAATGGCAGCGGGCCAAAAGTCCTGGAGAACAGGACATCAAAATGCTCTCTCAGAGCACCAAAACCTGAAGACCAAAAGCTCACGAAGAGCACGAAGACCTGGAGACAAAAGCTCAACCAGAGCACGAACAAACGCTGACAAACATACAATGGACCGACGCAACACAGAGACAAGACAGGGCTCATATAGACTGGGAAGAAGAGAGGGAGATGAATTGCAGGTGTGTGGGGAGACGGACCAGGTGAACACAAGTACTAAATCAGGGAGGAGGAAGAAAACACTGGTGGGAAAAAACACACTAAATAAAGAAAGGCTGTAACAACAGTAAATGACCTAAGAGAAAAACAAAAGACCAGAAGGCAATAACCATAACTAATATTCTAAGGGGAAGCTGACACTAAAGAAAAACACTACAGACAGAAACTACAGGGGCGTGGCTAAGAGGGGGGCCAAGAGAGCACAGGACCTGGGAGGGGGATGCCTGAGGAGGGAAACCTAGAGGGCAAATGGGGAACAGCAGGAGACACATGAGGGCGCTAGAAGACACAAAATGAGCACCTAGAGACGAATGGAAGACAGAAGGAGACACATGAGATGAGACGCAGACACAGACCATGACAGTATAGTGTGTAGTGGTGCAATAGATTAATCAACTCATGAATCGGATCGGATCGCAATTTTCAGTCGAGGATTATTTTTTGCATCAGCAGAAAGAATAAAAAAAGAAAAGACGAATAGCTTTGCTCTGTCTTTATTCTGTAGAACATTTTTGGCTCATTTTGCTACTTGCTATGAAAATAAGAGTTACAGAGAGGTCCGATTGCTGATTAAATGGTAAGACGGCTCGCTCACTCCCTGCGTGTCCTGCTTTCACTCATTTCCTCACCTTCCTGAAGCATTTATTTTTCTTTTCTCCTCACTTACAGATTTGTCTCACCAATAATTCCGGTGTCACCAGGCATTTCTGCACGCGTCACCTCCCTCCCTGCTTTACAGCGATCGCTGGAATGAGTTAGCGGCGCTGCACTGTCATACTTGAGGCCCCTTTGTGTGTGTGTGTGTGTGTGTGTGTGTGTGTTCATTTTTGCAGTTTGTATCATCATTGTATTTTACAGGAAAGCCTAAATGCTCCCATACATGAACTTTAACGATGCAGGTGGGTTTTCAAGCTCCTCCTCCGCTATGACCACTGCTGTGCGTTTCTCATTTGGATTGAACAGGTAGCGCCTTGGCCCCCCTTTGTGACCGATCCGAGGACCATGCGTGTGCCGAACCCCGTGTCGATCACGAATCAGTGATGGTACGTTGCGCCCCTAACAGCGTGTGGTGTATTTAGGGTGAAAAACCCGGCAACTTTTTATTCTTTGATTCAAAATCACAGAAGCTTAGTTAGCACTACCAACAATTGGGGAAACCCCACCTCTAACCAAACTGTTTGGAGAAATGGAGTTTGCATCCAAAATGAACAAATCAGCTAACCAAACCAGCTGCTGTCAGAAAAAAACATAACATTTCCAACATTATCATTCAAATTTGATTTGGAAAAACCTCTGTCAGTTTTAAATGACTATCATTTAAAGGTAAGAATGTGATTTTTTTTATATGCATAAATGTGAAAAACAGCAGCAAAAGTAACATAAATTTAAATGTTTCTAAAATGTCTTTTTTCATATGAAACCTACTCCAAAGCTATTTCTCCTAACTGAGGCCATTCAGAAAGTAATCTACCTTAAGGTTGACTAATGATTCTTTACTTTTACACAAAACACAGCTCAGAATCACTAAAATGTGTCTTGAAATATCTGCAGCTTATAGTTTACTAATGAAATGTGCTAATTCAACATTTTTGGCACATTTGTGCAAAATGACAATAAAACAAGTGAAAACAACTGAATATTCTACCATTTTATTAGATTTGCTTCTTAATGAACATAAAGTATGGAATAATCATAATTTAATTTAATTTAACTATAAGTTAGAATTTTATTTAGCAATATTAGGTCAAGCACAAGTGTCACCTGGGGCGTTTAAAAATAAACAACAAATGCAGAACCACCCAAGAAAGTGGCCTTAAGGCTATTTCTAAACAGATGAACTGAAACAGGTATTCTGAAAGGGTGTGTTCAATGTTCTAATTCTTTAAATGTATAATAAACCCTTCATTCACCCTCTCTTTGAGACAAATTAGACAAACGCTGTCCTTGCATGCTCGTGTTTAGAGAAAGCTTCACTCACGCTAATCCGCCCTTCTCCCCACCATATGGCACTCCGTCTTCTACACTCTGACCTTTCCTGTTGATTTCTGAATTTAATCTGAATCATCTTTATTCCATCATAAACTTTCACATATATCTCAACTGTTCTTAGAAAACCATAATATATATATATATATATATATATATATATTATTTCACAGTCTTCTCATGATCGTTTAAAGAGCAAGTCACCCCCTTTGAGAATATTACTCCACCTCCCACTTCCTGTTTGAAAAATGCAACAAATGCTGTTGCCTAGCATACCGAGAGGGCGGAGCTGCTAACAAATACACACACACAGGCTCTCAATGACATTGTGACATCATATGGTACCAGTTCTAGGGTACCTCTTAGCCAATAGCGATGGCAGATTTAAAATCAATTGCAGTGCAGAGTTTACCTGACTGACAGTTTTAGGCAGAAAATTTACATTTTTAACTAAAATGCACTAAAATGTAAACATATTGACTAAACGTGTCTGCAGCACGATTAGACACGCATTTATATAGTTTATCGGGGAAAAAAAGTTGATTTAGGGGTGACTTGCTCTTTAAGGTAAAAACAGCTGAACGAGACTCACAGAAGAGGTCACAGCATCACGCTGTAGGGATAAATGTGCGTTTTTCCTCCTTTCTTGAAGAAGTAACGATTTTGTTTCTGTGTCCTCCTTCAGCTCCTCTCAGTCTCCTTTAAGAGCTGATTAAAGACCCGACTCATGTTTGATGTCTCTGCTGACCAACGCCTCTCGTTGAGCGAAGCATCTTGAACGTGCAGCCATTGAAGAGCTTCCATTAATGGAGATGCTCTCCTCATTCAGGGCGGATGAATCAAGAGGAGGAAACTATTGATCATCTCATTCGGCCACTCTCACTCCGGGTGTTGGATGGAAATGTCAGGGTGTTCCGCTGAAAGGATCGACTACAAATGCCAGGAAAACAAAAAGTGATGAGGGACTGATAAAAACAAGAAACGTCTCCATTCATCACTCCGGTTAGCCGTACTAATTATCTCCAAACTAGGAAACAAATTAACATCCTTTCTTTAACCCGTCTCTCTTGCCAACCTAAACGGTCCGATGTGCCACTTAAACCTTTCCACCAGTCCACATTAAAGAGCAAGTCACCCCCCCAAAAAACTTTTTTTTGCTGATAAACTAAATAAACGAGTGTCTAATCGTGCTGCAGACACATGTAGTGAATAATTTGGCACTTCAGTGCATCTTAGTTAAAATTTAAATATTCTGCCTAAAACTGGCAGTGTTGTGCCATTGTCAGATAAAAACTCTGCACTGTATTTTAATTTAAATCTGCCACCGCTATTGGCTAAGAGGTATGCTATGATGTAAACTAGTACATTATGATGTCACAATAATGTCGTGAGCCTGTGTGTGTGTGTATTTGTTAGCAGCTCTGCCTTCTCGGTCTGCCAGGCAACAGCATTTGTAGCATTTTTCAAACATGAATTGGCAGTGGAGTTAGACTCTGTTAGGGGTTGACTTGCTCTTTAATGGTGGAACTACATGGCAGGCCTTTAGATGGAAGCACTGGGTTTACATTTAGTGATAACGATGAGGTGGAGGAAGTGGCATCAAAAAATAAAAAGGTGTGGGTCTGTAAAATTCTCAGTTTGGAGAATTTTGTAGCTGCACCGACATGAGAATCTCTTCCAGATCTATTTCAGACCGAGCGAGGAGCAGTTTCACAGTCTTGGAGAGAGTCATGGAAATTAAAACCAAATTCAGGCTGCAGAGTCTCACAAGTGATTGGCGCACACAATCTGCAGTTTGATTCTTTTAGACTGTACGTGCGAGGGAGTCGCTCGGGAGATGCATCAAACTAATGATGCATGAACAGCTCAGGGGAAACCATACCATAGAACTATTACAACTTAAAGAGCAAGTCACCCCCAAATCACTTTTTTTTTTTTGCTGATAAACTATATAAACGAGCGTCTAATCGTGCTGCAGACACGTGTATTGAATAATTTTGCAGTTCAGTGCATCTTGGTTAAAATTCAAATATTCTGCCTAAAACTGTCAGTGTTGCACCGTCGTCAGGGAAAAATTCTGCGCTGTGTTTGAATTTAAATCTGCCACCGCTATTGGCTAAGAGGTGTGCTATGATGTCATCTGGTACATTACGATGTCACAATGCCATTGTGAGCCTGTGTGTGTGTATTTGTTAGCGGCTCCGCCCTCTTGGTCTGCCAGGCAACAGAATTTGTTGCATTTTTCAGCCATGAAGTGGGAGTGGAGTAAGTTTCTTGTAGGGGGGTGACTTGCTCTTTTAGAAACAAAGTCATGATATTTCCCCTTTTAAATAAAATTTCTTCTGTCCAGATGTGAATTTAGGAGCATTGTTGCATGAGGAACAGAACAGGAATGTTATTTTGGTCAAGCTTTGCTGTAATTTCTGCACACACTGCATTTATTTTGAAGAACATTTTAAAATAAGTCAATTGAAGCTCAGAGCAGTGATGTAAAACATGATCATTATCGATACATACACACGTGAAAAGGTTAGTTAAGAGACTTTTGCCAAGTTTTTATTTTCTGAAGCAGGTTTTCCATTTTTGATGCAGTTAATTGAGCTGATAGAGTGAGAATGTGCAGGTTGATACTGCGAACGTACCGTATTTTCCGGACTATGAGCCGCTACTTTTTCCTACGCTTTGAACCATGCGGCTTATAATGAGGTGCGGCTTTATGGGCTCGACACACGGGAGGCGACAAACGACCGCGATCAGCGAAATTTGTCGCTGTCGCTTTTATTACCTGACACACGGGAGGCGATCCGCGGCAGCGACCAGCGGCAAAGCTGTCTACGCGTTCTGTTCCATGGCGAAATCGAACCTTCCGTTGTTTTGTTTGGCTGTGTCAGGTTGGAGGGAATTAAGGTTATTTAAGCGGTTCAGAGTTAATAAAGCGGTAGATATGATGTTTCACAAGGTGCTGCTAGAGTTATGTGAAATCTTGCTTCTGATTTTACAACATAAAACATAATAATAATCAACTTCTCCTCCATGTTTGCTCGGAGATGTACGGAGCATCCTGTCCGCTCATTGGTCAGTGAATGAAACCTCCGTTGATTGGTCCTCGTCCCAGCGACAGCGATGAAAAGTTGAAAATGTTTCAACTTTCTGGGATCGCGTCGCTGGGTCGGCCGTGCACGACACGTGCACGAGTGCAAAATTTCACACGCACGTTTTTCGCATTTCGCTTTGTAGGATGGAGACCCGCGATTATCGCTTAGTCGCGCATGTCTCAGTGAAAATGAATGGAGGAGAGGCGATGTCGCCTCCCGTGTGTCGAGCCCATTAGTCAACCAGAAAGGATGGATGCTGGAAAGTCTAATGAAGGAATGGTTAAAGGAGGGCTACGGAAAGCGCCCAGGAGGATTTTTTTCACACTAAAACGACGCTGCTCATTTTCCCAGCTTCACCCGGGGATGATGACAGCAACACGGACAGCGACACTGACATCGCCACAGAAAAGGTATGTGACGAAGCTCTTCTGAGGCTGTTCAGCTCCGACACTGAAGAAGATGTCTTCAGTGGTTTCAGTGTGCAGGAGGACGATGAATAAACTAATCAATAACTTTTCTGTTTTTGTTTCATACTGATCAGTTCAGTTACTTCGTCTTGTCTTCGTCTTCGTCTTCCTCCGCTTATCCGGGTCCGGGTCGCGGGGGCAGCATCCCAATTAGGGAGCTCCAGGCCGTCCTCTCCCCGGCCTTGTCCACCAGCTCCTCCGGCAGGACCCCAAGGCGTTCCCGGACCAGATTGGAGATGTAACCTCTCCAACGTGTCCTGGGTCGACCCGGGGGCCTTCTGCCGGCAGGACATGCCCGAAACACCTCCCCGGGGAGGCGTCCAGGAGGCATCCTGACCAGATGCCCAAACCACCTCAACTGGCTCCTTTCGATCCGGAGGAGCAGCGGTTCTACTCCGAGTCCCTCCCGAATGTCCGAGCTCCTCACCCTATCTCTAAGGCTGAGCCCGGCCACCCTACGGAGGAAACTCATTTCGGCCGCTTGTATCCGCGATCTCGTTCTTTCGGTCATTACCCAAAGCTCATGACCATAGGTGAGGATTGGGATGTAGATCGACCGGTAAATCGAGAGCTCAGTTCAGTTACGTTCAGTTAAACTACGTTTTCAATTCAGTAGATACCTGCGGCTTTTAGCCCGGTGCGGCTTATATTAAGGTGCGCTCTAGTCTGGAAATTACGGTACTCTAATGTAAATTTAGTACACTGACACAAACACACACAAATATAGCTCTCCAACATTTTTTTACACATAACCCAATATTCTATTTTAGAGAGTGGAATCTCAGATGCAAAACCAAATAAAACAGCATGATAACGCTACATCATCACCTCCTTATTTTGATTTTCTAACTATAAAAGCATTATGAAGTGGTCTCATCTCCTCTTCAGCTTAGGAAAATAAGTTTTAAAACCACTCCTTATCACACTCTTAGTATCTTATATAATACCTTATTATAATATATATATATATATTTGTGCCTAACTGCTCTCCGTAGAGGTTTCCTGACTATATGGGGGAGGGGTTTGGCATAAACAGAGCTCCAGTTGGCAGCCAGCCAGCCACCGTGAAGCGGCTCGCTAAAACACGAACAAACATCCTCAAATAATAAAAGCCACAAAGCCAAATGCAAAGTTTAGAGCAGAGCATTGACCCAGAGGTTCCCTGATCGAGCAGACGCGTGAGAATACGTGTAACGACCGCTGAGCAAGCTAGTGGCTAATGCTAGCAGCTAGCTGCTATAATCAAGTATGGTGTGCTTCTTCAAAGATTCATAATCGTTTATGTTCGCATCTTAATGCATCAATTATTAGATCATTTTCCTCAGCTCTACTGAGCACTCCAGCTAAACAAAACAACACACTGCTTTAAAATTGCTCTGATTGGTTAATCGCTGTGTCTGTTGTGCAGACAGAAGCAGACTAGCAAATAGCGTGACTCGGCTGAGAAAAAAATGTGTGCCTGTAGACGTGTCCAGAGAAAATGACACAGGTGATAGAACACAAATACACAGTTCTACAATCTCTGAGCTTTGGTAGATCGTCACACGACACTATCGCAGGCCACAAATGTGCGCTTTATTTCAATACAAAAACTGTTATTTTTTAAATACTCCTCCATAAGGCTTAAAATAGACATATTAGTATAAATCTGAACATTAAAATGTTTATCTACATTAAAAATATCTGAAAGAGATAAAATTCTACCATTCGAGAAATGCTAGAGACCGCACAACATCTCTCAGATCGCCACAAATGGCCCCCGGGCCGCATTTTGGACATGCCCAATTTAAAGGATGGCGTGTGATTGACTCTCAGCCATTAACTCACTTTAGCTATCCAAGGAGTAACTAAGTATTCTGCGTAAATACTATGCACTGCTAGGGATGGGTACCGAATTCGGTGCTTTTTAAGGTACCGACCGAATTCCACAGTACCGACCTAGCACCGATTCACGTCATTTGGAACAGTGCCTCGTTTCGGTACCCGTCCTTCATAACGACAACTTGCCTAGACAGCTGCGCATGCGCAAGAGCGTTATGTCGTCGCTCGTTGCAAGCGTGTTGTAAACAGAGCAGCATGGTAGAAAGAACGCACGCTAAAGCTTGGGTCCACTTCACTAAATGTGATGGGTAACTGGGTGATGATGAAACCAGCGACAACGATCTAAGTGAGACATCCTCATCTTAATCTGCTCCGGTAGGTAAATGAAATGTTTAAGATAACGTTAGCTTGATTTGTTAGCTTCCGTTTTGCTGATGGTGCGTTCGCTTTCACCTCGGAACTCCGAATTTCCGACTAGAAGAACATGAACGCACTCTAAAGTTTGGCTTCACTTTACTAAATGCGACGGGTGATTGGGTGAAGATGAAACCAGCGACAACGATCTAAGTGTGAGGTATCATCGTTTTAATCTGCTCCAGCAGCTAAATAAACTGTTTAAGATAACGTTAGCTTGATATGTTAGCTTCCTATGCCACCATTGTTATCATCTAATGGTGCGTTCGCTTTCTCCTTGGAAATTCTATCTTCCCAGTAGGAAAAATCAAATGAAAAAGGACGGCAAAAGGAATGAAGATACACAGTAAATTTAGTTCACAGTAAAGATGTTTGCTTCAGTTTAATTATCAGCTTATAAAACTACAAGGACAATGTTAAAATACAAACAGTTGAATGTTATTTATTGTGATATTTATCAAATATGGTTATATATTGAGAAAAATATATATTTAATTATAAAAGAGAATTAAAAATATTAAACACTCAAAATTATCGAAAATTGGTACCGTTAAGTACCGGTATCGATTCGTAGGTACCGGGAATTAGTACCGAATCGATTCAAATGTCAAAGGTACCCATCCCTATGCACTGCTGCAGGAAAGTAGTGTTTGATCAGCTGGCTTCTTTGTGTAAACAAACATGTCTTCATGTCTCATGTGTCCTTCGTATATCTGTCCATCCATATGTTCGGAGTTGTCTTTCATTTCTTGCACGGATAAAAACAGATGAACCGAACACTCACATCCATAAAGGAGACCAGTTGGGTGATATTTTTCTTTCAGGTGAATTTTTGTGATTCTCTAATAATCTCAAAACATGAAATCGGACCAATTCAGTTTGCTATAAAAAAGAGAACAAGCGGGAAGGAGGGATTATAAAAGTCTACTGCAGTGGACAGAAATGACCTCTCACACCAGCTGCTTTGGTGCCATTAAAGACCACGAGTCTGCAGATCTCCACCCAGTAACAGCAGAGCGCTCTCTGGTGTGTGTGTGTGTGTGTGTGTGTGTGTGTGTGCACTTGTCTTTATGGGTTTGTGTGGACCAACCCCTGATGGGAGACCAACATTGTGTGGACATTCACCATTGTGTGGACATTTACCCGGTCCACACAACCAAAATCCTAGAGGAAGCTTCCTTTGTCCCACCTAGAGTTAAACATAATTTTTGCACCATTCTGGCTATAGTGGAAGTCAGGGTCCACACAAACAACTCAGAAAACGTAGTCCACACAAACCCATAAAAACACGTGTGTGTGTGTGTATGTGTGTGTGTGTGTGTGTGTGTGTGCGTGCGTGTGTGTGTGTGTGTGTGTGTGTGTGTGTGTGTGTGTGTGTGTGTGTGTGTGCGTGTGTGTGTGTGTGCTCTGTCTTCTCCATCCCCAGTGAGTCGTGGAGGATGGCTGCTTACACTCAGCCCGGATTCTCTGGAGGTTTCTTCCTGTTAAAAGGGAGTTTTCCTCTCCACTGTCGCTTTATGCTTGCTTAGTATGAGGATTGCTGTAAAGTCACTGACACTAGTCAGTGACTTGATGCAATTTGCTGGGTTCCTTATATAGGAAACATTATTTCTGATTGGCTTAATGAACTGTCCTGAATTGGAATGTTTACTATGTGAAGTGCCTTGAGACGACTCTTGTCGTGATTTGGCGCTATATAAATAAACTTGAATTGAAACTTGAATTATTACCTTGTCTCCCGGGTGAAGCCGTCTGTATAGAGCCTGTGTGTTTTGATAGAAATGGAAAAAAAAACTGCCAGTCTGCAGTGGTTTTCCCATTCGACACACAGAAATAAGTGTTATTAACTGATGGTGATCAGTGTTGCTTCAGCTCCCGTTTATCAACTCACTGACCCCGATCTGACAGATGAAACTTAAAAAAATGAGAAAATGGTGCAAAAGTCCATTCATTCAGTAATTCAGCTTAGACTGAGAGACCATGTAAAGGCTCAGGAACCCTTTGCAGGTGTTTTGGATTCATTGGCTGGTTTTCGAGTGACACGAGTTTATCTCATGTATTAGTTTCATCTTTTAGGTTGAATTACTGAAATAAATGAACTTTTGCTCCATATTCCAGTTTTTTGAGATTCATCTGTGTCTTGTTATATTTTCTGAATGACTTATTTCTCTTCAAATGTCTTTTGTTGTCCGTGACCTCAAATAGTGTTTTTCTCTTTGGGACTCTGGTAGTTTGCCTAAAGTTGAAGCTGATGCAGCCGGCTGTTTCTCCTTCCCTGATGTTATTGATCCATGAACCTCTCACGCTAATGGCGTTCTGTTGCTAAATACATGAGTGTGTTGTGAGTGGAGTATGCAAGGAACTGCGGTGAGACCTAACCCTAACCCCAAAACACCTGATTCAGGTTAACCTCTCTGGTCCTCTTCAACCAATCAGAGCTCAGAATTGTCTGCAGGCAGCAGCTCTACAGCGATGAGGATGTTTTTCAAGTTTAAATCGCTTTATATTTTAGGTAAATATCCCTTAAAATATCTAGTGTGTCTTTTGTTCAGGGTGCTTCTGTGGTCTGGGACTGGTTTACTCCAACAAGTCGTGCGCCATGCCACCCATCACCTTCCAGGATCTGCCTCTCAACATCTACATGGTCATCTTTGGGACCGGCATCTTCGTCTTCATCTTGAGCCTCATCTTTTGCTGCTATTTCATCAGGTGGGTGGAAACTCAAATAGAAATGTGGGTCTTTTGTTGTTATTGAAATTTTGAAAAGACCAATTTTGTAGATTGTATACTGCAATGCATTGTTTGTGAACAAATCCATCGTGAGGTTCTCTTGAAAGAAATAAATTGTAGATTTTCTTTGAAAACACGAAAAATGGCCCAAAAATCAGATTTACAGCAGAACTATCGCGCCCCAACTATCGAGTTTCTGCAGGTCTTTTAACCAGCAGAGTGTTGATATAGTTTTTCTGTGGAAAGTGTAACGTGATGGAGGCGCTATTCCACCGAAGGTTATTTACCCTCTCTCCACAGATGCCTCTGACACAGAACTAGTCTGCATGAGATATGGCCTCAAGGTCTCATGCATTTGCTCTAAACTGCTTCTTTCCAGCTCAAGAGAAGAATGAAGAATGGACTCTCTCCTTTTAATAAATCAAAGAACTCTATTTTAATAAAGCTAATCTAACAAAGTGTTAGTCAATAATAAGATGTGACCAATCTGTGAAATCAAAATATTAATTACTTTATTATAATCCTCTAGAATATAATGAGTAATATGACTTTAAATGTTCCACTAGGACTGATCTCACGTAGCGTTAAGACATGACACATTGTTTTACTGATCCAATCAGAATCTGCCAGATCTGACGGAGGCGTGGTTTTGGTGGTGCTTGGTAAACCTGTCATCTTTTCATTCGACCATAAACCAAAACATCCGAAGTTTAAAACTATGCCCACGTCATCTTTAACGCCAGTTCAAAGCGTTCTAGAGAAGTTGTCGGAGTGGCCAATCCGTAACTTTCCTCTTCAGCCGAAAGAACCAACGACAAGCTGGATAAAATCTGTTGCTGTTCCACCTGCTGCAACGGTTCCTTTCAGAATAAAGAACCATCACGACCCCGTTTTGGGTCTCGCTAGATGCCGATAAACTGTCGTGACCCGGAAGTATCTCAAAGACTGGTCTGGTCGGCAACCGCTGCTTTTCCTACCGGCTTCGGTTCCAGAGAGGGTCAAGCTGGACCTCGACATTCCTGATCTAACGGGGACTTCCACAAGGGTACGTAGACCGACAGAATGGCGTCGAATGTGTTTATGAATCTCCTAACCAAAGCTTAGCGCGACGACATCACCTTCACTTCCCACCAGAACTAATCGTTTCTTCGGATTTGCTGGTTCATTCCACACTACACCATTCTCCATCTCATTCACCTTAGTTACACCATACATTTAGTGTTAAAGTCAGTCTAGTTTAATTTGTTTAGTAATAAATCTTTAAACTTTTAAAACTTGACTCTCTCTTCTATTGTCTCTGAGTGAATATGACGCTGTTATCTAATCCCTGCAATAAAAAGTTCCAATCTTCTGGTTAAACAGTACCCACAGATCCATAAGGTTGATTTCATATTTACTATGGAAGCTTATGTCTTATGGCTCATTAAATAACATGTAAATTAAACCATTACTAAAGATATTTATATTATATGTTTTGCATATTTTTATTACCATGCAGGAAATTCTCATTTTGACATGTTTTGATCACAACGCAGAAACTAATAGAAACATTTGACTAAGCAAAAAAAAAAAAATTATCTGGAAATCAGCAGTCATTCCTCTTGACTCACACTGAGAAACGGTGTGTGTGTGTGTGTGTGTGTGTGTGTGTGTGTGTGTGTGTGTGTGTGTGTGTGTGTGTGTGTGTGTGTGTGTGTGTGACAGAAATGCATTAAGTAAAAATAAAAACACAAAGCCAAGAGGAACACACTGACCTCCTCTGCTGTTGACCAAGCTCCCTGATGAGCTGTGTGTGTTAGAAGGACGGGATGTGAGGCAACAGGAAGCCGCCTGTCACGGTGTGTGAGGACAGCAGTGAGCTCAGAATAACCCCACGCAGTGGGAGCACACAAAACCCTTACACATACAAAAGCTCACCAGGAAACAGCAACACCTGCAGAAGGAGGAGGGTTCTGTGTTTGATCCGGAGCTGGCTCTGGGAGACTCTGTATTTAGTAAACTGTTAAACGTTTTGTGTTGCTGTGTGATATTTTAGTCTGGGATTTTGAAATCCTTTTCAGAAGTAGGCAGAAAGTGTCAGAGTTTTGGAAATATCTGTCAGCTGGAACACAAGGACCAGTTTTCTGTCCAAAAATAATTGATCATCTTGTTTCCTGTATTATAGCATGGGTAGATTATTTATTTTAAGCTCATATTTAACCAGTAAATGGAAAAATTGTTAACATTTTAACTCAAAGTTAGATTTAAAGCTATGTTCACGTATTGTTGCGAAGTTCAGTATGTTAAGTATGGGGAGAAACAAACCTCCAAAGATCTGAGTGTGTGTAACAAGATTTGTGCGCATGTAGTTTATTATTTAGGTATAGGTACACACACACACACACACACACACACACACACAGATCTTTTAATTACGTACGCACAGATCTTGTTACACTAACAATTCTAGTTACACATGCACAGATCTTTTGAGCCTTGTTTCTCTCCATACATAAGCGTCGCAACCCAAACTTTTCCTGTTTATTTGTCCAAAAAGATGCTGCTCCATGCTGGTTCCCATCACAAATTTTAGCCAGAAATCTCTATTTACTGTGCTATGTTAACATTTTACGTTTTCTTTCCAATGACCTTTCATGCTGGTAAGTAGAAAAGCTGAGATGTATTTAGATTTTAATGCAAAAGTCAGTAAACAGAAAATAATCTTCTTTCTTTCCAAGTGGCTTTAACATCAATTTTAAAATGTTTAATTGAAAGTAATTAGGGACATTGTTCATTTAAAAAGAAAATCAGATTAAGAGAGATTTTTAAATAGATGATATAAAAACTCATTAACAGGTTCAACTCCGTGTCAGATCCTGTTAGCAATAGACTTCAAGTGACTGTAAACTTGAGCTTCGACCACGATCTTTGTCACAACCAGTTCACATCCCTTTCGTTTATCTGGCGCTTGCCGATGAATCACAACCTCTTGAGTCACTTCCTGTGGCTCTATTATCAAGCTGAACATAATATTGGACAGACATGAGATTGTGAAGCCATTTATAGAGCAGGTGATTCTGATTCAGAATCAATAAGAACGCTGTCGTCTGGAATTAGTTTGCAATTCTCAGATTTCAATTTTGCTTTTACAAAGAAAAGAAATGATATTTAGAGAAATGTTTCTGAAAAAAAGCTGAAGCCTCGAGGAGTTTATCCAAACCCAGTCATTGTGTGCCTAACTATGAGGACTTCTCTGCCTTTAGCTGTAATAATTAACCCTCTTCAGTCTGAAAACCTGTTGAGACCAGGCCAATTTAAGATGGAATAATTGAGACCTCTCTGAGAGAAGTGTGCAGAGTTAAAAGGGACTATAAGGAAGTGTGACAGCCAAAACATGTATAGAAATGATAAATGTCTTCTTCATACATTCTCCTGCAATGCCCTGGTCCTGTAGAATGAGTCCTGGCATTTTTACTGTGATTGCCTGTTTTTCTGTAAAATCACAGAAAAAGAGAGATGCTCGGGTCGAGCAGGCTGCTTCATGCGCGTTCACGCTCAGGCATCGCCCGTAGCATTTGCTATCCGTAGCTTTAGCAGCAGAGAGAGAGGCAGTGCCACTTTGTCGCTGTTCCTAACGCCTAGTGACAAAGCTAGCTACATTTCTGAGGACCCTTAGCTACTTCCTGTAGAACTTTCTTCTAGATATTTCCTGCAAATCAGCAACAAAATAGCCATTTTCACCTCGAACCGTTCTTTGGTTTGACGTTGTTTCAGCTGTCATCAAGGATATAAAAGTTACAGATACATTCAACATCATTGGTGCTTTAGCTCACCTAGTAAGATGCCTGACTGTCATGCAGAAGACTTGGGTTTGATTCTGGATGTGGACATGGTTTATTTAGAGTTTTTTACATTAATGGTATATTTTTTTACAGTAAGAAGCCCAAATTTTTATTTGAGACTCGCCGAACGGCATTGAATTCACAGATAAAAAAGATGTGGGTTCAACTTTCATTTTGGAACAATTTTTCAAGCAAGGGAAGGGAATGATCTGAGCATGCAGGAGGACTGACCCATCATAAACCTTTGTCGGCTGTGCTGAAGAGAAAGATACAGAACCAAATTATTTAATTAATTAGCTGCACGTTCTCCTGTCCTCTGTCCTCCGGGCCACACACACACACACACACACACACACACACACACACACACACACACACACACACACACACACACACACACACACACACACACACACACACACACACACACACACACACACACACACAGGACTGTCTCAGCTGTTATTTTTGTTTAGGAGTGTGCACGTACAGCGTGCACACCTCATGTACGAGCTTACTTTTGAAGCTGCAGTTTCGCGTTAGGCCTGAGTGGCGATCGCGAGCACAAAAACTTCAAACTTCCTTACAGTCCCTTTAAGGACGAGAAAAGAGTTGAGGCTTGAGGACTGAGAGGAGGATTAGTCAGAGGAGAACAAAGAACCAGAGAGTTTGATTTATTATTAGTTTTAATTAGCATTTAAATGAAATATTTTTCTTATTTGGTTTATTATCAATTTTTTTATCAAATAATCTAACAAATCCCGAGCTTTAATAAAATGTCAGTGGTTTAATCCAGTGAAGAGATCTGTCTGACTAATCAAGAATAATTAAGGAGAAAAGCATTTATTAGGTTTTTATTTATTTATTTAAAGATGAAACATTTAAAAATAAGAGAGTGAGCAAATCTAAAATCCTATGGTTGGTTCGATCCATCAAATGTTTTAAATGCTTAGGTCAAGATTTAAAAGTTGTGAATATAAAACTAAGTGCAAAATTAAATGTATAAAATAGGATTTTATAAATCTCTTTTTCTGTGTCATCAGTCAAGTAGGTTTCTAGTAAATTCTTATATTTCCTTTTTGTTCTTTAGAGTCGAGCTAGGTGGGCTGTCTACCTTGGACCTGACCCTTAACAGTGGCGGCTGGTGAATTTTTCTTTTGGTGGGGCACATTTGAACAGTTGTGCTGAAAAGAACGTGCCTGCTGTGCATGCCCTGTTGTGGGAAGCTGCATATGAGTAACGAGGCAGCTTTTTAATAAATTTGTACTATTAGCATGTTTCTTATCCATTTGCTCCTTTACAATATGATGGTTTATGGGCAGACAAACAAAATAAATGACGATTTATTTGGAAAATAAAAAACGATTCTTTAAAATGGCTAAAAATTATAAATGAGGAAGTGTGTTTTAACAAACTTGTAAAGGAAAATAAATTAAAGTGAAAACTTCTAAACCGTAATGACATTATAACTTTTCCATCCTTGGGAAACTCGACAGATGTAAAGCGTGTATTCTCATATTGTTCACATGGAACGCTGTAAGCACCCGTCTGTGTCAACAACAAACCAGCTTACCAAAGCAATTATCAACTGTTACTTCCTCACTTCGGCTTCTCTGACTTTTTCTGATGCATTTTTTTAATTATTCTGCTTTTCGAATCACATCTCAGATGCTGTGTTTAGTTTCGGGCCCAAACTGCAAATTTTGACTGATATTTGCGTCTAAGTTTAGTTTTGTAAAAACAAAAAGCCCAAAATAACCTTGTGGACAGAAGCGGTGGGCCAAGAGATAAAAATCTGCTCTCCATTGTTGGTTTTTGGAGGGTGGAGTGGAGATTCAAAGAGCCTAAATACTCATTAGCTCTGTGTGTGTGTGTGTGTGTGTGTGTGTGTGTGTGTGTGTGTGTGTGTGTGTGTGTGTGTGTGTGTGTGTGTGTGTGTGTGTGTGTGTGTGTGTGTGTGTGTGTTTTGCAAGTACACTTGCTACACTTCTGAAGTGTGTGTTCAACCCGTGACTTTTTGAGAAGACAATTATAATTTATGACTTTTAATTCTCATTCTATCAATCCAAAGTTAAATGTGAGTAATCAATCCAATGATTTGGCACAAAACTGGTTTAAAAACACAAATAGTATGTTAAAATTTTATTTAATGCTAAAATTCTGCTAATTTAATATAGCCCTAATTTATTTTGTGTGTTAAAATTTAACCAAATTTTTCCATTAAAGGGACATTATGGAAGTCTGACAGCCAAAACATGTATAGCAATAATAAATGTCTTCTTCATACATTCTCCTGCAATGCCCTGGTCCTGTAGAATGAGCCCTGGCATTTTTACTGTGATTGCCTGTTTTTCTGTAAAATCACAGAAAAAGAGAGATGCTCGGGTCGAGCAGGCTGCTTCATGCGCGTTCACGCTCAGGCATCGCCCGTAGCATTTGCTATCCGTAGCTTTCGCAGCAGAGAGAGAGGCAGTGCCACTTTGTCGCTGTTCCTAACGCCTAGTGACAAAGCTAGCTACATTTCTGAGGACCCTTAGCTACTTTCTGTAGAACTTTCTTCTAGATATTTCCTGCAAATTAGTAACAAAATAGCCATTTTCGCTTTGAACCGTTCTTTGAACGTTGTTTCAGCTGTCATCAAGGATATAAAAGTTACAGATACTCTAAATGTTACTAGAGTGTAGCTCACCTAAGCCCCCTTCAGACAGGCCATGAAAAACGGAAATGTTCCGGACTCTGTCCGTAAGACCTTTCTGTCTGAATACAAACATCCGGATAACGTGTTCTGGAATTTATCCGGACGAAGCCCCTAGTAACAGGTCCGGACTTGTTACGGACAGGCTGGCTGCTTCAGACTGGTGAGGTAGAGTTCCGGACAAGAGGGAGGGGGAGGAGGAGGGGACCGGGGGACGCTGTGCGCACCTATATAGCCCGCTGCTGTAGCATGCGGCGAACCACGGCAGCTCGCCTCGTACGGTACCGTCTAGACGCGCGATGGAGCGCTTCACACCGCTTCAGTGATTCCTTTAACCATTGAGCTTCATCATCCAGGTCTCTTATGCTTCTTCGTGTGCGCAGAATTATGCTTAAGCTCCTCGTGATTTTTATCTTGAGAGGCGCTATAGAAATGATATTTTCTTCTTCTTCTTAACTTAAGTCCGATTCCCACCCCACCCCACCCCCCGCAGCCGTCAGACATCTGGAACTTTTCCCTGCTGTGTGAACGCAGCCGAAAGGACAAGTTCCGGTACAAAAGTGGTGTGTCTGAAAGCACAGTTCCGGTTAAAAACCGGATTGAATTGTCCGCAAATGTTCCAGAATGTCTGTCTGAAAAGGGCTCTAGTAAGATGTCTGACTCCCATGCAGAACACCTGGGTTTGATTCTGGATGTGAACATAGTTTATTTAGAGTTTCTTTTTTACATTAATGGTATATTTTTTTACAGTAAGATGCCCAAATTTTTATTTGAGACTCGCCGAACGGCATTGAATTCACAGATAAAAAAGATGTGGGTTCAACTTTCATATTGGAACAATTTTTCAAGCAAGGGAAGGGAATGATCTGAGCATGCAGGAGGACTGACCCATCATAAACCTTTGTCGGCTGTGCTGAAGAGAAAGGTACAGAACCAAATTATTTAATTAATTAGCTGTGTGTTCTCCTGTCCTCTGTCCTCCGGGCCACACACACACACACACACGGGACTGTCTCAGCTGTTATTTTCGTTAAGGAGTGTGCACGTACAGCATGCGCGCCTCGTGCACGAGCCTACTATTGAAGCTGCCTTTACGCTTTTGGCCTGAGGGGATAATCGCGAGCATAAAAATTCAAAAGTCCGTAAAGTCCCTTTAAAGAGAATGTCCTCAATCAGTTTTCTACGAAATGTGAATTATTTAATATTTGATTCCTTCTTGCTTACAGCAAACTACGGCACCAAGCACAGAGTGAGCGGTTTGGATACAGAGAGGTAGGACTGAATCATATTTAGCACCATAATATTGTACCTTTGAACAAATATTCAAACGTGTTTCTAATCCTTCAGGTGGTTTTAAAAGGCGATCCTAAAAAATCAAGTCTTCATGGGGTAAGTTTGTGTTTGCAACTGATTCGGACGAGCAGCGGGAGCGTTAAACTGACCAGTGATCGATTCATACTGTCTGATTTCACTCACGCAGCAGACCTGCGCCGTGTGTCTGGAGGACTTCAAAGTGAAAGACGAGCTCGGAGTGTTGCCATGCCAACATGCCTTCCACAGGAAGTGAGTGGAGCACAAACGGGACTTTCTTCATGCTTGTTTGCACCTCGCACCTGCTGAGGCTTGCCCAAGTGAAAACTGTCAAGCTTGGTCTGAAGTTCAGAGATCAAAAGGGTCCTCATCACTCATTCGTGTCATCGTGCTGCGATTTCCAGTTCACGATTAGAAGGGAGGGTCTGGTAATCGGTTTATCACCGCCGACATGACTGGTCCTGAGATCCTGCAGGGGAAATACATCTGCATACTGAAGATTTAGGATTCTAAAAATGGACTCCCAAAGACAGAATATGGTTTTCATGTATTATTTATTTTTTTGTGAAACAGTTTCTTAAAGGTGGTCTAATTCATCCAGATTACACAACATAGATATGAGTCGTACGCATATTACCTGCAGTAGAAAGCAAACAAAACCATCTCACTTTGGGGAATCAGGGGGAAATCCTCTTAAAGGAGTCAAGATACAAACTAGCCAGTCTGGTGTCTGTTCCAGAACTCATCAGAGTTTTACATCTAGCTAAAAGTATTGACTCGTTGTGGTTTACATTAGTGGGTCAGGGTTTATGTCTCGTATATTTAGTAGCTTTTCTTTCCTATAACTATGTAGCAACCAGCACAGACTCAGGAAATATGTTTTGGGAGTAATGCGGTACAAAAGTAATTAATTACTGTAATGCATTGCTTTTTGCTGTAATGTGGTAATGAAAGGCATTACAGGGAAAGAAAATGGTAATATTTACTCGGTACAATTGTCAGTAACGCGGTAATTACAATGCATTTTTAAACCCAGAATCAAGATGTGGGGTTCCTAAAAGTTCAAATCGCAGGAAGCCTGAAAAACGATCCAGTATCCACATATATGACGTAATTTATGGACTCAGCTTTGCGGGCATTCTATGAGCAGAGAGGACGCAGCGGTGATGGCTCAAACACTCCAGCTGCGTCCTGCGCGCGGCCGCTGTTATATTCACAAAATCGCTCCACCAAAACAAAGTCATTCGTTTGCAATCGTTTATATCAGCCCATATTCTCTGGTACTTCATGTACTTTTCAGCTGAGTTCATAATCTGTGCCCCGGTGATTTCAACTAATAGCTGCTGGAGCGCAGCACATATTAAAATATATATATTTTTGCGTTCTGTAGATCCCTTTGGCTGATTAGTTAGAAAGCAGGAAATCTAGGAAACAGTTTTTCTGGAAGACGGAGAAAAGATGCAGCATGCAGGAAGGTTAGAGAGAGAAAGGGTCGGAAATTATTCAAATGAAATCAAGAAAACAAAACAAAGTGCTTGAAAAGAAAAAAAGTAGCTAGATTTATCCCCAATACACATTTTTACCAGTGAAAAGCAATAATATATAAGCATTTAATATTTATACATGTGGTAGAATCAGATCACACCAGAAGCCAGTCCCACATCCAGGGCCGTATAAAGGCATTTGGGGACCAAGGCAAATATAGGCTTGGAGCCCCCACCACCTCACTCCCTGCTCAGTTAATATAAGATGTCAGCGTGCTGAGAGTACAGATTGTTGTTGCTTTTATTTAATAAACAATCATTTTAAAGCACTGTTATTATATCTGACTGTTTTTAACAGCAATCCTAGCTCAGACACCACATCACCTTCCACATATATGTCATGAGCTCACTGAGCGTCACATGACCAGATTCATACTGAAGTTGTTTTGGTGAAAGTAACTTAAAGTAATGCAAAAGTAGTGTAATGCCTTACATTTTAAAATCAGTAATATTGTAATGTAATGAATTACTTTAAAATGAGGGTAACAAGTAATAAATAATGCATTACAGTTTTGAAGTAACTTGCCCAACACTTAACACATGTATAAAACGTTTCCTGTAAAAGTACCACTTACTTATTTTATGAACTGCTATGCATTCTGGGAAAGTGGAAGACGAGCTTGTATGAAATTCAAATTCAAATTAGAAAGAAAGAAAAAGAACGAAAACGATCTCACGGCGTCTCTCAAGATAAAAATCCTGAGGCGCTTCACATAAACAAAATTAAAAACAATTAAAGTATAAAGAATATTTCAAAAGTGATTAAAAAATAGGTTTAAAATGAGAAAATAAATACATAAAATAAAAATTGTGATAAAAAACATGATGTAAGGGAAGGGAGAGAGAAAATTAATATGAAAGAGGGAAATCAGTGGATCGCGGAATAAGTAGAAAGAGCAGAATTTTACATAATCTAATTAAAACCAAGTGAGATGGACAAGATTTATAACAGTTTAGTGCTTTTTTTGTTAAAATAACTTCCAGTTTCCCAGAATGCAAAGTGCAGAGTAATGCATCAGCTTCACAGCACCACCCTTTTCCCCTGCTGTATGTGTGTCGCCATCAGCAGGAGCTCATTTATGTCCAATTAGTTCAGTTTGTGTCTGTTTCTTCTCTTTTAGGTGTTTGGTGAAGTGGCTGGAGGTGCGCTGCGTCTGCCCCATGTGCAATAAACCCATAGCCGGCCCCCCCGAGCAGCATCACAGCATAGGGACTCTACTGGATGAGCTGGTATAACCTCTGACCCCTAAACCAGCCGCCTGGGTGGGGCTCCGTCGTTCCACCACTCCAGCTGGTTCAAGTTGGTGACCAACATGAGGAGGGACAATGTTTTGCTGTCAAAATTCAGCAAAGCACCGACACGGGGTAACCTAGTTACCACCTGGAGGAAGCCTCTGAAGGTTCTGTTGCCTGGCAACAACGTCTGATGGCAACACGACACCTTACAGTGTCTGAGAGATTATCTTCAGCCACCCACACTTCACTCCACCGCTCTTCTTTCTGTGCACACGTTCCTTAACATCCTCCACCGCGGCTGCCAGGAGGTTAACTCTGAAGCGGAGGAGGCGGTTTCTCCACGGCGACGTGGACAAAATGAGCGCTGACAGTTGGAAGCGCTTAGCGGGAAGCTCTGTTTGAGTCTTACATGTTACGGTGGGCGCAGGCGTGAAATTATATCTGTAACAGCTCCTGGGAAACATAAAAATAACACCAGCAGACAACAAGCTTGTGAGTTATCTCAGATGTTCCGGGGGAAAGCCTCGCTCTGTCTTTGTCAGTGGTATCGAGTAGTTTTTAAGGGTTTGTTTGATAAAAGTGGAAAGAGAAATAAACGTGTTTATGTAAAAATGCTCTACAGGGCTGATAAAACTGTTCCTAACACCTAAATGAATCCCTAGCGGTAAAAAATAAAATGTGGGACTTCACATTTCATCACTTGTATCTAAATGCTTCATTTTTCATGTGTAGCAAATTTTCTCATCAAGTTAAACCAACTAATTATTTTAAAATGTTTACAATTAAATCCAACTTGAACCCCCAACAGTAATTTTACAATATTTCTAAACTAATGTAAATGTTCCAGCTGTTTTTACTTCCCACTGTCATGTTTATTTTTACTGCCCAGATCTGTTTTTGTGTCGGTATTGATGGAAATAATTAAAACATCTCGTAACGTCACAGTTTTAAAACACGTTTATACATTTTTCCAGATTATTGCACTTTGAATTTTCCAAAAGAAAACGTTTTTGTCTGGTTTTGTTTGCAGCACCGCATGTTCTTTGTTTTTAAATCCGCAGAGTTACAAAGCCGTGAGTAACCATAAAACTGAAAAAGAAAGAAAAGGAAATGCAGGATTGAGTTGCAGCGGACGATTCTGTTGGGTTTATTCTCCTGAAAGCAAAACACTGCCTCAGTTGAGCACAAAACTCACAAAGCACACCTGAACACAACCGGCACCCTAATCTAAATGTTCACCATCAATAAATTCTGCTGCATTCTCTGCAAATGAGCAAAAGAAAATAAGTCTTCTCTTACTGTGCACATTCCACTTTTTGTAAGCCAACAGATGTAAATAAAGTCTTTGTTTGCTCTGCTTCTCCCGTTTCTTGTGAATTTGGCGCCACCTTCAGGCGAAAAGATGCAATAAACTTTAAAACTACAAACGCCGCTAAAAGCTATTTTAGTCTTTTTTGTATTTTTTAAAATCTTACTGGTAATCCAGAAACCTAACTGTTGTTTCAAACTATTAGGGACAGCAGGAGGTGGCAGGTTCGAGAATGCTGCTGTTGTGTCCTTGAGCAAGACGGTCGGTGGGACCGGTGTTCAGCAGGCCTTGCCCCTGTCAGTGCACCATCAGGGCAGCTGTAGTGACATTGAAGCTCATCCCCACCAACATGTGAATGGGTGGATAACTGATGGTGTTGTAAAGTGCTTTGGGGGGTTGTAGAACCCTGAGAAGGCGCGTTACAAATACAGACCATTTACCTTATTATTTGAGCTACAGCAACGACATTTTTTTTATTTAGTTATAACAATAATGTATGATATTTTAATTATTTCAGATATTTATTGGTAGGATTAAATTGTTATTTTTTTAAATCAAACAAAAACTGGAAGCTTGGAATATTATCTCGATCAGATGTTTATATAAATCAGATATAAGGGGTTGCACTAATGAATTAAAGTCTATTTATGTTGCAGCCCAATCTAAACATCCCAAAGTTATGTTATTTGTCTAAAACGGTCTAGTGGCTGGTTCAGGTTTTATGTTTTAAACCAGGCTAGCTTTGCAGGAAGTGTATAGGTTGCAGGTGAGTGGCGTAGCTGCTACCTGATGGATGTCGATTGTTTATACATGCAGAGAGCTGCTTTAACCAATCACAACAGGTGACAGCAGCCGGTACCGGTCGCTCGTGTACATCAAAGTTATCTTTCATAAGACGATAATCAATAAAACGATTTATATAAAATGGATCCAGAAGTTGTAGCCCGTCTCTGCCTACAATATTTTGATATTTTTCACCCTGTTGGTGGTTTTACTGAGCAGGTGCCACTTTTGTCATACGTTTCTTTTTAAAACATGTTTAGACTGTTCAGAATACAAATCCAGGCTCTGTCACGTTTGATTGTTGTAATTAAACTTTGTAGGTGGGGAAGGTCAGAAAAGGATCCGATCAATTTGTTTTCAACGGCGCAGTGCGCCTAGCTCTGGTGGTAATCGAGTGAAATTTTATCTCTTTGCAACAATTTTCACAAGAAAACAGAACAGTTAAAAGCAGGGCTCGTGTTGACCGGACAGTTCCCGTATTTGACCGTTTATTTTGACGGAGAAAGAATAGAAAGAATCACCCCGACGCATGCAGACGAACTGACATTTTAATCGTTTCGCACATCGCAGATGTAGCTAAATCACTCAAGAAAAGATTCCCATCTGAACATCTGAGCTGGACACTGCTCAGCACAGCTCACTGTCAGCGCGTAAGATGTGGAGAGGGGCTTGGAGCGCGTTGCAGAACCAGAGCGCATGCAGGAAGATTCCTCCCACTGAAGCGAGACTTGTCACTTAGAAAATGTTCCCTGATTATGAAACTTTGGCTGAATAGCGCTTGTTCCTGTCTCCAGTGTGGCGACACATCCAGGAGCCGTCTGAGGAGAATCCATGCGGCTCCAGAGCCGCGGGTTGCCGACCCCCACCTTATACTGTATGTATAATAATGTGCTTAATGGAGGGACTCTCTGTAGCGTTATAGGTTTCTGAAGAGCTGAACTGAAGCCCAGTGGGTTGTTCATACTATTGCTATCTTGGCCACGTCACGTGGGGGAAAAAATGGAGCTGAGGGTGGGGGCAGATGATTGACACCAATCAAAATCTGAGCAGATGTAGCTACAAGCTAATTGAGCTAACCAAAGCTAACATAGGTGGGCTAGTGCTTTTAGCTAGAAAACCGTGGCTAAGCATCTCTGCTATGCTTTGCCCTCTAGGCTGTGGCACTTTTAATGTGAGGCCTTGCAGTGGGCAAGCTACAGCCTGTATGCTCATCGGACACCTGTCAATCAAAATGTCATGCCCCTAATAATTCATAATTTTATGCTTTAATTACATTTTAATGGATGAGTTACAAAAGAACCCCCCCCCCCCCCCCCCAGAGTTGTCATGACTGTAAACTTGACCTATTAAACCTGAAATGGGTTTGAACCAGGCTGTAAACATGTTTATTTCTGCTGTGAACTTTGCATTTTTAACATGGGGGTCGATGGAAATTTGCTCCTTTCTGGGACCAGCCTCTAGTGGATGAGGGGGGAACTGCAATTTTTGTCACTTTTACCAAAAGCAGTGGTGTTTGCTCCTCTAGGGCCACAATCCTGCACATTTTACAGGTTTCTTTGCTTCAACACACGGGATTTTAATCAGTAGGGTGAATTGCAGGCATCTGCAGAAATTAATTATACTGAAAAGGTCATTAAAACTGTTGAATCAGGTGTGTTGGAGCGGGAAAACAACAAAAACATGCGGCAGAGGATTGAAACCTTTCCCTTCTTCTTTTACATTTACATTCATTAAAACTATTTGGCATGTGAGATTTTCTGGCCTGTAAACTGATAAAAGGTGATCATCGATTCTTGATGGTGCCACTGGTTTGCTAAATTTTCAGCAGTCTTGAAACCAAGTTAAATTGTCGTCGTCTTCCTCCACTTATCAGGGTCCAGGTCGCGGGGGCAGCATCCCAACTAGGGAGCTCCAGACCGTCCTCTCCCCGGCCACCTCCACCAGCTCCTCCGGCAGGACCCCAAGGCGTTCCCGGACCAGATTGGAGATGTAACCTCTCCAACGTGTCCTGGGTCGACCCGGGGGCCTCCTGCCGGCAGGACATGCCCGAAACACCTCCCCAGGGAGGCGTCCAGGAGGCATCCTGACCAGATGCCCAAACCACCTCAACTGACTCCTTTCGATCCGGAGGAGCAGCGGTTCTACTCCGAGTCCCTCCCGAATGTCCGAGCTCCTCACCCTATCTCTAAGGCTGAGCCCGGCCACCCTACGGAGGAAACTCATTTGGGCCGCTTGTATCCGCGATCTCGTTCTTTCGGTCATTACCCAAAGCTCATGACCATAGGTGAGGATTGGGACGTAGATCGACCGGTAAATCAGGCTAAATTGTCCCTTATAATATTTAAAATGCAATTTTAAGTTATTTAAATAAATGACAAAATGCATTATTTCTGCAAGTGCATTCCTCATTAAAATGATAACTTGAAGCCAAATTTAAAAAAATTAGCTCAGGAGTTAGAATTAATAATAATAATAATAATAATAATAATAATAATAATGCATTGAACTTATATAGCGCTTTTCAAGACCCCCAAAGATGCTTTCACACACTCTCACATTCACACACTGCTAGTGATGGTAAGCTACTTGTAGCCACAGCCGCCCTGGGGAGGTCTGACAGAGGCGAGGCTGCCATTTGGCGCCGTCGGCCCCTCTGACCACCACTAACACAGGCAAGTTGGGTGAAGTGTCTTGCCCAAGGACACAACAGCAGGATACCCCTGGCGAAGAAGGAATCTAACCCATGACCCTACGATCATGAGGCAACCCGCTCTACCACCTGAGCTACTGCTGCCCCAGAATTAGGAAAAAAACAAGAACCATCTGTACTGCTGCCTCATTAAACCCACTTCCCATTGGCAGGATGCGACTGGTTCTTGCATCTTTCCCTCAACAGATTGTAGGCGGCAGAAACATCAAGGTGTGACAGGAATTCTTGACTCTGGCTGTCTTTTAATGAGACCTGCAGGCAGAAAGGCAGAGCACCTGAAAGTGAATTAAGAATGAGGACAGATGTTGGAAAGGAGCGATGGAAACGGCAAGAGGAGGAGTGGCGGGGGAGGTGCTGGCTGGGGAAAAGGTGGAGACTAGGAGGAGAGAGGATGTGGTTCATTTTACTCATCTCATGTCACTTCAACCTTCAGTTCTGATGAGAAAAATGCTATTTTATGGCTTTTCCTAAGAGGAAATTTCCTTTTGAATGAAGGACTTCCAGATGTAACTTCTATATGAGATGCACAACAGCTGGTAAGTTTATTTTAAAAGATTCTGTTCATAAAATCAGTGAAATGTTCACATAACTTGGGTGATGATTTAGAAGAGATCAAATATTGCAGCTGAAGCATGAACTATGAGCAAAAAAAAAAAAAAAACCAACAAAAAATGTTGGTTTTGTCCAAGTTTTAGTTTGGTTTTGCAAATAAAATCTAATTTACTGTCGTTTGTCGCGCGTCATTACATCACTTGTGCGACCCTGAAAGTACAAGCAGGTCTTTCATGAAACTGGTCTCTACCTGAGCTATAAAGAGCCATCTGTGTTGTGAAAACACACACACACACACACTCACGCACAGAGAAATGCTTGTTTCTGTCACTTTCCTCCTCCTCCGACATCGTGGCGCTCAGAGTGGACGTCAGGTCAGGTTGATTCTCTCTTTCTCTGGATGTTGAAACAAACCAGAGCAGCAAAGGCACAGGATCAGGCTGAGACGCTGACCTCTGAGCCACATCAGGACATGATTAGCAGGTTGGGCGGTTCCTTTTTTCAAGCTGTTAAGAGATCCTTTCACTGCATGCCTCAGTTTCCCCCTGAAATCATCAGGACTTACCTTAGGGTTACAGATGAAATGACAACAATCCTGCACAGGTTGGGTCTCTGAGTGGGTTTTAGGAGTTAGTAAATAAGTTTTTGTGAATCTAATAATTATCTTTTAGAATCAAACTTGGTTTTAAGCATGAATTCAGTTCACACTGCTCCACTGTGAGTGAGATTATAGGCTCCAGGTTGGACAGTTTACTTCGGTATTCCCTTTAACGACACAAAAAGAAGCGTGATCTCAAAAATCTGTTTGTAAAAATGTGCAAAAGTCTCTAATTGTGTCACATTTTATTGCAGTTTGCTTCCATAAAATCAGACTTGCTTTTAAATACTTAAACGGGGTTTAAATCTTAAAATTTCATGCTTAAAGGGACTTTACAGAGTTTTGAATTTTTATGCTCGCGATTGCCCCCTCAGGCCAAAAGCGTAACGGCAGCTTCAATAGTAGGCTCGTGCACGAGGCGTGCATGCTGTACGTGCACACTCTTTAATGAAAATAACAGCTGAGACAGTCCCGTGTGTGTGTGTGTGTGTGTGTGTGTGTGTGTGTGTGTGTGTGTGTGTGTGTGTGTGTGTGTGTGTGTGTGTGTGTGTGTGTGGCCCGGAGGACAGAGGACAGGAGAACACACAGCTAATTAATTAAATAATTGGGTTCTGTACCTTTCTCTTCAGCACAGCCGACAAAGGTTTATGATGGGTCAGTCCTCCTGCATGCTCAGATCATTCCCTTCCCTTGCTTGAAAAATTGTTCCAAAATGAAAGTTGAACCCACATCTTTTTCATCTGTGAATTCAATGCCGTTCGGCAAGTCTCAAATAAAAATTTTGGGCATTTTACTGTAAAAAAATATATCATTAATGCAAAAAAGAAACTCTAAATAAACTATGTTCACACCCAGAATCAAACCCAGGTCTTCTGCACGAGAGTCCGACGTCTTACAAGGTGAGCTACACTCTAGTAACATTCACAGTATCTGTAACTTTTATGTCCTTGATGACAGCTGAAACAACGTCAAACCAAAGAACGGTTCGGAGCGAAAATGGCTATTTTGTTGCTAATTAGCAGGAAATATCTAGAAGAAAGTTCTACAGAAAGTAGCTAAGGGTCCTCAGAAATGTAGCTAGCTTTGTCACTAGGCGTTAGGAACAGCAACAAAGTGGCACTGCCTCTCTCTCTGCTGCTAAAGCTACGGATAGCAAATGCTACGGGCGATGCCTGAGCGTGAACGCGCATGAAGCAGCCTGCTCGACCCGAGCATCTCTCTTTTTCTGTGATTTTACAGAAAAACAGGCAATCACAGTAAAAATGCCAGGGCTCATTCTACAGGACCAGGGCATTGCAGGAGAATGTATGAAGAAGACATTTATTATTTCTATACTTGTTTCGGCTGTCAAACTTCCATAAGGTCCCTTTAAAAGCTTTTTTAGGACTTTTTCATTGTTGTCGTCTAGCCCCTGACTTAGGGTCAAAACATAAATTCAATTCAATTCATAAATACTTTATTAATCCCAGAAGGGAATTGATTCTGTCCTCAAACAGCATGATTTCATCTTAGGGGACATTGTTGCAAAAAAATAAAAGTTTACTTATTTTCTGAGTTTCATTCTCAACAAACTGACGGGAAACAAAGTGATTTTTGCACAAAGAATTTACCAAATATCTCAAAAACTGGGTATAATTAGAATATTTTGATGTTCGACAAATGAAGGACAAAAGAACACGCCTCAAAGTCTCTTTAAAGAGATGTTGGAAAATACTCTAGCTGAGACTCAACACAGGACCTGAGGGAAGTGATGGTTTCCAGTCTGTGCTTGTAGATCATTCTAAATTATTTAAATCCCAACATAATGCAAAGAAATCTATTTCTGTTTCATTAGAAATTGTTCTCTAAAACATGTTATTTGTGTTTCTGACCTGAAATAAAAGGCTTTATTTTTTTCACAGTGTTTTCTGGAGGTTACCTTACACAAACGTGTCCACAAATGAACACATGAATCATTTAAGATGATGGATGAGGATGTCCCAAGAAAGCTTTAAACATAATTTCTGATCATCAGAAGAAAAATCAATGCATTGCTCATTTTTTATGAGTGCATTTCCACATTTCCAACACCTCAAGTGTTGCAGAACTTTTTAAAAGACAACCCGCCATGCTCAGAAGGTGGCTGCTGTACCTGGTGGCCAGAATGGGCCTCATCACTCTGGGCCTCTGCTGCTGTCTGCTGCTGCTTTACCTCCTGGCCTGCAGACCGGCGTCCCACAGCAAACAGCAGCCTCTGCAGTGGTCTGGAGGCACCACCAGCAAGGAAGGATACATGGCCTTGTTGCAGGAGAGGGAGGACTCCCACAGACATTACGTCAACAGTCTGACGAAGCAGATATCTGAGCTGAAGGAGGCTCTCCTGGAGAGAACGCAGCAGCTTCACGAGTCCCTAGAGCAAGCTAAAAGTAAAGGGATTCTGCCTCAGGGTCTGGAGAGCCTGCACAAAAACCCGACAGAGTCTGACCTCAAGGTGAGGTTTACCAACAGGTGATGACAACAAAAATATGGAGCGATGCTCATGGTAAATGCTGCCTCGTGTCCTTCAGGAGTTCTTCCGTTCCCAGCTGATCCAGGCGGAGGTGAACTCAGGTGTGAACCTGCCCAATGAGTACGCTCTTACTCCTTTTGACACTTTCACCCTGCAGACGTGAGTAAAGGACCGTTCAGAAGAAGCCCCATCATTTCGAAGGTTACCACTCTAACAGATAAGGGTTCTTGCTGCAGGGTTTACCAGCTGGAAGGTGGACTGTCAAGACACCCAGCTGAGAGGCCTGCGAGGAAAGACCGCAGAGATGAGCTGATCAGCGCAGTGGAAACAGCTCTGCACATCCTGAACGGACCCCAACAGCACAGAGACGGCGCCAAGAGGAAACAAACCTACTCACCTGCAGACTTCATACAGGGTGAAAAGCTCAGATTACTCACGCTAGTTCTAAATCCCGCTAATCTCACATCTAATTATTAAGTAATTCTGATGAATATGTATTTTTGTATTCAAATTAACTCCTGCATGGACTCAAAACAACCATCCTATCCCAACAGGGCCTACTGACATCAACGACTCCTTGGTGTAGGGATATTCATAAGTAGTTTCAGCTCGTTAAGCAACAACACACAGCTGCAGTTTATAAATTTCGGACCCCCCCATATTCCAGTTACAATTAACAAAGCTCCTCGGATGACTATTGAAACGTCTTCAAGAAACGAAGTAGTCCAGTTGCCTTCATTTGAGCCTTTTGGATTACCATGACCTGGATAACAGAGAACCTTCACCAGCATATTCAAATTTAAAGGATAATTTCCATTTTTCTTCCATTTGAATATTTTTTCAGCTGAATTTCCATAAAAATCCTTATTACAGAAGATTAGAAGCAGTTTTGAGTAATGAGTGATCTCTGTGGCAGGGCTGACTCGCATAGAGCGGGACAGAGGAAGTGTTTACGAACTGATGTTCAAAGGGGACGGATCTCGGGACTTCAGGACGCTTGTCCTCTTCAGGCCGTTTGGTCCGGTGATGAAGGTGAAGAGTGAGAGCGTGAACACCCATGGCGTAGTCATCAACATCATTGTCCCACTCTCCAAGAGGTTGGAGGCGTTTAAGCAGTTCATCAACAACTTCAGGTACCCTCTGGAAGGAAAAGAACTGAATTAATTCACCTGCTGACTGACATGAAGATAAATACATTTAATGCCAACAAACTTGGACAAAAGTTTCAGAATATTGATAACTTTATACATATTTTGAGTTTCCGGCTAATAAAGTAGCAAAATTGACAGTGGTGTCCCCAAGAAGTGGCCAGAGGGGGCCATGACCACCCCCGGGAAATAATTAACCACCACTCTGGTCCCCCTCAGGGAAGACCGCCCCTCTTAATAAGATCAGTTAAGCATTCATCTTCTGTAATCAACAGAAATATTAAAGCTAATAATACATTCACCTTTATAATGTTTTAATTTAAAAATTATTCAATAAATCACAATTTTCATGAATACATTTATTTACAAATCTTATTGTTTTAGAATTTTGAAACTGTTTAATTTGCTAAACTCTCCCACAGTCACCACAGGGGCCAATCTGGTGTGCCACCCCAATCTGGCCCCCTTATAAAAACTTCCTGGGGGCACCCCTGTGAAACAACTCCAAATTGTTGTGAATCGGCAAACACCCGTGCGTCGTGTTCTGTGTCCCTTTGGTCCCTAGCCCCCTCCAAGTGTCCCCTCACGTTCTGTGTCCTTGTAGCCCCCAGCTCTTTTTGTCCCCAGCTCCCTCCAGGTTTTCCTCATGTTCTCTTAGGCCCTGTCCACACGTAGCCGGGGATCTGCCAAAACATAGATATTTTTCTACGTTTTGGCCTGTCAACCACACGAAAACGGAGTTTTTTCACACGAAAACGTATCTTTCTAAAAACTCCGGCCAAAGTGAAGATCTGCATTTTCTCTGTTTTGGGTGTCTGCGTGTGGACGGACAAAACCGGAGTTTTAAGGTCCGCAACGTCACTTTCCGCGACAAAAAAAATGCTGACATCACGTGTGCGACCTGTGTTTACACTAGCCGACAGCATGGATGCCCTCAGAGCTGCGCTCGCTTTATCAATTGTCCAAGCGCTTTTTGCTTGTTTGTTTTTGCAAGCGGAATTACTGCTCCTTGCGGAAGACCACAGATGAAGGATGAGGTTAAGAACGGGGGAAGTACTGCCGCCTACAGGTCTGGCATGTCCACAACGTATTTATCCGGGTACGTGTGGACAAAGTTTTTTTAAAACGAGGTGGTGTGGATGCAAGTTTTTGGAGGGGCGGATATTCGTTTTTTTAAAAACCCGGCTACGTGTGGACTAGGCCTTAGTCTCCCCACTGTAGTTTCTATCGGTTTATTATTTTAGTTCCTTAGTCTCCTTTAGTGTGTGTGTGTGTGTTCCCTTCCCCAGTTAGGTCTGGTTTCCTCCCCTGCTCCATTCTGCTCCTCCTCTCTGTTATTGGTTTCACCTGTGCCCAGTTCCCCACGCACCTGCTCCTTTCTCCTATCACCCCAGCCCTGTGTATATAACCCTGTCTGTGTCTCCGTTGTTTGTTGGTTCATTGTCCGTTGTTTTTGTCCCCATCTAGTTTACACAGATCCTGGCTCATGTGTGAGCTTTTGTTTTTGACTTTTTGGAACTTTTGAACTTTGGTTTTGAGTCCTGCAGTTTTTGCTTTTTAGTTCTCACCCCTAATAAAAGGATTCTTTAATTATGCAACCTCTCCAGCCTTGAGTTGTGGTGTTCTGTGTTTTGGGTCCAATCCTCCTGTGCCACTGTGGTCAGATTGATTTATTTAAAGCACTGGGCTGAAATTTAGCTGTTGACATGTGGTTCCTCATTTGCTCTGTTTTAGAGAAGCAGGAATCCAGCAGGACGGCAGGGTTCATCTGACTGTGGTGTATTTTGGCCGAGATCAGATTGAGCAGGTGAAAGCTTTAATGGATCGGACCACCAGGTAACACCTGAAAATAAACAAAAGTTGCAAGTAAAACTGTCGAATTAAAAAAAATCCTTAGTTTTTGCACAACTTGAGTTATTAAGAAGTTTTTAACAACCACCAAAATGACTAACCTGAAATGCTTCCATGTAAATCCACTCTACAATTACAGAAACACGGAACAGCTTCCAGATGAATTTTAAAGCTCGTTTCTTTACTCGATCCCTCTTATAAACCTGGAGTCTCCTGTCATTTCCAACCTTAACGACCTTCCAGTTTTTAATCATAATCTAGTGTTGCGTTTATGTATCGACCCATGTAGTTTCAGGTCAGATCTTCCATTATTGAATTTAAAGCATGAGACACATCCATCTTTCACACCGACGATATGAGAATGAAATTTCTCCGTACTCCGAACATTCTAAAGATTCTTTTGTGCTAAACTTCAGATTACCCCCCCCCCCACACACACACACACACACACACACTCATCCATAGATTATACACTGTAAAAAAATGTTTTTAAAGAAAGTAAAATGAAAAATAAAAAGATAAATCCTTCATACGTTTTCTTAATTTGTCTAAAAAGAAAACATTTTCCTAATTAGCAGGTTTTACTCATATTAACCCTTTGATGCATAATGGTCACTACAGTGGACAGGTACTCAAAACTGTTATTTATTTATTTTTACTATCAAGCACAGCTGTTGAAGACTTTATTGCATTTGAGCCCCTCCATTTGGACTTCAGTAAGTCAAGCCAACATATTTCATGTTCAGAATGCACGCTGTCCACTGAGGTGGACATGTGATAAATTTTTTGTAAATTAAATGTTACAAAAAATATGTAAATATGAAATTTGTTTAATTCACACCTAAAGATGACTGAAAAAAATTGTTAAAAAATCATGGTTGAATATTTCATAATTCATGCATCAAAGGGTTAAGCTCCCTCTAGGAACATTTGTCTAACTTTTCTTAATAAGATATTTCAGCTCATTTTAAGCTTAATTCAACCATTACAGGGCATGGAAACAGTTTGTAATTTTATTCTGGAATTTCAACCAATTATTATTTTTTTATTTAAATAGTAAGCACACTTAAACAACGTTGCAGTTTAAATTTCTTTGTGTGTAAAACTGTAATATGCACTGTAAAAATCAATTTTCGATCTTATTTTCAGAAAAAATTGGCTCAAATCACAAAATAATTCAGTCTCTTTTGCTTCATGTTTCAATTAGAAAATTCTCCCCAGATGTTCTGTTAGTAAATGACGTAAAGCTGCAACAGCTGTCTGATGAGGTTTGATGACCACAATGAACCAGAAGTGTTCGGAAGTTGTCTGGTCAGATGTCTTGTTTTTGCCTCTCAGGGAGACGCGGTTCAGGAGTTTCACGCTGATTCAGGTGAACGAGGAGTTTTCCCGCGGCCGAGGCCTGGAGGTAGGCGCCAGGGCTTGGCGGCACAAACAGAACGTCCTGCTCTTCTTCTGTGACGTGGACGTCCACTTCACCGCCGACTTCTTGACTTCTTGTCGCCTGAACGCAGAACCTGGTGAGAATCTGATCCACTTTATGCCGTTTAACTGAACAATTGGGATGCTTTATTTTTGACAGTTTTCATGTTTATTTTTACATCTTTTTAAGGAAAGAAAGTGTACTACCCAGTCCTGTTCAGTCAGTATAATCCAGCCATCATCTACAGCAATCAAACTCTCCGACCTTCTCTTCAGCAGCAGCTGGTGGGTAAAAATCTGAGTTCATGTCTGTTAGACAGAAAACATTTAAATAATTTCTTATGTTTCAGGTGATAAGGAAGGAAAATGGATTCTGGCGGGACTTTGGGTTTGGGATGACGTGTCAGTACAGATCAGATTTCATCAATATAGGTAAAGGTCTGTCTTCACGTGTCAGAAACGTCCAAAACAAGATCGCAGGAATAGTTTTATTTCATACGTATTTTTCATTTCTTCTGCAACATTAAACATTCACATAAATTAGTATTTGTGTGTCTTTTCAGTGTAAAACGTGTAATATTTTGCCTGAAAAATTAACTAAAACATAGATACTCCAGTCTAGTTTTATACATCTTACCTCCAAGCAGGGGCGTGTCCAGGGAGTGGCCTGGGGTGGCACATGCCACCCTTGGAATCTGAATGGCCACCCCATGTGTCACCACACTGAATTCCATTTAAATAGTATTTTCATTGTCCACAAAAGGCTTGGGGTAAAAAAAAAAAGCATAACCATTGGTGTCACCCATGCACAAAGTAGTGCCTCATCTGGGCCACCCCATTCTAAAAGATCTGGACACGCCACTGCCTCCAAGTAACGCAAAGTCACTGAAATATTTGATGTGATTGAAAATAATAAACAGAGAATACATTAAAACTGATAAATGAATGCATTTATTCACAACTGATTCAATAATTGTAGCTCTTGAGAGTTTTAGTGATTGTTGTCTGAGGAAGTGGGAGCCAGATAATCTACGCGAGTCTAATCCAGATGTGACCTTTCTGTGTCCCACCAGGTGGATTTGACCGTAGCATTAAAGGTTGGGGTCTGGAGGACGTGCATGTCTACAGAAAGTACCTTCACAGTAAGATGATGGTGATTCGTGCTCCGTCTCGCGGCCTTTTCCACTTGTGGCACGAGAAGAGCTGCTCAGACGAGCTTCCTGCAGACAAATACAAGATGTGCATGCAGACGAAAGCCATGAGCGAAGCCTCACATGGCCAGCTGGGGGAGCTGTTCTTCAAACAGGAGATAGAGCACCATCTGGACTCCCAGAAACAGAAATCTGAAAGCATCTGATGGGACACGTGAATTCAGATGACGGATTTCTATTGTTTAACATGTTATAATGTAATAATTTAAATGCTTCATAAATCAGGACATTTTAATTGAATACTGAAGCACACATTTTTATTCTACGAAAGTTTTTGAGTAAACGCAGAAAAAAAGAGGATTTTAAATAAAAGTGTTTGCTGTTTCTTATGGACGTGGGGTCAACTTTTATTATTTTGCACAAAAATATTAAAGTCTAACTCAGAATTGTCAAAGCAGAGAAACATGAATTGAATATGCTGTTGTCTGATTTCCTCTTTCTGACTTCAAACCTGGGCTAACAGAATTTAACCATAAACTCTATCAAATAAAAAAATAAAGTTTTAAGCCTATAGTCTTAAAAGTAGACGAGGTGTCTGCCACACAGATTAAAACTGGGAGCTGGTTCCACAAGAGAGGAGCCTGATGACTAAAAGATCTGCCTCCCATCCTTTTTTAGATATTCTAGGAATAACCAGTAAACCTGCAGTCTTAGTGCAAAGTGCTCTTTTAAGAACACATGAAACAATCAGATCACTGATGGAGTCCGATTTTTAAGAGAAGGAGTGAGAAGGATGATCTTAAAATCATTTCAGAATCTAACAGTCAAGCAGCCAATGTAGGGAAGCTAAGATGGGAGAGATGTGATCTCTATAATTCTCTATCTGCAGCATTTTGGATCAGACTTTTAAGTACATTATATGGACTTCCTGATATGAATTACACTAAACCAGTCTTGAGGTAATCAATGCATGAACTAGTTTTCAGCATTTAAAAATATTTTCAAGTTTAAAAAAGAAGTGCTTTTGAAACAGAAAACTGAAATTTAGAAGTCGCAACAAAGGAACAACATGTAAGAAAATACTGATATGCTGAAATATCAGGATACCTTATGTTATGATACTGAACAACTAAAACCAGTGAATCGGTTTTTATTGAGAATTTACATGTAAATCTTGCCTATTACTATGTGTGGTGCAATACAAACTTTAACGGTTCATCCTGATGGAACAACGAGGACTCTCGCCAACACTTGATGTGTCTTAGAAATGCTGGCCTGAATTTTTTAATTCAATTCAGTCTAAAAATCGCTTATACTGTCTGGCCTTTAGCATCAAAATGTACCATATTGTGTTTCTTCCTGCACTGTGATTATATTGTATCGCCCGATTTATATCCATACTCAGCTCTAGTAACATAAAACTGATGCAAAACAAAAGACTATCGAGAACAAATATTTTCTTGGATAAACAAGTAGATATTCATTAAATGATTCCAGAGCATAGTGGTGACAGGTTTAGTATTACCCATGTTTTTCCAACAGGAAATTAGTAGAAATAATTTATTTAGTGAAAACAAACAAACAAAAAGCCAAAAAAGCTGAATAAAAATATTCAGGAAGACTAAAACAACAAATGAGGACAAAATGTAAGTCAATGATGATGATGATGATGATGATGATGAGCAAGTGAATAACAAGTAGGAAGTAAAGGTGAAAACAGTACTACAGTTAGATAAACGGAAGTTAAATTAAGATAGAAAACCCAAAAACAGCAAAGCATGTGTGACTAAAGTATAATTGGGGATTGTTTGTATTTGTCAACTTTAATTCAAATACAGTAAGTCACAAAAAAAAAACTTCCTCCATTTGTGTTTAATGTGTTCATTGATAACTAATCTGCAGTTATTAAATAGCTAACTGCAATCCTTTTAAATGTTACAACTTATTGACATCATTGATAAATGTAGTAAATATGTTTTTTTTAAACCGATCAGTGATTTTTTATTTAATGATCAGTGGAATCTCCTCCACTAATAGCTGATGCTGCAACAGCGGAGGGAGGAGCAGCTCTGCATCAGCAGACCTCTGTCGTAGCGCTCTTCCGGCCTGGCGATTGGCCCCAGACTCCCATTTCCTTTTCCCTGTCTGGTGATGCCTTCAAGGATAACTCGGAAATTTAAAGGTACTTATTTCATAGACGCTCGGGACGGTGCTGGCCTGAGTAACTTTGTAAACAACTTCTAATAATTTAAATACAGCCGTGAAAAGTGACAATGGTAATACTATTTCTCATTCTATAGAAGTTTAACCCTTTTATAGTCCATAGTGGTGGACAGCTCTAACAAAAATATTGACAGTATTGTAAATGTTAATTGGTATATTTTCAAATAAATCACATTACTACATTGGTTTCACAGTAGTGTATCACTCCATATGTGGTCAGTAGGTGGTACAAAAATATAAAATTAATGAGTTTGTTTTGTCAATTCAGTTCAAGTTTATTTATATATCACCAAATCATGACAAGAGTCGTCTCAAGGCGCTTCACACATCAAACATTATACAGTTCAGTTCATCAAGTCAGTCTGTAAAAAGTTTCCTATATAAGAACTCAGCAAATTGCATCGAGTCACTGACTGTCCAATTAGCTATGTGGTATAAAAACAAACAAACAAACAAAAATAAATAAATAAATAAATACAAAAAAAAAATAACAGAAAAAATATAGTATATTAATAATATACTGCCTATGTGTATTTATTTACATGTTACCTTTGTTATTATTTTTCTTCATATTATTTTCTTAAGTGTTTGTGCTGCTGT
This sequence comes from Nothobranchius furzeri, assembly GCF_043380555.1. Taxonomy (NCBI): domain Eukaryota; kingdom Metazoa; phylum Chordata; class Actinopteri; order Cyprinodontiformes; family Nothobranchiidae; genus Nothobranchius; species Nothobranchius furzeri. The sequence continues at coordinate 53,403,081 of NC_091757.1, read as the reverse complement.
AATAAGTGAATTTTCCCACTGTGGAACCAATTAAGTCTGTTCTATTCTATTACAATTAATTTGTGTTTGTGTTATTCTCTTGAGTGGAGAATTAAAAGTGTTTGTGCATGTTTTTTTTCTTTTATTTCATTCAAAATAAAAACAAATAAAACATATAAACAATAAGAAATACATAACAAAAAATCAAATTAGAACAAAAAGGAGCAGAATGAAGAAAAACATCTTATAATTTCTGCCCCCTTTTCCAGAAGAAATTATCAATTTATATATAATTACCAGTTGTCAGACACACATACAGATTCATTTTAAACTGTTTCCTGTTCTAAATTCCAGTGAGATCATGATCATTGATTTAATTTACATTTTCATAATTATTTAGTACACTCAATTTGGTGCATTTAGCTCTAGTGCAGGGGAGTCAAACTCAAACTCACACGGGGCCCAAATGAAAATCTGGGACGGAGTCGAGGGCCAAACTTATTATTTTTTGAAAAAGTGATGCAAATTTGCACATTTTCTTTATCAACATGTATGCAATTTTGAACCTTCAAATTTGGAAACAAACATATTTCTGCATTAACACTGAATGTGGAATAACCAAATTACACACGAGCAAGTCAGTTACAAATAAAACGCATCAGTGGTATTCATTACTTGTGGTATAATCAGCATTTTAAAAATCTATTCAGGATTTATGTTTTCTTGTTTATTCATTTTTCTTATTTTTTATTCTCCTTTTTTCTCCTGTAATAAGTGTCATCGCTGCTGTAACGTCTAGCTTTCCCCACTGAGGAACAATAAAGGCATTTTCTATTCTATTCATCTATCTGCAGCCTTTCCACTTCCTGTTTACTGTAGGTTAAATCTTTTCTCACGGGCCAACAACAAAATAAAAATATAATTTTACCTTAAATGAAAATGCAACATCTCACCTGTTAACTTTCATGTTTTGGAGCAGAAAAAGAGCATCAAACCAACATATTTAAAGCTCAGTTTGCTCCACTGGTTTACTGTGATGCTCACCTGTTCCAGCCAGATACCTGCATCATGGGGTTGATCTGAGCTGAGGAGGAGACTCCTGTTGTTTTGTTCATCTTCATCATAATAATGACAACATTAGATGACAACAGGTGCTCACATAGGTTTGTGCTGATGAACATGTCTGAGCAGCTTGACCACGTTGTTGTGTGTCAGGGAGGAAACACGACGACAGCAGCCACAGAGCCGTGCTGGTTTGAGCGTGTCGCTGTTCGCTGGAGTTATATCAGCTCTGTCTGGACGTTAGTTGGAAAACTTTCTCTTTCAGTCGTGAACACATTACTGAGCGGCTAGAATCTCCGTTTCTGGGCTTCAACGTCAGAAAACAGCTGAGTGAACTCGGCGCTGAGCGAGAGGAGTGTAGTTTGTCCGAGACAGCGGGGCTGCAGACACCGGCAGCAGACGCTGGAAAAAACACAAAGGAGGGGGCGCGTCGGCTCCGTGCTGACGCCACAAAGCATCATGGGAGTTGAAGTTTTTGCTGTAAAATCGGCCAGCGGTCCAGTTTAAATATATTTTTGATATTTATCTCGCTGGCCACATAAAAATGCTCCGCGGGCCGCATCTGGCCCACGGGCCTTGAGTCTGACATATGTGCACTCCTCCTCCATTAAGCGCCTCCATTGTATGCATTTATCGCTTCTGTGAAGTGTGCCAGGCTTAGAGCACCGCCTGCCCATGGGAGAGAGAAAAAAAAGAGCCAAGTAATCTTGCACAACAGTGTGCATGCATTGATAAAATTCTGCTCAGGGCCCCACTTTGGCCAGGGGCAGCACTGTGGTCAGTTTTTCTTAAAATGACAGAACCCTGAAAGGGCTCATTCTGGAAGCTACTGAAACTATCTAGAATAAAACTGCTTATGTGCGTGGAATTTTGCAACATTAACATGTTATTATTATAAACAATAGAACTATTGCAACTTAAGGAAAAAATGGAGTCATAATGTGTCTCCTTCAAATGTTGTAAACTCGTGATTGTTGACGTTTAAAAGTGACTGAGCTCGTATGTACGGTTTCCCAGCTGTCACTGAAGGCAGCATTAATCAGTGCAGTGGAGGAGCGCTCGTGCCAGTGTCTCTCGGGTAATGTCTGATGCGCTGACGGGGCGGATTGTCATGTCAACAGAAGGAATCCCGTGTTGTGCTGGTCGGTGAACGCCTCCTCTGTTTGTGGTGCTGTTTGCTGCTTTAGTTAGGCTCTTAGAGCCGATTTTAACCCGTTTTAGTCCGCTTCCTTGTCGGTTTGGTCCGCTCGGACTCTCCCGGGACAATGACACCGGTGTCTAGAAACTCTGTGCTGGAATAGAGACGCATGTGCGGCAGAGAGCGTGCGCCTCAGACACCGGTGGAGCCTGGAAAGTCTAAAGGTTTATTTATTTTTATTTTAACCAAAATCACGGACGCCAGAATCATGTTTGAACCCTCCGGAGTCCCTCTCATCCTTCTCGACGTTACCTGCCTCATTCTTGGTACGTACGCCTCTTCTAAACACACATTTTATTCATTTTTAGGGTTGTTTTCCTGCAGATGTGCCATATAAATTATTCTAACCCAGTTTTTATGGATTATTTGCATGTTTTATACATCTATAAAAGTGCGTTAGGTTACAGGAACCAGGCAGGAAGATGGAAAAAGTCCCACCCTGTATGCTTTTTTTCTTCTTTTTATCCAAGCAAACTTGTATTTTTAGCTCACTGCGTGGGACACCACAGAGGAATGGTGCAGGGTTGGTTGTTGAATTAACACTCAGCTGAGTGTGTGATCAGATTTAGATCCAGAAACCTTCTCCTCAGATTAAATCCACACTGCTCAGTCAGTGTCCTGTGGTTTGTCTCTGCTACACACACACACACACACACACACACACACACACACACACACACACACACACACACACACACACACACACACACACACCGATCCAAAACATCCATGAAAGCACTCAGAAACGATCAAAGTTTATATTATTTGGAAAAAATAAATTATAATTGTATTGCTTTGATAATCTATTTATGATGGTAAATTATTTATTGACTTAAAATAAAAACTGTTAATTTAAGTTGAATAAAATCAAGAAATGTCTGTAATTTAAAGTGGAATAAAAATAATCAGATTCTAGATGAAAAAGCTTAAATTTTGAGCCAATCCCCATTCATCTTTATTTTCTCTATCTCTCACATAAGTATGGAAGCCCATTCCCGCCACTCAGATAAAAAAAATATATATATAATCTCATATTTATGACTTAGCTATCTCATAATAATGAGGTACTATCTGAGATACTATCTCATTATTATAAGATAGCTAAGTCATAATTATGAGATAATAATTTTTTTTATTATCTGAGTGGCGGGAATGGGCTTCCATACAGCGCTCAGATCTGCTCAGTACGGAGCTCTATTCTACTAATGTTATCTATTTCAATGTCCTTTCTGGCTTCATCGGCTAATTTTTGAATGTGAACAGAACTTTATTTCCATCAGTTTTACAAGCTCAGCCCACATATTGTGGAGCACATAAATAAATAGACTTCAAACTTAAATGTTCAAATGCATATTTATGAGAATTTTTTTACACTATTATAAACATTTTTATCTTTACATCTCTGTAGTTAGTTACACAATTCTAAAGAATAATAAAATGATTAAACAGAGTCCATTAGAAGTTAATTCAGAGTTAAATCACCAGCAGACACTCATTTGTGCTGCAGCGACTGCACGATAACTCGTTTAGCCTAAAAGCATTAAAGCTGGAGGAATGCCCACTATTGCATTAGTGCAACCTACCTGATTGTGTAAGGAAACCCACCTTTTGAGAGGTGAGGAGAAAACATGCAGTCAAAGTTGTGCCAGAACACGTTTGTATGTTTGTGCGGATTAGGATCATATGTTCCTACTAGTCATGCCTGCACTGACTCACCATCTGTGGCTCACTCCTGTCTGTTGTTGCAAAATGATGCTGCAGCAAATCTACGCCTCGGGTAACTTGAGTCTGTGATGCAGAGGGGAGGAGAAGCTTCATAATTCTCAGGAGATTTTGTGTGGTTTTTTTTATTTTATTTTATTGTATTTTTTGCGGGAGGAAGTCCCTTCCACAGCCGGCCTCATCGAACATTAGTCAAGTCAACTTTATTTATAAAGCACTTTACAACAGCATAAAAGCTGACCAAAGTGCTTAACAAGCCAAAAAGAACACGAGATCCCTAAAAATTCTAAAAAAGAGATAAAAAGTTCATCACAAAGTAAAAACATGATAAAAACAAACGTATCAAACTGACATAAAAGCTACTAAAAACAGATGCATCCTCAAACTGAATTAAAAGCTACTGACAACAGACGAGTCTTTAAAAGTGATTTAAAACCCGACAGTGACGAAACCATCCTGATATGAATTGGGAGTGCATTCCACAACCTTGGAGCTGCTACTGAGAAAGCTCCATCACCCCTGAGCTTTCTCTTTGTTCTCGGCACCTCCAGGAGAAACGGGTCGGCTGCCCTCAGTGACCGAGACGGAGAGTGAGTAACTAAAAGTTCACACAGATACTGCGGAGCAAGGCCATGTACAGCTTTAAAAGTCAATAAAAGAACCTTGCACCGGACCCTAAAATCCACAGGCAGCCAGTGCAGCGAAGCTAAAATTGGGGTAATGTGCTCCCTCTTTCTCGAACCCGTCAATAGGCGTGCTGCTGCATTTTGCACCATTTGAAGACGAGAGAGGTGAGACTGAGGAAGACCAAGGTACAGTGCGTTGCAATAGTCAAGGCGTGATGTAATAAACGTGTGAATCACCGTCTCAAAGTCATGACTTGAGAGCAGACGCTTAACCTTGGCGATCCTCCTTAACTGATAAAAACTGGCTTTGGTGACGGCACTGATTTGCTTTTCCAGAAGCAGATCGCTGTCAAGCCGGACTCCCAGACTGGTCGCTACAGGTTTCCAAAAATAGGGCTAGTGGACCAAGGTCAGCAGAACATGGCCCACTGGACACACTAAGACTAAAAAGCATGACCTCAGTCTTGTCATTATTAAAATGTCAAAAATGTGCAGACATCCATGTTTTAACCTCATCAAGGCAGTTTAGAAGAGGATCTAAAGAATTGGGTAGGCCATGTTTAATGGGAATATAAACCTGGGTGTCGTCTGCATATAGATGAAAAGAACATCCATGTTTCGTAAAAATAGAACCCAGAGGTAGCAAATAAAGAGAGAACAACAACGGGCCCAGCACCGATCCTTGAGGAACCCCGCATACGAGAGGCGAGCGAGATGACGTGAAGCCACCTAATGATACTCAAAACGACCTCAGCTGTGTCGTCGCTCTTTTTTGGGAGGCCAGTTTGATCATTTGGGATTCAAAACTAAAACGCTTTTCTGTGTTTTTGCAGTTGGACTTCCCTTTTTCATCCTAACTCCTCAGCATAACCCCTTCAAACGGGGTTTCTTCTGCAACGATGAGTCCATCAGATACCCACTGAAGGACGACACCATATCCTACCAGCTGCTGGGAGGAGTCATGATCCCTTTCTGTCTCATAGTTGTATGTTTTTTTTTATTTAATCTGCCCATTCAGATTTCTGCTTATAAATCAAAGTATTTAACAAATACATTTTTTTATCTCTACAATTTTAGCTCCTTTGCGGAGAGTTTCTTTCAGTTTACCTGTCTCGTATCAAGACCCAGCCTTTGGGTAAGAAGTACCTGTGGTGCCTGTACAAAGCAGTGGGGAGCTACGTTTTCGGAGCCGCTGCCAGCCAGTCTCTGACTGATATCGCCAAATATTCCATCGGCCGTCTCAGGCCGCACTTCCTGGCCGTATGCAAACCAGTCTGGGAGCGGATCAACTGCAAAACGGGAGGTTACATCGAGAACGTCACCTGTACTGGAGACAGGTTTGATGTGGAAGAGGCCAGGTGCGGTTCTAAAACAGAACAAAAAAAAGAAGTTTTTTATTTCCCTTTTTGTGGTCATTTCAGAAGTTTTGCTTCCTGCTCTGCTGGAGTTCAGTTTTATTATTTTTTTGTCACATTTGACAAACAAAGTAAATTTGCCTAAGGGCACATATGAGGAACAAGGGCAGCAGACAGGTGAGGAAGGATGAGACAGAGAACCAGTGCAGACGCAGGAACAGAGCTGCTGAGCCAAAAGCGGCCGGAGAACCGGCACAATAAACCAGTCAGAGTGCAGGACACAGGAAAAACGTGGTCTGTCCAGAGTCATTCAGTGGTGAAGTCATGAGTCTCCATGGCAACAAAACTGGGCTTTAGGAAACCTGTTGCATAAATACTAACTGTAGTGCATAAAAACCACCTCACTGGAGCTGAAGCCTGTATACTATTACTGCATGACTCACCTGTTTCCATTCATGACATCGTTATGCAAACACACGATATGTAATCAGATTTAAGAATCACATTTAAGTAAACTAGTAAAATGTTTGGTAGATCTTGAATAAAAATCCATCATTTCAGACTGTTTGTGATTAAAAAAATGACTAATAAAGCTGATTTGTGCATTTTTCCACAGATTGTCCTTCTTCTCTGGTCACTCATCCTTTTCCATGTATTGTATGTTGTTCCTTGCTGTAAGTACTGGATAAATAACCTAAAACGTATTGTATTTGCCTTACTTTTTGCAGCTGCTTCATGCATTTAAAATGACTTTAAAGGCACATTTGCTTCTTTTTCTCCTGTGAATTAGTTGCAAATTGATGGTGCAGCTTTGCAAGAACAAACTCGGATACAGGTTACACTCCGTAACCCATAAAGAACAATATCTGTATATTAAATAGCTTATTATGCCTGAATATTTATTTTAGCAACACATGAAACTTTTAGATTCAAGTTCTGAAATGTCTTCAGCTGAGCTTCAGTTGTGTTGCATTTCAACTACATGACTATTTAGTTTTTGTGCGTGAGAGTTGTTTATTAGGGAAACCAGTGTTTATTGGTTTCTGTCAGCTACAGATTTTTTTTCATTTCTTTCACTGAAAGAAACTCTGTCCAAAAGTCAAATGCATTTCTTTTTTTGCGTTCTGTTTTTTGCAGCTGTACATTCAAGCCAGAATGAAGTCCAAATGGGCGCGGCTCCTGCGGCCCACCTTCCAGTTCTTCCTGATTGCCACTGCTGTGTATGTGGGTCTGACCCGGGTCTCTGACTACAAACATCACTGGAGTGATGTGCTCACCGGCCTCCTGCAGGGGGGTCTGATGGCGTTTTTCACCGTAGGTTTTCTCTTGTGTGTCGTTACGATGATGATGAAGTAATTTACCTTGATTACAGCTGGCATTAGCTGGTGCATGGACAGATCAAGTCTGACTGCTTAAGCGGCTTCTAGAAACAACATTTTTTGCAATTAGAACTGTTCTTTGAGCCTTTGTTTACTACGTGATTTTGTTGGGGCTCACAATGGCCCAGGAGCCCTAATAAATGGCCAAACACAACCATAATAAAACCCTGCAATGAAAAGGCTAGTTAACCCTGCCCAGTTGGCCAGGACATGAATATTACATACTGCGTGCTTATTGGCCAGTTTACCTTGATGGCTCTAAGGTGCTGCCTGAAGCCAGAAACTCTGGCCCAATCCCAATACTCGCACTGCGCCCTATGGCCTTTAGTGAAGGTCACTTGAAGGAAGTGTGCAGTAAGGCTGCGAGTGCGTAGTACACAAGTTTGCCGAACTGGGACAGGAAGCATTGCGTCATCGACCATGATGCATGGCGGGATGCCGGTTACTGTTTGTGCTCTCAAAATTCCCACACAGCAATGGATTGTGGGTATTACCCTATGCTGATGCAGTCCGCATCAATGTGGACTTTGGCGAAGTATGGATCAAGTGTGCAAAAGGAGCATGGTCAACTTCCACAATTTAGAATCGGGACACCCTACCATTGGTACTCAATAGGCAACCCCGGCCCGCGAGTTACAGTTCTAACAGGAGGACTGTCTTAAGCCTGGGGCACACCGGAGGCGGACGTGACGCGCCATACAGCGTCGCGCCCGCGGTTTTGATAAATCAAGTGGTCACATAAGGGCGCGCCGCTGAGCACTTCTTGGAAAGACGCGCGATAGTCACAACATCAAGCGGGACTTGAGAACAGAAAGCAGGAAGTGACTATTGTTTATACGTGATCAGACTTATCTTTGTGTTTTGTGAGACTCTTAATTCAACTGTGGGGTAAGTACGCTATTTATTAAATATTTTAAGATCAATAGTACTTTAAAGTTATCAAAACTGCGGCTGGGGTTGTGCCGTAAAGCCATTCCACTTTGTAATGTCTGGTGTGAAGTACTCCACAGTGTTGTAAACAGTCGCGGCGCTCCCCGTGTGCCCACTCTCAGTAACTATAATGGTTTCTATTTAAAATGATGGCACGGGTGCGGCGCCCCCCCCTCCGGTGTGCTCCAGGCTTAAGGCTCCACTTACTCCCCTCCGAACCGGACCTCGCTGTTGAACCGTTGACTCGGTTAGAATGTTACAAGAGGTCATATCACCAGTTCAGTCATCTCTGAATGTTTTTGAATTACACCCCCACCACCTGGACAGGACCTTTCAGTCAGGCCTTTCTGTTAGCACCCCACACCCCCCGGACTGGCCCTCCAACCCATAAGAAATGTTTTATCATATTTGAATACCACTGCACTACACACTCACACCCCTGGACGGGAACGCACAATTGAAGAGCGCAAGGGTGGAAGTGCGATTATTGGGACTTGGACTATGTCTACAGATGTGTTTAATGTATGGATAACTCAACAGACGTGCCATATTACCAGTATATCCTGGAATGTCACGTGTGCTCCGACATTCTTCTTTGTTTTCCTCTCATCCAGCAAGGACGCTAGCAGCAGCTTGCACTAGTGTTAGCAGTAGTTTATGCCAACAGTAGTTCACGTCAGAAGTAGCTCAAGCTAGTGTTGTTCTCAGGTTATCAACATTTATTGCTACTGCTGGCGTACGCAGATTTAAGTGTGTGTATCTAATCTTATGATTTGACATACCTGTTTTTGTCAGTACCAACCGTTTCATCATTGCCATTGCAACATTACTAATTTGAGTAGTTAAACAGGTCAGAGACAACACAGACAATGTTTCTATATTAAACAACAAGGTAAATGTGGTTTTGAATTCTGTGAGTACTGAGACTGGGCCTAGAACCCTTTACTGCCCTCAACCTTGAGCTTTTGTTTCCAATTTAGATCACTAGTCCACCATCCGGTGCCTCAGGGGGGGAAAGCAGTGCACTACCAACACTATCTATAGTGGGGACAGTGTGCTGCTGACCTCTACTCAGGACATTGTGGATCGATGGGCAGAATACTTCGAAGACCTCCTCAATTCACCCGACACGTCTTCCAGTGAGGAAGCAGAGTCTGGGGACTTTGGGTTGGCCTCTCAAATCTCTGGTGCTGAGGTCACTGAGGTGGTTAAAAAGCTCCTGTGTGGCAAGGCTCCAGGGGTGGATGAGATCCACCCAGAGTTCCTTAAGGCTCTGGATGTTGTTGGGCTGTGTTGGCTGACTCGGCTCTGCAATATTGCGTGGACATCGGGGCAGTCCCACTGGACTGGCAGACCCCTTATTTAAAAAGGGGGACCGCAGGGTGTGTTCCAACTTCAGGGGGATCACACTCCTGAGCCTTCCTGGTAAGGTCTATTCAGGGGTTCTGGAGAGGAGGGTCCGTCGGATTGTTGAACCTCAGATTCAGGAGGAGCAATGTGGTTTTCGTCCTGGCCGTGGAACACTGGACCAGCTCTATACCCTTAGGGGGATCCTGGAGGGTGCGTGGGAATTTGCCCAATCAGTCTACATGTGTTTTTTGGATTTGGAGAAGGCGTTTGACCGCGTCCCTCGGGGGGTCCTGTGGGGGGTACTCCGGGAGTATGGGGTACCAGGCCCTCTGATATGGGCTGTTAGGTCCCTGTATGACAGGTGTCAGAGCTTGGTCCGCATTGCCAGCAGTACGTCGGGCTCGTACCCAGTGAGAGTTGAACTCCGCCAAGGCTGCCCTTTGTCACCGATTCTGTTCATAACCTTTATGGACAGGATTTCTAGGCTCAGCCAAGGTGTGGAGGGCATCCGTTTTGGTGGCCTGAGGATCAGGTCTCTGCTTTTTGCAGATGATGTGGTCCTTTTGGCTTCATCAGAACGTGATCTTCAGCTTTTGCTGGAGCGGTTCGCAGCCGAGTGTGAAGCAGCTGGGATGAGAATCAGCTCCTCTAAACCTGAGACCATGGTCTTGATTCAGAAAAGGGTAGAATGCCTTCTCCGGGTCAGGGATGAGGTCCTGCCCCAAGTGGAGGAGTTTAAGTATCTCGGGGTCTTGTTCACGAGTGAGGGAAAACTGGAGCGTGAGATCGATAGGCGGATTGGTGCTGCATCTGCAGTGATGCGGGCGTTGTACCGGTCTGCCGTGGTGAAGAGAGAGCTGAGTCAGAAGGCGAAGCTCTCGATTTACCGGTTGATCTACGTTCCTACCCTCTCCTATGGTCATGAGCTTTGGGTAGTGACTGAACGAACGAGATCGCGGATACAAGCGGCCAAAATGAGTTTTCTCTGCAGGGTGGCTGGGCCCTCCCTTAGAGATAGGGTGAGAAGCTCGGTCATCCGGGAGGGGCTCGGAGTAGACCCACTGCTCCTCCACATTGAGAGGAGCCAGTTGAGGTGGCTCGGGCACCTGGTCAGGATGCCTCCTGGACGCCTCCCTGGTGAGGTTTTCCGGGCACGTCCAACCAGGAGGAGACCTAAAGGTAGACCCAGGACACGGTGGAGGGTTTATGTCTCTCACCTGGCCAGGGAACGCCTTGAGATTTCCCCAGAGGAGCTGGCCCAAGTGGCTGGGGAGAGGGAAGTCTGGGCCTCTCGCCTTAAGCCGGGCGTACACTGTGCGACTTTTTCACTCGCAGCATTCAGTTTCAGCTCAAACTGTACGACTTCCTCGCAGGGCAGATCTCACGAGTCATGTGCTCGCACTGCACGACCCAGTTCTCGCATGCGACCTGACTGCTCACACTGTATGTCTGGTAGCAACACGTCGGCCCTAAAAATGTGCTAAAAATAGCAGTTTTTACTCAACACGTCAGACTTTTTTGTCTTGCCTGTTGTCCTTCGGGAGTGCTGCAGGAGGACACACAGGGATTTATGGGGGTTGGATGAGGAAAACGAAATAAAGAAAGTAAATCTGTGTTTAGTGATCAGTTTAATTTGACATGAACACGACAAACACGCTTTCTTGACAATCTTTGTGAGTAAAAAAACGTGTAGAAACAAAAACGAACAGCGTGTGTTATTAGGGAAATAGCGAGCGACCGGCCGGCGTTGATGCAGGATTGCGCACGCGCCGTGAGCGGTTCTGATACTTTTTGGATCGTAGCTGCTCGCAGCGCCGCTTCAACAGTGCGATACCCTCACGAGGGACGAGCGAAATATTAAACACACCAGAAGTCCCTGCGACCTCACGACTGCTGATCGGCGGCTGGTCACGTGGTGTTAATCGCCTCTCGTAACCCCCTGTACACTACACGACCGCTCGGCGCAAAACTCGCCCCGATGTCGTGGCTTCTCGCACGACTGGAAAATCGGCTCAAAAAAGTGAAAAAGTCGCACAGTGTACGCCCGGCTTTAGGCCACTGCTCCCGCGACCCGACTCCAGAAAAGCGGATGAAAATGGAAGGATGGATGGGTCCACGATTTTTTCAAAATGATAGAGCTGTTTAGTCCTATTAAGTTTCGTGATATTTCCTGATTGCAGTTTAAAAAGTTGCTGAAATTAATTCAGTATGAGCTCAGATTTATTTTATGAATCTTACCAGTTAATGCAGAATTCTACAGTTTATGCTTCTACTTTTCTGCAGGTGTCCTGCGTCTCAAATTTCTTTGCACAGCCGCTGGAACCAGTTGTCTCACAGGCCGAAGAGGCTTCACACAGTTTACAGGAAAGCCCTCCCGCTGGTAACCACTACGGCAGCACGGACTGAAATCGCAGCTTTTCGGACCGCGCTCTTTCCCAGAAGATTGTCGCCGTGGGTCTTAGTCACATAAAACAAACAGCAGATCTCTGACAATAGCTTCTGAACCCGCTTCGCCTGCATGGAGCCAACGGTGCTACCTGGTGTAGCTGTGGAACTGATTAGACTCACAAAGTGCCCTACAGAAAACTGTGCTAGCACACACTAGTCTCACATCGCCTTCTTGGATGAATGTAATTCATAAAACCAAGAATATAATGAGCACTGCAAGCAGGCTTGTAGAAAACCTGTGACAATTTCCCTCTGGGATTAATAAAGTATTTTTGAATTGAATTGATCAAAAGAAAACCAGGATAGTCTTAAACAATGGAGATTGAACTCAAAACAATAATAAACCACCAACCCTGCTCAACGGTCACCTTTCCTGGAGAGGTCACCCGATAGGACAGTGGGAGGGTTAATGTAAACTCAAATGACTTTTGCAATTATTTTGTAATTTGAAATGTGCTTTTATTGTCAAAAAAACTAAAATCGGAAAAAAAGAAAAACAAATGCCCCTTTTTTGTTTTGTTGTTTTAAAATTTTAAATAACTGGTTTATTTTGTTTGTGTGAAAATACAAAGCAGATGGTAGAAAACTGAGAAGTGGAGACTTGATTTTATTTTTCACAGAAAATAAAAGAGCTGAAAGGTAAGTTAATGAGGCGAGCAGCTGGTCTCAGTGGGGATTCAGCGAGTTTGTCTTTCATTGTTTGAGCAGCTCGAATAAAGGTTAAAAAGTCAAAAGGATCAAGAATGTTGCTGTGAAAGGGATTCCTTTATTTCATCTTTTATCAGCAAACAATGCCCACCAGGTAACGTTTGTTTTTGGCATGTGATGTTATTTTGATGCACCAATGTTTGAAAGTCTTCTAAAACTTTGGCCTGACTGATTAAATTTGATAAAAGTAGAAGAAGAAAAGATTAGGAGTCAGATGTGACTATAGGGAAGGGGCTACCGAAGGAAACTTATTAAATAGTTCATGTTTTTATGCAGATTTGCTGTTTAAAAGAAGCTCACGACCTTCTGGCTGATTATTGTTGTGTCTGTGGCTGCACAGAGCTCTTATTGTCATCAACAATAGTGATGCTGCTCCATTCTCTCTGTCACATGTCTGACTTTATCCCGCCAGACGATGATGCTGCTGCTGCTGCTGCTGGAGAGAAACATGAGAGCCACAGCCCAGTCAGCAGCAGAATGGCTGAAGAATGACCTTATTTAGCCATTTCATTTATGAGGTGATGCATTGGTTTGAAAACCAATGGCTGTCATTTGTTTAGCTGCTGGGATAAAAGCAAAATGAACACTGAGGTATTGAGGAAAATACTTTCGTTTTGATTTTGAAATAAAGTTCAGCTGCTTTTTCTCCAACACCGAGAAAATGGAAAATTTTTTTGAACAGTTTAACTTTAAAGGAGTCAGAAAACAGAGTAAAGGCAGGTGTTGGCTGAAAATGTACAGCATTGTACGTTTAGAATTTAAATGTACAAATTTGGAAAGTTCAGTTTAAAGTTAAGGTTGAATAGTAGCATAATTGAAATGTTAACAAATGCGAAGTTTCGTTAAAAAAGTTAGAGAGCAAGTCACCCCCTACCAGACTCCCACTTCCTGTTTGACAAATGCAGCAAATGCTGTTGCCTGGCAGACCGAGAGGGCAGAGCTACACACACACACACACACACACACACACACACACACACACACACACACACACACACACACACACACACACACACACACACACACACACACACACACACACACACACACACACACACACACACACACAAAACAGCATAGTGAGCTTAAGTTACGCCCATCTACTTCCGCACCACGGGTCCCCAAAAGAACGAAAAAATGAATGCAAGTCAATGGGGATAAAAACTCTATGTTCTAATTGTGCTTGTTTTGTACCATGGATTTCACTTATGATGTCTGTGAATTTAAAAGAAGCATTTTGATACCAAGAACGTGCTTATTTTCGAACGGGGGGGAAATGCTATTTTAGGTTTTGTGTGAAAATAAGTCCAGGACTACAAATGCGCTTCACGAGAGTGACGTCATCGAACCACACGCAAAGAAAACTGAGGAGAAAGGGCAGTAAGTTCAGCAAACTTCCCACAGGAGGAAAGAAACACATGACACCAACCCTGCTGATTTCATTCCCACTATCTTGTTAATCAGGATGTTTGACCAAATTGGCCCATGCATTGTAGATTTTATTAATTTATCCCTACAATATGGCTCTGTACCATCTGTTTTCAAACTTGCAGTTATTGAACCTATCCTTAAAAAACCAAGTTTGGACTCATCTCAGCCTAAAAATTACACACCCATTTCTAAATTACCCTTTATCTCTAAAAATATTGGAAAAGGTTGTGGCAGATCAACTGATTACTTTTCTGGAACTACACAACAGTTTAGATAAATTCCCATCCGGTTTTCGTAAAAAGCATTCAACAGAAACGGCTTTGCTGAAAGTTTCCAGTGACATCATGGCTGCAGACAACGGGGAGTTCACAGTGTTAGTACTGTTAGATCTCTCTGCAGCTTTTCACACTGTTGATCACAACACCTTAACAGACTTGGTGACTCGGTGGGGATCTCTGGAACTGTGCTAGACTGGTTTAAATCGTTCTAACAGAAGTTACAATGTCTGAATGAACCAAGTCCTGTCAGACTCTACCGATCTGTTCTGTGGGGTACCCCAAGGCTCTGTTTTGGGTCCGCTGTTGTTTCTACTGTACATATGGACGTACTCTTGGACAGATAAGTGATTCATTTCATAATGTCTCTTATCACCTCTATGCAGATGACATTCAGCTGTACTGCTCCTTTAAGGATTCTGAGATCTACAAACTGTCTGAATTACTAGAGTGTCTATCAGTGATCACCAGCTGGCTAGAAAACTTCCTTCAGTTAAACTCTGAAAAGACTGAATGTCTGATCATTGCCCCTGAGAGCATGGTTCCCCTGACTAGTCTAAAACTTGGTCATTTATCCTCTGCCGTCAAGATAAACTTAAGGAATTTGGGTGTTATTTTTGACCAATCAATGTCTCTTGAAGGCCACTCAAAAACGTTGGTCCGAAACAGTTTTTACCACTTAAGAAATATCTCCAAACTGCGAAGGTTGGTTTCAAAACATGAACTTGAAATGGTTCTCCATGCCTTTATCTCCTCCCGTCTAGATTACTGTAACACACTTTTCACACGTTTTAACAAAAAAGCCCTTGACCGCCTTCAGTTTGTCGGGTTGCTAATGACCTGTCCTCCACTGAGCGGCTGCGACCTGCCTGTAATGGCTGAATGAAGTCTTCTTCTATTTGTTCCACATTTAGTGTGAAATTTGCTGCTTCAGTGCTTAGCTGCGCCCCCTACTGGACAGGAAATTGCACATTTAACCAAAACCAGTTTTCCAGGATCAGTGCGAAAAGATATAATGAAAAATAAATAAAAATAAATAAATCACAATATAATAAAATGGCTTTAAATACTTTGCAGTCTTGTAAATTATTGAATTTAAAGTTTTCATAAGAAATAATTTAAAACAATAGAACACTTTGTTGTTTATATGTTGTTATTTTTTATCGAATTTTGTGTTCATTTATTAAATGTTTTTTTAAATTAATTAAAAAAACACTCTTGGTAACACAGCTGAAAAATTTTTTTCAAGTTTTAAATCTAACTATGTTAATGACGTGTGAAAAAGTCTCTTCACCGGAATTAACTGCATTCTAAACGAAACTGTTGTCATGGCCAAAGGTCCATGTTATATATATATTTTTAACCAGGAATAATTGTATTTCCCCTATTTGTCTCTCAGCAGACAAGATCATCATCATTATGTGATTGCAACAACACACACGAAAATGCAAAATACACAGGGAGAAATCTGACATAAGTGCTCAGCCATAAATATGAGATAGACACTTCCTAGCAGAGAATAAAAATCTAATAAAATGTTTGGTAGATCTTGAATAAAAATCCATCATTTCAGACTGTTTGTGATGAAAAAATGACTAATAAAGCTGATTTGTGTATTTTTCCACAGATTGTCCTTCTTCTCTGGTCACTCATCCTTTTCCATGTATTGTATGTTGTTCCTTGCTGTAAGTACTGGATAAATAACCTAAAACGTATTTTATTTGCTTTTCTTTTTGCAGCTGCTTCATGCATTTAAAATTACTTTAAAGGCACATTTGCTTCTTTTTCTCCTGTGAATTTGTTGCAAATTGATGGTGCAGCTTTGCAAGAACAAACTCGGATAAAGGTTACACTCCATAACTCCATAACCCTAACCCTAAAGAACAATATTTGTTTGTCCAGAACTCTGCAGCGAGGCTCCTAACTGGAGCAAACAGAAGAGCACACATCACTCCTATTCTGATGTCTCTGCACTGGTTACCCGTTAACTTTAGAATCCTGACTATAACTTTCAATGCTCTACATGGTGAAGCTCTTCCCTATATTACAGAACTGTTAAAGCCTTATGCTCCAACCCCACCAGAACCTTCTAGACGTTCCAAAGATCAGATATAAAAGTCGAGGTGATCGCTCCTTCCAGACTGTTGCACCCCGACTCTGGAATGATCTTCCTTTATCCTTACATAGCAAGTCTGGACACCTTTAAAAACAGCTAAAGACCCTTTTATTTAAAGCTGCTTTTACCTAAACCTTTTATTTTCTTGTCTTTAACTCAAAATTTTAATCTTTCATCCGTCTATGAAATGTTATAATTTTATGACTTTATTTTTTTCTGATGTTAATCTAATTCTGTCTTGAGATCATTATGATTTTATGACTTTGTTTTATTTTATTTTGATCTATGTGAAGCTCGTTGTGATTCTATGTCTGTGACAAGTGCTTTATACATAAAATTTACTTACTAATTACGAACTTTTACTAGCTTATAAATCTCAAAGTACATGACTGCCATGGTCGAAACACCCATCAATACTTTTCATTTAAACTGCAGTACAACACACGAGCGATCCAGGGCGTAAGGAAAGCAAGTTAGAAAATGGCGTTTTTAGCCCCGTTGACATTTTTTCGTTCTTCCGGGGACCCATGAGCCAACCGGAAAGGGGGGTGACTTAGGCTCCATACTGTGACATCATAATGTACTAACTAACATCATAGGGTACCTCTTAAGGTTGGTTTATGCTTGACACGTCCACGAGGTTCGCACGGCTCCGCGCGGCTAAATTGCGTCATTTTAACAACCACGCCCCTCCACCGTGTCTCTGCACGGCCCAAAATTTCCGCACCGCGCACCTAGGAAATTTTCTAACCACGCGGACGGTCGGACGCGGAAAAACATGGCGGACTGGCAAGAACTAGTATGGCAGAGGTTCGTAAACACAGATATTTGTATGATTCAGCTCTCAGAGATCACCGTGATCAACATGTTGTTAATAATTCTTGGAGAGAAATAGCTCGCACTGTCGGAAAAGACGAGGACGCTGTTAAAAAATGCCGTAGAGCTCCATGCTGCCCCCTACAGTTTGGGAAATATTGGCTCACCGCAGAGACAAGCCGCATGAACCGTAAACGCTGCAAGTTGTGAAGCGCGTTCCATCCGCGAGCCGCATCACCAAGCGGAAAGTGAATGCGTCAAGCATAAACCAAGCGTTAGGCTCCATATTGTGACGTCATAATGTACTAGCTAACATCATAGGGTACCTCTTAGCCAATAGCAAAGGCAGAGCTTTTACCTGAAGACAGCACAACACTGATTTGGGGGTGACTTGCTCTTTAAGTTACCAAAACACAGTATGCCACGTTAACATGCATTACATTAAATTGGCGATGGGGGCAATACATACGTAAATCATTACAAGCAAGCAGTATTTTTGTGTTCGAGTAAGATCTTACCAACGGATGACCATTAGGGTAAAAAAATCCCTGGGAGTGCAACCTCCAGCAGAATGACACATCAGACTCCCTTTCATCACTGGCAAAGAGTGAAGAGGTTTTAATTTGGTTTTATTTCAAGTTTCAGCCAGTCTGAAGTTGGAAGTGAAATAATCTGGCCACAGGGTCCTGGTGGACTTCCATTAACTGTGTAAAGAGTTATTTTGGCACATACTGGCTCAAGAAACTGATTTGAAAATATGAAAAAGTTGCAAAGTATCCCTTTCAACTAAATTTCTACAATTTTCATGCGGAGTCTAATGTCATCAAACCTACTTTAAACATCTATCACCATCTGCTGGACAAAAATATAAAATGTGCAAGAATATGAAAATGATCAGATATTAGCAATTAGCTTTTTCATGACTAAACTTAACTTGTAGATTTTTTTTTTGTCATGCAGAGTGCTCTATTTTAGAAAGTATGAAGTTTGGGGAGAAAAATACATTTTTAATCGCCAATCTGGAAATCTTGCAATTTTCTCAGATGAAAATATGTAGGGCAAGCCAGTAAAACATTTAATTGAACCTGTGCCGAATCTACCAGACATGTCTCATAAGAACCATATTAACGAGGACATATTCCTGATCTTACCTCCAAACATAAGACAGGACTAGAGGATGTAATTTGTGACAGCGTCACAGATTTATTACTTTATCAAACATTTTACGCCAATCATTTCATCCAGTTGATCAGCAGGAGTTACAGCTCGCCTTACACAATAAACCAGTGAAGAGCAAGTTTGTTTTCAATGGTCCTTTGAAAAACTATTCAGGAACCCTGATCGCTAAAATTCTGAAACGTGATGTTTTAAATGAAAATGAGCCATCGAAGGGGTTAAAACTCATGTGCTCCATCAATCCAACACAATCAAAAGAGCAGAACGGAACAGCAGGGTTGTACGTTTTTTATTTGGAGAAGTCTGTACATGGAGGTTTTGGCCTTTGGGATGTTCACACATATAGTTAAGCTTTAGGAGGACACTGAAGATTGAGAGAAGTGCAATTCATTACTCAAAACTGGACAGGAAGTTCAAAACAATCTGCTTCAATTTAGCATCTGACGCTTCTGAGATCTTGCCATCAGCCCTGAAACAGAACAGGATTAAGTTAATTCCTTTTAAACCCAAATATATATACAAAAAAACAAGTCGAGGAGATGTGGCTCACTTGATTGCGGTGAGCAGGTCCTGATGCTGACTGAGGATGTGTTGCAGGAAAGCCTTTTCAAACTTTGTGATTTTGCTGGGCTCCATCTTGTCCAGGTGACCTCTGACCCCAGCGTAGATGACTGCTACCTGCTCCTCAATGGCCATGGGAGCTAAAATAGACGCAAACTCACTTCAGAACAAGGTAGGAATACCATTTTAATGAAAAGTTACACATGGCAGTGATACTCACAGTACTGTCCCTGCTTCAGCAGCTCAGTGAGCCTGACGCCTCTGTTAAGGAGCTGCTGGGTGGCGGCGTCCAGGTCAGAACCAAACTGAGCGAAGGCTGCCACCTCACGGTACTGAGCCAACTCCAGCTTCATGGTACCAGCCACCTCAAGAGGAAAAGGTTCATGTAAATCCTTCTGAACTTACCAGTTTTAGGTGAGCGTATTAGGATATTCCGATGTTACCTGCTTCATGGCTCTGGTCTGAGCAGCAGAACCCACTCTGGACACAGACAGACCCACATTAATGGCTGGGCGGATACCCTTGTAGAACAGCTCAGTCTCCAAAAAGATCTGCAACCAACAGGATATGAGACACCCAATGAAATACAACAACATGGAGAATTTTATGAAAAACGAAGGCACTGCAAAACAGACCTGCCCATCTGTGATGGAGATGACGTTTGTGGGGATGTAGGCAGACACGTCTCCAGCCTGAGTCTCGATGACAGGCAGGGCAGTGAGAGAACCACCTCCAAAGTTGTCGTTCATCTTGGCAGCTCTCTCCAGCAGGCGGGAGTGCAGGTAGAACACGTCACCCGGGTAGGCCTCACGACCAGGAGGACGACGCAGCAGCAGGGACATCTGACGGTAGGCGACAGCCTGAAAGAAGAGTCGGAATAATAAATCCATGTACAGAACCCCAGAAAATTAAAACAGTGCTTCAAAGTTAGCGTAGAGCCTAAACCTGCTTGGACAGATCGTCGTAGATGATCAGGGCGTGCTTGCCGTTGTCTCTGAAATACTCTCCCATAGAGCAGCCAGAGTAGGGTGCCAGGTACTGCAGAGGAGCAGCGTCGGAGGCGGTGGCAGACACCACGATGGTGTACTTCATGGCATCAGCGTCAGTAAGCCTCTTCACCAACTGAGCCACAGTGGATCTTTTCTGTCCAATAGCAACGTAGATGCAGTACAGCTTCTTCTTCTCGTCAGTGCCATCATTGAAGCGTTTCTGGTTGATGATCGTGTCGATGGCAATGGCAGTTTTACTGAAATACAGATTAAGCAGAGTTTGACCTTAAAGCTGGTCTCAAATGCTAAAAACAAACATCTCCACTTATAGTTACCCAGTCTGCCTGTCACCAATGATCAGCTCACGCTGGCCTCGGCCAATGGGCACCAGGCTGTCCACAGCCTTGATTCCAGTCTGCATGGGCTCCCTCACAGAAATACGTGGGATGATACCAGGGGCCTTCAGACCCACGCGCCTACGGACCTTAGAACCCAGAGGACCCTAGAAAACAAACAAAACATTTAAGCTACAGTAAGAGTTGCTTCACTTTTAAAACAGTACTTTCTTTAAAATAACCATAAATTTGATGTGTTCTTTATAATACAAACTCAAATAATTCACCAACACCTACAAGGACTCATTTAGTCAAACTGCCAGAAGCAAAGTAAAATCAAACTTGCATCATTTTGCTTTAAAGAAGCAAAACTTCAAATAACCTTTCCATCAATGGCATTTCCCAGAGCGTCCACCACGCGACCGAGCAGCTCCTCGCCCACAGGAACATCCACAATGGCCCCAGTCCTCTTCACTATGTCACCCTCTTTGATCAGCTTGTCGTTACCGAACACCACCACACCAACATTGTCAGGCTCCAAGTTCAGAGACATACCCTGGAGGACAAAAACAAGTTTTTGGTCAGTGATCTTAGAAATGTGTAAATAAAGACAGGTAATTAAAAACAGTTATAACCTGAATGTAACTAACACAACGTCTAAACTTTTTATGCATACTTTGAGACCAGAGGAGAATTCCACCATCTCTTCAGCCTGGACATTCCTCAAACCGTACACCCTGGCAATACCGTCACCGATGGACAGCACACGTCCTGTCTCCTCCAGGTCAGCAGAGGTGTCAGCACCCAGGATCTTCTCCTCCAGAATTGAGGACACCTCTGCTGTGCCTGTGAAAAAGCACACATGCAAAGCTCTTAATTTAAATGCATTAAAAAGAAAACCCATTTTAAACTATTGAGAACCAAGTTGCCATTTAAATTCCCAGATATGTTTTGGTTTGTAAAATCTGAAATGGTAAATTACATTTTATCTTAGCTGAAATTAAATGGAAGCACCACTGTTATGCAAGTGCAAAATTAGTTTTAGAAAGACTAATCCTGACAAATGCATTGTGTGAAATATAAGAATTACAATTAAATCCTACTTTAACAAGAACGCTGCGCCTGGAGGACAAAGTTAGCCTCGTGTTTTTGTCTCACCTGTCTTCTGCAGACATGGTCTGTGTGTGTGGAGGTGGTTGACCCCAACACAAGCAGCTGGGACAGTCTTGGACACCTGGAACCAAGAACAGGCAGATTTAATAATTCGTTGACTGCAAACATGTGAGTTGAACAAATATTACAGGAACAACCGAAAACGCGGAGTTGGAAATACTGAACTCATTTTTTAAGCTCAAAGAACATGCGCTGTCGGACTTCCTGACCTTCAGCGTGGCTCAATGAGCTCAGCGTTAGCTGTAATGCTAACTGTTAGCACCTGCCGGACAAAGATTATGTCTTCGCAAGGACAGCTCGGATAATTATGTTTTAGCTAGTAAAATTAAAGGCTATGAAGTTGAATTACTGCAGAAAGCTTACGTTTAGAGATGAGTTGAGACAACACTATTAGTCCGTTAGGGCCCGTGTAGCGTTAGCTAACAGAAAACGGTTTCAAATAATACTAAATATTTTGACGTTACAGCCTCGTTAGCTGCAACATGTTCAGGTAAAATACTTACAAATCCAGCTCTTCTGGGCAGGCTTCGGGCCAAAGCTGCTGCAACTCTCACAGATAACATTTTGTCGGGTTGCTAATGACCTGTCCTCCACTGAGCGGCTCCGACCTGCCTGTAATGGCTGAATGAAGTCTTCTTCTATTTGTTCCACATTTGTGAAATGTCCTGCTTCAGTGCTTAGCTGCGCCCCCTACTGGACAGGAGATTGCACATTTACCCAAAACCACTGTTTTCCACATGGTTTTCCAGGATCAGTGCGAAAAGATATAATTAAAAAATAAATAAATAAATCACAATATAATAAAATGGCTTTAAATACTTTGCAGTCTTGTAAATTATTGAATTTAAAGTTTTCATAATAAATAATTTAAAACAACTAGAACACTTTGTTGTTTATATGTTGCGATTTTTATCAAATTTTGTGTTCATTTATTAAATGTTTTTTTTAAATTAATTAAAAAAACACTCTTGGTAACACAGTTGAAAAATGTTTTTCAAGTTTTAAATCTAACTATGTAATGACGTGTGAAAAAGTCTCTTCACCGGAATTAACTGCATTCTAAACGAAACTGTTGTCATGGCCAAAGGTCCATGTTATATATATTTTTTAACCAGGAATAATTGTATTTCCTCTACTTGTCTCTCAGCAGACAAGATCATCATCATCATGTAATTGCAACAACGCACGAAAATGCAAAATACACAGGGAGAAATCTGACATAAGTGCTCAGTAATAAATATGAGATAGACATTTCCTAGCAGAGAATAATAAAAATTATTTTCAGTCCGTGTGGGATAATTCTATCAAACATCATGGGAAATGTAGGATTTAGAGCAGGGTCATTGTCCTACATGTTTTAGCTGTTTTCCTGCTCCAACACACCTGATTAAATGACATAATTCACCCCTTCAGCAGGTCCCCACGTGATTCAGAGATGTGTTTATTAACCGCTCATTCAAACCAAGTGTGTTGATGCAGAAGCCCTGATGGCAGGACCATGATTTCGATTCATGGGAGTCAATCTGAAGTTTAAACAATCCATCTCAATATTTGATTATCTGTCATTTGATCAGTTTGTGTTATTTATGTCCTTTATAGGGAATAAAAATCAAAAAGGTTATAAACAAGGGTCCGATTCAAACGGTCGAACCCTTTTAATGAATCAGAATTGACAGACTGGGACAGGTTAACCTTGAGAGACTTGCGGTTGTGGAGCACCGCAACATCGCCCCCTGTTGCCCCGGACAACACATGACATGTCTGCTTTTGTCAGCAACAACCAGCCGAGGCAGACAGTCGTTATTAGCCAGCCAGCAACAAACAGCCGCCTGAATGTAGATCCGCATGGGCTGCTACAGCTCCATCTCTCTGAAATACCCGGCTTAATCATAGGATACGGATCCCAGGATGGTGTTAGTGCATGTAGGATATCTGGTTCTTCCCGTGTTCGGCTCAGTAAGAAACAGAGGTACGGTACTAATTAATACTCACATCGATCCAAAACATGTGCCCTGTTTATCTTAATATTCACTGCAGCTGTTGCTCCGTCGGGTTAGCTCGTTGCTAGCTTGCTTCAAATTACCGGTCAGTTCGGTTGCGAATTGACTCAATTCTTAACAATACGTGGATTTTAGTTCGTTATAGATTATCAAAAGTCACCGAATGATGTGAGGCCCCGCGTTAAATTTGCGCGAAGCAATTTAAAAAAAAAGGAAGAAACGTCCTTGTCACGGAGAAGCTAACTGGCAGTTTGGTCACGGCTAAGTCCTGGAACGGAAACATTCCTCACAAAGGCTTCCACATGCTTGGAAGAGTGCGGCTCGGAAGTTCCTGCCACAAACACGTCCCTGCACGTGCAGTTGTGTTAAACTAATGTTTTGTGTTTCCCCCTTTCCCCCTTCATAGTTTAATTTTACCATTTCGCACAGTTGTGCACGTAACTGCCGTTTATTTGTAGTGTCGGAATACCGCAAAGTAGACGTAGCCCCCTTCCGCCAGTCAGCTTTATCCGTGCCTGGATGATGTCATTTGAAGATCATCCGCTGCCGCTTCCGATTTTCATTGCGATTTCTTCTAATTGTTATCAGTGTAAATCGGTACCAATCGATACGAGACTAATTGCTCGGGCTAGCCTGGATATCGGATCAATTTGTCGCCTTTTTAAATTTGCTAATCCAGTTCGAAGCTGCAGAACTACAGAGACTGAACATCGGTAACGCTACAGTGTAAGATTAATTTCACAACAGTGGCATCAGTGATTTCATTGTGCTTTTATTTCTGTTCTTATTTCCCTGTTTTCATAGTATGGAGGCTGGCTCTACATTCTGCATTTATCAGATCTTTGTCGTCCCCCCCATTGTGTAGCTAATGATCATCTGCTGCTGTGTGGTGTGGCGTGGCCTCTGCCTGTTCTCTGCATTTAGCTGTATTGTGAATCCCTTCTTCATTTCCTCTTTCCATCAGAAGACGACATTGGTATTAAACGCACCCCCTTCCCAAGATGTATTCAGCTATAGACTGTTCATGTGAAGCAGACTAAAACTATAGCTAACACTTAAAAAAAAAGAGCACCTTTTTGTCTTTTTCCTGTCAAATTGCTGTAGCACTGAGTGGACATTTTTAGTTTCTCTCTAGATATCAGTTGAATGTCATTGTGTACCTCCCATCCAGTCTTGTTAGACGACTAGCTGTAAATTCCTGTAAAGTGGATACATTTTGCATGATCTCAAGTTCTGCACTCGCATCGTTGAACACCAGAATTCGGCTCATCCTCCTTCTCTCCACACAAGGTGCAATGTACATTTATCAAAGTGACTTAAAATTAAAGGGGGAAAAAAAAGAAATTAACGTGCAGATTGGAATTGCATGCATGCCGCTCCTTTTTCCTGTCATGACTTTAAAGTACACTGCACCTGCGCACAACAACCTGCCATAACTGTCTCCATTTTTTTGTGTAATCTTTTATTTTGTTTCTCTTTGCAAATTTTCCAAGCTTTGAATCACACTGAACCGTCAGGGCGTCTCACCCTCGTGGGCTGAAATAGAAATATTCAAAATGCCAAAGCAGGAAAAGTGCTCACTGGTGGTTCATCGCAGTTTGCCCCTCCACTAACATAAGAGCAAAATGCTATCCATTTCACAGGGATGCCTATTTTTCCTGCACTGCTAAAAAGAGATCCTCTTATTAGTAATAACGTCTTTTATTGTTTGGTTGTGGTCTCTCTTTACCTTTTTGGTTCTGGTAATAGTACTTTCAGTGCATGGTCACGTTTTTATGATTCATAATTATTTTTTGTTTTATGTTTTTGTTTCTACATTGACTAGTGAAAATCCAATGTAATCTTTCTGTAGAAAAGATGTACCCTTGCTGTACTGAAATCATGTGCTGTAGCCAACACGTCTGCTCATTGGATGCTGCTTTTGTTCTTTTTTTAACCCTATATGGAGCATGGTGGGCCTTGCCTTCAGTCTATGTTGTTTAGTTTTGTTGCATGGATTTATACTATTATTAAAAACCAACAAAGGAAACACAAATTCCACATATACTAATATTTTTCAATAAAGAACATAGTGTTTATCCTAACCTTCAGTGTGCTTCTTGCTGATTTCCATTTATTGTGCCCCCCCTTCCCTTCCTCCTGCCCCCCTCTCCTCCCCCCTCCACTCCTCCAACCCCCCCCCCCCCTTTCCTGCTCCAACAAAGATAGACAATGTCCACGCTTCCTCCATCACAGGGCCTGAATGAGTCTATCTGCTGTCATTCGTGGTGATCGTTTTCTCTAAAACGCCGTAGTCTAGACTCGAGCTTTGACCTACACCAGCAGGTTCATCGCTCGTCTGCCTGGCTGCGCACTCTCAAACTGCCAAGCTTGAAATCTATATTTTTGGAACGGACGCTCTGCTCATCTGTTCTGATTGTCCCAGTAAATGCAATGTAGACTTTGTTTATCACTTAAATTATTTTAAAAAGTGCACATTTTAGACTAAATCACAGCAAGTTAGTTAAAAAATTGCCGAAATGTCTTCATTCAAGAGAAAAAATTCATTCGATTTTGTCAGATATATATATGTAATGAATTCTTTTAGCTTGAGTTGAGTTAAAACCTCACTGCACAAGCATTTTCTCTCTCACTTTGGGTCCCGACAGCAGTCTGTTTGCGTCAACTGCCAAATGTCTGTGGTTAGAGTTTATAAAAAGCATCCCAAGCATTTCCCCTCGGCTCCTGAAGGCTCCTTTGGGAGAAGGATAGAAGAAGCAAACTGGATGTCTAAGATGGAGACAGTTTGCTGGATTAAGTGCAAGCAAGAGACTGCATCTTAGAAAAAAGGGGCATTTTAGACGGTAACGGAACAGGAAAAGTGTAAAGCAGGTGGTAATGTTTCCTCCTGAGTGCACTGACCTGCTGTCGGGTGCCGGTTTTAGGAGATCTGAGCGGCCTTGAAGACCTTACTCATACACTGGTCCAGTTCATCTGTTCCTCTGTCTGAATCGGAAGAAAAGAAGTCGATCCAGATGTCGGAAATACATTTAAAGAAAGGAAAGCTACTGGGGCTTTTGAGAGCCAGACCCAAAAAGAAGGGGTTTTCATGTTAATGGTACTTGTGGTAACCATCATTTCCCCACCCCCCACAGAAGTATTTTTCACCCTAGGTAAGAGGCAGGGCTTCATTAACATGCTTTGCCACACACACACATACACAGTGACACTTCACCCAAAAATTAATTCCAGCTCAGTTTTTCCCCCAGGTATGCTTGACGACTTGTGCTTATCCTCCACAGGATCCCATTTTAACCGGCAGCAGCAGCACAGCCATGCTACCTCTTGCCGGCACTTCCAGTTAGGTCCTCAGGCCCAGCTGCCCATGGACTTCCCTATGCCCCACCCAGGGCAGCCACAGGCAGGCATTAACCCCCACCTGGCCCCACCCGGCCACCAGCACGGCCCTCCCCTTCACGCGCCCCTGAACCCGTTGCCCGCTCCCCAGTTCCAGGACATCCCCGGCCCACCCTTCCTACCTCAGGCATTACACCAGCAATACCTCCTCCAGCAGCAGATCCTCGAGGCCCAGCACCGACACATCCTGCAGCCCTCCAGGTATCCACACGTTTATCATCTTCATCAAATAGCAAAACTCCAGTCAGGACCTAGAAAAACTCATTCATACGTTCATCTCCAGTAGGCTGGACTATTGCAATGGTTTATTGGCTGGTCTTCCCAAAACAGCTGTGAAACAACTGCAGCTTATTCAGAATGCTGCTGCTAGAGGCTTAACAAGAGCAAAGAGAATGGAGCACATCACTCCTGTTCTTAAATCTACACTGGTTACCAGTAAACTACAGAATCAAGTTCAAAGTGCTTCTACTGGTTCACAGATCACTCAATGGCATGGGACCAAAATACATGTTGGATCTCCTTCCTGTGTATACCCCCAGCAGGGCTCTCAGATCCTTAGGAAGTAGTCAGCTGGTAGAACCTCGGGCCGGAACCAAACAGGGTGAAGCTGCTTTTAGCTACTATGCTGCACACCGATGGAATCTATGGCGCAGTATGGGGCCAAAATTAAGACTACTGCCCAGCAGCAGGAGGCTATAAAATTCTGAAGCAAACTACTGACCTGATTAATGATAAGCTGGCGCCGGTAACTGAGAGGCTGGCGCTGCTTACTGAGAAATGACACCTTTAGCGGCGTTACTACTAGATACGCTAGGGACTAGCAGCCCTCGGCTGGTCATTGACTGGTTCACACACTCCCTCTGCTGTCTATTAGCATGGATAGGCTAGCGTTAGCCTGGATGGGCTGGTGTTAGCATTGGAGAGGCTAGCCATTAGCGTGCCTAGGCTGACCACTAGCTGGATTTCCTACCCCCTTGATGGACCATTAGTATGGATAGGCTGGCGTTAGCATCGGAGAGGCTAGCCATTAGTGTGCCTAGGCTGGCCACTAGCTGACTAGTGACTGTCCGAGACATGCTAATGGCTAGCCTCTCCGATGCTAATGCCAGCCTATCCATGCTAATGGTCCATCAAGGGGGTAGGAAATCAGCTAGTGGCCAGCCTAGGCACGCTAATGGCTAGCCTCTCCAATGCTAACACCAGCCCGTCCAAGCTATTGCTAGCCTATCCATGCTAATAGACAGCAGAGGGAGTGTGTGAACCAGTCAATGACCAGCCGAGGCCTGCTAGTCCCTAGCGTATCTAGTAGTAACGCCGGTGTCGGTACAGGATCGGCTCTGGGTCCTTCGACTGCCGATGACGTCACATTATTGCAAATCTACTCGGCTTTCACACGTACGTTTTGGAAAGACATCAGCAGTTTGTTAATAAATTCTTGTTTAACACCTAAATGTTTTCTTTATAATTGTAATTTGTTAATAAAACACCATATTGTCTTTGTTTTGTAAAGAATGTGAAACTGCATAAAACCAACATCGGACTGACAAGAAATAGAACAGTTCTTATATGTGAAGCCACATCTGTTAGTACTAATTTGGAGTTCGTCTGTATATTTCCTTAGTTGTTATCTAAATACATTCTTTGACTCTAAATATTGCTTGGTGTCTTTCAATAAAGTTCTTATATTTTATTTTGCCCCATTTCATCAACATCAAGAGCTTTTGAGGGTCACCGTTTATCTTTAGCTTATATTTTACTTTTCCGTTAGAAATTCAAATATATTTTCTCCAAAAAGTGTTGATTTTTGGACTACAGGACTACAACCGCTAAGACTACGACTGCAAATTTGTTCTGACCAATCAAAATCACAAAGTGATTACGTCACTTCCGTAAGCTTCATGTTCAGCCAATCGACTACTTTGACGTCATCGGCAGTCGAAGGACCCTGAGCCGATCCTGTACCAACACCGGTAAAGGTGCTATTCCTCCTGCTGCTGGGCAGTAGTCTTAATTTTGGCCCCCATACCGCACCATAGCATCAGCTTCCTTATGAACTCAAATGTGCCCCAACTCTAGTAACTTTTAAATTAAAACCTTCATGTATTCATCAGCATTTGATTGATTTTCTTATACTGCACCCCCCTTCCCAATTCAATTACATTTATTTCAATTCAGTTTTTTTATATAGCACCAAATCACGACAAGAGTCGTCTCTAGGCACTTCACTATGTAAACATTCCAATACAGTTCAGTTCATTAAGACGATCAGTAAAAAGTTTCCTATATAAGGAATCCAGCAGATTGCATCAAGAATCCCAGAATGTTTTCTAACACCTGGTTGTTTGTGTTGGCAGACGCACCCCAGAGAGAGTTCCTCACCAGCCCCACAGACTGAGACCTGGCTACGAGTTTGCCCCTCCTCTCCATGTCCCTC
Source organism: Nothobranchius furzeri (assembly GCF_043380555.1). Taxonomy (NCBI): domain Eukaryota; kingdom Metazoa; phylum Chordata; class Actinopteri; order Cyprinodontiformes; family Nothobranchiidae; genus Nothobranchius; species Nothobranchius furzeri. The sequence goes on along the minus strand of NC_091757.1, from coordinate 53,373,622 downwards.
CTCAACCTGTGGTGCAGCAACCCCGTTACCTTGCTGAAGGCACAGACTGGTGAGCAGAGCTGCACCCAAACTGGTCCAGATGATGAAACACTTAATCTGGTCCAGATCAGGGGTGGAACGAGTACTAAAATGTCCTACTCAAGTACGAGTACCAATACTTTGATAATTTTTTACTCAAGTACAAGTAAAAGTACTTGCCTAAATTTTTACTCAAGTAAAAAATATCATAAATAAAATGTACTCAAAGTAAAAGTTACTTAGTTACATTTTTCTCAGCGTAAGGATGGCTACATCTAAGTAGTGCAAAATCACAACACACACACACACACACACACACTGCAGCATTTTAGAATCATTTGAATGACTAATGTAAAGAGCAAGTCACCCCCAAATCAACTTTTTTTGGCTGATAAACTAAATAAATGAGTGTCTGATTGTGCTGTAGACCCACGTAGTCAATAATTTGGCACTTTAGTGCATCTTTGTTAAAATTAAAATATTCTATCTAAAATGGTCAGTGTTGTGCCCTCTTCTGGTAAAAACTCTGCACTGCATTTGAATTTAAATCTGCCATTGCTAATGGCTAAGAAGTATCATATGACATCAGCTGGTACCATATGATGTCACAATATCATTGTGAGCCTGTGTTTGTGTGTATTTGTTAGCAGCTCCGCCCTTTCGGTCTGCATAGCAACAGCATTTGTTGCATTTTTCAAACATGAGGTGGGGATTTTGGTAAGGGGTGACTTGCTCTTTAACTACACTGAACTGCTTTTGTAATAATTTAATCTCTTATTCCGGAGTAAAATAAAGAAACAAGCTACTGTAAATCATCACATATCTGTGGCATCAAGAAGCATCTTCTGAGTTCAAACACAGGGATGGAGCACAATGTTTACACCTGAACAATATCAGGATGTTTTAACTCACACTGTTTTATGAGCAAAATGCTGAGAATCCGCTTGTTATGAGCGCTAAACAGTATTTTGCCGCTTCCGTGTGGAGTGGTAGGGAAACACATTTCAAACACGGAACCGAGTTTGGCTACCGAACCGAGCAGAATTCTGAAGACGTAAAACTGGTGCGCGAAGGTGCATTATTGAGCCTACAATTTATTTTTACTCAGTAACGGATATGATTTAAAATGTAGCGAATTACATTTCTTTTGTAAAAACATACTCAAGTAAAAGTAAAAGTACAGATTTAAAAAAACGACTTAAAAAGTATAAATACGCATAAAAGCTACTCAATTACAGTAACGTGAGTAAATGTAATTTGTTACTTTCCACCTCTGGTCCAGATTACATTTCAGGTGGAGACAGGTTCAGTTTTAAGCTCCAGAGGGGAGGATTAAGTCACATCTAGCTGCAAAAATTTCGGTAGTGATCTGTCTGGAATATAGAATGGTTCTATTAGAACCATTTGAACAAAAACAAAAGCTGTTTGGTTTGTTTCCTTTATGGCTGATGTAGTGAAAAAGTGTGAAACAATTATAATCTGAATTTTAAGATAGGAAAGTTAGTATTTGATATTTATGACAACAACATAAAGTTGTAACCTGGATCAAAGTTGACAAAGCCACACACGGTTTCTGGTGACTTTGAGCAGTATTTCCATCCAGGCTTTTGCAAAAAGAGGATGGAGCTTCCACAACATTATTAATAACACTTCCCATTATTTCAGTTCCAGAATTAATTTAAGAACATGCAAGTTTCATCAAATATTGTATTTAAAATTCAGTGGGAGGTTTTTCTGTTGAGCTTTTTCTGAGATACAAAGTAATTTCAATCAAAATCCACCAGAAAATTGAATCATTTTACATATTTAAGCCAAATTGCTGCTCAAACAGAAGGTAATTTTTTATCCTGATTGAAATTCTCTAAATTTATGACACCATAATTTGCCCTAGTAGAACCATGCTGTAAAATATTCCTATAAGAAAGACAAGAACATTAAAAAACATGTATTAATTGCATATTTAACACTTTGGTGGTTATTTGTTTAAGTCTTAAATTACTGCTGACTAAACATGTTTTGCAAAGTTGGATCCAGTTCCTAAATGGTTGCCAGAGGTGGTTTTCCCAAACTGGAATTCATCCTATGTCACATATTTCTTTCTTTTCAGTGTGCAGTCAATAACCTGAGTTATTTTAAAGCCACACTATGCAACTTTTTCATATTTTTGAACTTTTTTTTTGAGCCGTCGTCGTCGTCTTCCTCTTCCTCCGCTTATCCGGGTCCGGGTCGCGGGGGCAGCATCCCAACTAGGGAGCTCCAGACCATCCTCACCCCGGCCACCTCCACCAGCTCCTCCAGCAGGACCCCAAGGCGTTCCCGGACCAGATTGGAGATGTAACCTCTCCAACGTGTCCTGAGTCGACCCGGGGGCCTCCTGCCGGCAGGACATGCCCGAAACACCTCCCCAGGGAGGCGTCCGGGAGGCATCCTGACCAGATGCCCAAACCACCCCAACTGACTCATTTAGATCCGGAGGAGCAGCGGTTCTACTCCGAGTCCCTCCCGAATGTCCGAGCTCCTCACCCTATCTCTAAGGCTGAGCCCGGCCACCCTACGGAGGAAACTCATTTCGGCCGCTTGTATCCGCGATCTCGTTCTTTCGGTCATTACCCAAAGCTCATGACCATAGGTGAGGATTGGGACGTAGATCGACCGGTAAATCGAGAGCCTGGCTTTCTGGCTCAGCTCCCTCTTCACCACGACAGATCGGCTCAGCGTCCGCATCACTGCAGACGCCGAACCAATCCGCCTGTCGATCTCCCGATCCCTCCTACCCTCACTTGTGAACAAGACCCCGAGATACTTAAACTCCTCCACTTGAGGTAGGACCTCTCCCCCGACCCAGAGTTGGCAAGCCACCCTTTTCCGGTCGAGAACCACAGTCTAAGATTTTGAGGTGCTGATCCTCATCCCAGCCGCTTCACACTCGGCCACGAACCTGCCCAGCAAGAGCTGAAGGTCAGAGCTGGATGGAGCTAGGAGGACCACATCATCCGCAAAAAGCAGAGACGAGATTCTCCTGCCACCAAACTCGACACACTCCACACCACGGCTGCGCCTAGAAATTCTGTCCATAAAGGTAATGAACAGAACCGGTGACAAAGGGCAGCCCTGGCGGAGTCCAACCCTCACCGGGAACAGGTCCGACTTACTACCGGCTATGCGGACCAAACTCACGCTCCTCTGGTAAAAAGACTGAATGGCCCTTAACAGAAGCCACCCACCCCATACTCCTGGAGCGTCCCCCACAGGGTGCCCCTGGGGATACGGTCATAAGCCTTCTCCAAATCCACAAAACACATGTGGATAGGTTGGGCAAACTCCCATGCCCCCTCCATCACCCTCGCAAGGGTATAGAGCTGGTCCACAGTTCCAAAGTCAGGACGAAAACCACATTGCTCCTCCTCTATCTGAGATTCAACTATCGATCAGACCCTCCTCTCCAGTACCTTGGAGTAGACCTTTCCAGGGAGGCTGAGGAGTGTGATCCCCCTATAGTTGGAACACACCCTCAGGTCACCCTTCTTAAAGATGGGGACCACCACCCCGGTCTGCCACTCCACAGGAACTGCCCCCGATGACCACGCAATGTTGCAGAGACGTGTCAACCATGACAGCCCTACAACATTCATAGCCTTGAGATACCCAGGACGAACCTCATCCGCCCCCGGGGCTCCGCCGCTGTGTAGTTGTTTGACAACCTCAGCAACTTCTGCCCCCGAGATTGGACAGTCCATCCTCAGGTCTCCCGGCTCTGGTTCCTCCTCGGAATGCGCATAGGTGGGATTGAGGAGCTCCTCAAAGTATTCCTTCCACCGTCCGACTATAGCCCCAGTTGACGTCAGCAGCTCCCCATCCCCACTGTAAACAGTGTGAGCGAGTTGCTGCCTTCGTCTCCTGAGGCGCCGGACAGTTTGCCAGAACCTCTTTGGAGCTGATCGATAGTCTTTCTCCATGGCCTCACCAGACTCCTCCCACGCCCGAGATTTTGCCTCGGCAACTGCCACTGCTGCATCCCGCTTGGTTATCCGGTACCTGTCTGCTGCCTCCGGAGACCCACAGACCAGCCACGCCCTGTAGGCCCCCTTCTTCAGCCTGACGGCTCCCCGAACCTCTGGTGTCCACCAGCGGGTACGGGGCTTGCCACCACGACTGGCACCGGCCACCTTGCGACCACAGCCGCCTCAACAATTGCAGAGTGGAACAAGGCCCACTCGGAGTCAATGTCCCCCACTGCTCTCAGGACGCGGTCAAAGCTCTGCCGGAGGTGGGAGTTGAAGACCGTCTTGACAGGTTCTTCTGCCAGGTGTTCCCAGCAGACCCTCACTATGCGTTTGGGTCTGCCAGGTCTACGCGGCATCTTCCCCTGCCATCTGATCCAACTCACCACCAGGTGGTGATCAGTTGACAGCTCCGCTCCTCTCTTCACTCGGGTGTACAAAACATACGGCCGCAGGTCAGATGATATGACTACAAAGTCTATCATCGACCTGCGACCTAGGCTGCCCTGGTACCAAGTGTACCGATGGGCATCCTTGTGTTCAAACATGGTGTTCGTTATGGCCAAACTGCGGCTTGCACAGAAGTCCAATAACGAAGCACCACTCGAGTTCAGATCAGGCGGGCCGTTCCTCCCAATCACACCCCTCCAGGTCATCCTGGTGCCAAGAGCACATGTGGACACCTTTATGTCTGAACATGATGTTCATTATGGACAATCTATGACGAGCACAGAAATGTGCCATTCCTCCCCACCACACCTCTCTATGTCTCTCTGTCATTGCCCACGTGAGCACTAAAGTCCTCCAGCAGAACAAGGGAGTCACCAGAAGGAGCGCTTTTCAGCACCCCCTCCTTGGACTCCAAAAAGGGTAGATAGTCTGGACTGTAGTTTGGTGCATAAGCACAAACAACAACCCATCTCTCCACATGTAGGCGGAGGGAGGCTACTGTCCCATTCACAATGGTAAACCCCAACGTACAGGCCCCAAGATGGGGGGCAACTAGTATGCCCACCCCTGCTTGGTGCCTCTCAGTGGGGAAAACTCCAGAGTGGTAGAGTGTCCAACTCCTCTCAAGGAAACAGTTTTCGGAGCCAGAGCCATGTGTCGAGGTGAGTCCGGCTATATCTAGTCAGAACCTCTCAACCTCGCACACCAACTCAGGCTCCTTCCCCACCAGAGAGGTGACATTCCACGTACTGAGAGCCAGCTTCTGTAGCCGAGGATCACACCACCAAGGTCCCCGGCTTCAGCTACCACCCATCACACATTGCACCCGAACCCTTTGGCCCCTTCCACAAGCGGCGAGCCCATGGGAATGGGGACCCACATTTCCTCTTCTGGCTGTGCCGGGCTCCATATTTGAAAGCCCGACCACCAGGCACTTGCCAATGTGCCCCACCTCCAGGCCTGGTTCCAGATGGGGGCCCCAGTGACCCGCGTCCAAGTGAGGGCACACTGTTACCATTTGAATTATTCATTATAAGGGGTCTATGGGCTGCACTTTGTCTGATCCCTCAGGAACGTACAGTGAGCAGATAAGTTTCACTTTTTGTTTAACTAAACAAACACTCGGGGGGTGTCAAAACTGCATAGTATCACTTTAAATGACTCGCTCAACTTGATTTATAACTTTTTATTATTCCAAGCAATATTTCAACCTTTTCCCACATCCCTGCGTTTTGATAACCTAATATCAGAAACTTAAAACTTTTGTTCCTTTTTTATAGTCTTTCCAAACATCAAGTTTCTACACAAGCAGCACTATGATTAGAACTCAGTGTTTCAGAACCACGCAGAATTCCTCCTGATTTTGCGTTTCGGTTTCCCTGCAGGGATCTGAGCGTTGATGCTGGAATGCCCACTCACCAGTATCACATCCACCCGCTGCCACAGCACTATCAGCACTACTTGACCTCCCCGAGGATGCACCACTTCCCTAGAAACAATGCCTCAACGCAAGTGGTGAGCCCCCCAAACACACAGTCTGCTGTGTTTGCCTCAGTGAAGTCCCCCTTTTGGGAATACTTAAGATCCAGGAAGACCTGTGCCCTGGGCATTCACCTGATTTCCACCGTGGAGCTGATGGAAATCTCTTTTATGTGTCTTCTTCCAGGTTGTCCATGAGATCAGAAACTACCCTTATCCCCAGCTGCACTTGCTGGCTCTGCAGAGTCTCAACCCTTCCCGCCACGCCTCTGCCGTCAGGGAGAGCTATGAGGTCTGCGCAGCTTCCGATTCCCTCTTTTCTGCAGGCACATTCTTTAGTTTTAAAAATTCTGGATCCAGATCTTTCAAACGATTCCTTAATTTACCTTTTTTTAATTTCATGAAGCTGCTATTTTCTCTTTTTGTGTCTCTTGATGCATTAATTATGTGTTTATTTTGGTTTTCCTAGTGCCAAAATACGTTAAAAAATAATAATAATAAGACCTGTTTTCCTCAAAGGAGCTTCTGCAGCTGGAGGACAGACTGGGCAGTGTGAGTCGGGGAGCGGTCCAAACCATCATTGAGAGATTCACTTTCCCCCACAAGTACAAAAAGGTAAGACCGGCGGCACTGGTGAAGCACTGGGAAGGGATGAAGGGAAATGTGGAGAGAAAAAAGGCATAAAGACGGGCAGTGCTGCCGGGTCAGTGAGTGAAGATGAGATTGGAATTAAGGTCACGACTCCTACAGCAGTTCAAAGGTCAATCTAGTTCCTGTTAGAGAGCTAACGAGTGGAAGCTGCAGTGCACACAACCCAAGAGCAGCGATGACTCATACTGCTGTCTGCAGACATGAACGTGAAGTGAATAAAAAAAAACGTCTAGGCTGAATTTGACCTAAATACTGTGGAAATAGACAGAAAATTTTCTGCATTTTTTAAATTTTCCTTCTAGGAAAGATGATTAGGTGACTTTTTTAATCCAGTCTTAGCTGAGCCAGAAACCCCTGTGGCATCAATACTGCATCCTATAAAATGAAAGTGTGTTTGCTCGTTGTGGTGATCTGCAGAGAATACCACAGGACCTGAAGATGTGTCTGGATGACGAGGAGCTCGACACGGATGAAAAGTGCACCATTTGTCTATCGATGCTGGAAGACGGGGAGGATGTCAGGTATAGACTGTTGCTTCTAACGCTTGCTTATTGGAAGTGCAGCGTTTGCTAATATGAGGTGTGCATAAACATTATGTTACAGTCCGAAAAGTCTCAGAAAGTAGTTTGGTTGTTTTCAGACTTTAAAAAAGATTTATGGTGACTTTTGCTGCTAATGCAGGATCCAGAAAGACCAGAAAAAGCATATAAATAGTAAAATAACCTTTATTTTGCTGCTAACTGGGTTTTGTTGCTTCAACATTTATACCTTTATTTGGTTTTATTTCAAAAGCATTTAAATAAAACAGTTTAGCATGTTTTTATAACTGTCATTAAACTACCAAAACAGATGTTCCATTCCAGGAACAAATGTGCCTTCTTTTAGCAGCAGTCACAGTTTCCAGATGGAAACCTAACAAGTTGCGGTTTGACTTTGAAATTTTGACTGGAGGTCACTTGAGACTTGTTCTGGTACCAAATTTAAACCTCGACCTGACAACTGGATCTGTTCTAGAGAAGATCTTAAAATCAGGAACCACATCTGGAAATGACACAGTTTAACTAAGAAAGGCTTATAAATGTAGGTATTTTATTAATATTCTAACAAGTGCTGAAGGGCTAGAGCAGCTGCTTTCTGTCAGAAAAAAAAACAAGCTCAGTACTTGATTTTGACGTAATTGTAATGAATTTAAATTACATGTTATTTAATAAGCCATAAGACGTAGGATTCCATAGGAAATATGAAATCAACCTTATGGATTATTTTAACCAGAAGATTGGAACTTTTTATTGCAGGGATTAGATAACAGCTTCATATTCACTCAGAGACAACAGAAGAGAGAGTCAAGTTTAAAAGTTTAAAGATTTATTACTAAACAAATTAAACTAGACTAACTTTAACACTAAATGTATGGTGCAACTAAGGTGAATGAGACGGAGAATGGTGTAGTGTGGAATGTTGCTCAGAACCAGCAAATCCGAAGAAACGATTAGTTCTGATGGGAACTGAAGGTGACGTCTTCGCGCTAAGCTTTGGTTAGGAGATTCATAAACATATTCGATGCCATTCTGTCGGCCTACGAACCCTTAGCTGAAGTCCCCGTTAGATCAGGAGGTGTAGAGGTCCAGCTTGACCTTGTGGAGCCGAGGCCTGTAGAAACAGCCGCGGCAGCCGACCACCAGTCTTGAGATACTTCCGGGTCACGACAGTTTATCGGCATCTAGTGAGACCTAAACCTGGGTCATGATGGTTCAGCTTTTATTCTGAAAGGAACCGTTGCAGCAGTTGGAACAGCAACAGATTTTATCCAGCTTGTCGTTGGTTCTTTCGGCTGAAGAGGAAAGTTACGGATTGGCCACTCCGACAACTTCTCTAGAACGCTTTGAACTGGCGTTAAAGATGACGTGGGCATAGTTTTAAACTTCGGATGTTTTGGTTTATGGTCGAATGAAAAGATGACAGATTTACCAAGCACCACCAAAACCACGCCTCCGTCAGATCTGGCAGATTCTGATTGGATCAGTAAAAGCAATGTGTCATGTCTTAACGCTACGTGAGATCAGTCCTAGTGGAAACATTTAAAGTCATATTACTTATTATATTCTATAGGATTATAATAAAGTAATTAATATTTTGATTTCACAGATCTGTCACATCTTATTATTGACTAACACTTTGTTTGATTAGCTTTATTAAAAATAGAGTTCTTTCATTTATTAAAGCTCCTCCTTGAACCGTCACCTTATCGTGGTGGAGGAGTTTGAGTGCCCTAATGATCCTAGGAGCTATGTTGTCTGGGGCACTTAGTGCCCCTGGTAGGGTCTCCCATGACAAATTGGTCTTAGGTGAAGGGTGAGACAAAGAACGGTTCGAAGGATCTTTCATGGCGGTGAAAACGAAGAGTCGGAGTACCCGGCCCGGAGGGTTACCGGGGTCCCACCCTGGAGCCAGGCCTGGGGTTGGGGCCCGTGAGCGAGCGCCTGGTGGCCGGGCTTTCGCCCATGGGGCCCGGCCGGGCCCAGCCCGAACCGGATACATGGGCTCGTCCAACTGTGGACCCACCACCCGCAGGAGGAACATGAAGGGTCCGGTGCAATGTGAATCGGGTGGCAGACCAAGGCGGGAGCCTTGGCGGTCCAATCCCCGGACAAGAAAACTAGTTTTTGGGACATGGAACGTCACCTCGCTGGCGGGGAAGGAGCCGGAGCTTGTGGCAGAGGTTGAGCGGTACCGGCTAGATATAGTCGGACTCACCTCGACACATTGCATTGGCTCTGGAACCCGAGACCTGGAGAGGGGTTGGACACTCTACTTTGCTGGAGTTGCTCCGGGTGAGAGGCGGAGGGCTGGGGTTGGCTTTTTGTTAGCCCCGAGACTCTCTGCCTGTGTGTTGGGGTTTACCCCGGGGGACAAGAGGGTAGCTTCCTTGCGCCTTCGGGTCGGGGAACGGGTCCTGACTGTTGTTTGTGCTTATGGGCCAAATATCAGTTCAGAGTACCCACCCTTTTTGGAGTCCCTGGGACGAGTGCTAGATAGTGCTCCATCAGGGGACTCCATTGTCCTGCTGGGGGACTTCAATGCTCACGTGGGCAATGACAGCTTGACCTGGAGGGGTGTGATTGGGAGGAACGGCCCACCTGATCAGAACTCGAGCGGTGTTTTGTTATTGGACTTCTGTGCAAGCCGCAGTTTGGCCATAACGAACACCATGTTCGAACATAAGGATGCCCACCGGTACACTTGGTACCAGGGCAGCCTAGGTCACAGGTCGATGATAGATTTTGTAGTCGTATCATCTGACCTGCGGCCGTATGTTTTGGACACCCGAGTGAAGAGAGGGGCGGAGCTGTCAACTGATCACCACCTGGTGGTGAGTTGGATCAGATGGCAAGGGAACATGCCGCGTAGACCTGGCAGACCCAAACGCATAGTGAGGGTCTGCTGGGAACGCCTGGCAGAAGAACCTGTCAAGACGGTCTTCAACTCCCACCTCCGGCAGAGCTTTGACCACGTCCCGAGAGCAGTGGGGGACATTGAGTCCGAGTGGGCCTTGTTCCACTCTGCGATTGTCGAGGCGGCTGTTGCTAGCTGTGGTCGTAAGGTGGCCGGTGCCAGTCGTGGTGGCAACCCCCGTACCCGCTGGTGGACACCAGAGGTTCGGGGAGCCGTCAGGCTGAAGAAGGAGGCCTACAGGGCGTGGCTGGTCTGTGGGTCTCCGGAGGCAGCAGACAGGTACCGGATAGCCAAGCGGGGTGCAGCAGTGGCAGTTGCCGAGGCAAAATCTCGGGCGTGGGAGGAGTTTGGTGAGGCCATGGAGAAAGACTATCGATCGGCTCCAAAGAGGTTCTGGCAAACTGTCCGGCGCCTCAGGAGAGGAAGGCAGCAACTCGCTCACACTGTTTACAGTGGGGATGGGGAGCTGCTGACGTCAACTGAGGCTATAGTCGGACGGTGGAAGGAATACTTTGAGGAGCTCCTCAATCCCACCAATGCGCATTCCGAGGAGGAACCAGAGCTGGGAGGCCTGGGGATGGACTGTCCGATCTCGGGGGCAGAAGTTGCTGAGGTAGTCAAACAACTACACAGCGGCGGAGCCCCGGGGGCGGATGAGGTTCGTCCTGGGTATCTCAAGGCTATGGATGTTGTAGGGCTGTCATGGTTGACACGTCTCTACAACATTGCGTGGTCATCGGGGGCAGTTCCTAGGGAGTGGCAGACCGGGGTGGTGGTCCCCATCTTTAAGAAGGGTGACCTGAGGGTGTGTTCCAACTATAGGGGGATCACACTCCTCAGCCTCCCTGGAAAGGTCTACGCCAAGGTACTGGAGAGGAGGGTCCGATCGATAGTTGAATCTCAGATAGAGGAGGAGCAATGTGGTTTTCGTCCTGGCCGTGGAACTGTGGACCAGCTCTATACCCTTGCAAGGGTGATGGAGGGGGCATGGGAGTTTGCCCAACCAATCCACATGTGCTTTGTGGATTTGGAGAAGGCTTATGACCGTGTCCCCAGGGGCACCCTGTGGGGGACGCTCCAGGAGTATGGGGTGGGTGGCTTTCTGTTAAGGGCCATTCAGTCCCTTTACCAGAGGAGCGTGAGTTTGGTCCGCATAGCCGGTAGTAAGTCGGACCTGTTCCCAGTGAGGGTTGGACTCCGCCAGGGCTGCCCTTTGTCACCGGTTCTGTTCATCACTTTTATGGACAGAATTTCTAGACGCAGCCGTGGTGTGGAGTGTGTCGAGTTTGGTGGCAGGAGAATCTCGTCTCTGCTTTTTGCGGATGATGTGGTCCTCCTAGCTTCATCCAGCTCTGACCTTCAGCTCTGGCTGGGTAGGTTCGCGGCCGAATGTGAAGCGGCTGGGATGAGGATCAGCACCTCCAAATCTGAGACCATGGTTCTCGACCGGAAAAGGGTGGCTTGCCACCTCCGGGTCGGGGGAGAGGTCCTACCTCAAGTGGAGGAGTTTAAGTATCTCGGGGTCTTGTTCACGAGTGAGGGTAGGAGGGATCGGGAGATCGACAGGCGGATTGGTTCGGCGTCTGCAGTGATGCGGACGCTGAGCCGATCTGTCGTGGGGAAGAGGGAGCTGAGCCAGAAAGCCAGGCTCTCGATTTACCGGTCGATCTACGTCCCAATCCTCACCTATGGTCATGAGCTTTGGGTAATGACCGAAAGAACGAGATCGCGGATACAAGCGGCCGAAATGAGTTTCCTCCGTAGGGTGGCCGGGCTCAGCCTTAGAGATAGGGTGAGGAGCTCGGACATTCGGGAGGGACTCGGAGTAGAACCGCTGCTCCTCCGGATCGAAAGGAGCCAGTTGAGGTGGTTTGGGCATCTGGTCAGGATGCCTCCTGGACGCCTCCCCGGGGAGGTGTTTCGGGCATGTCCTGCCGGCAGAAGGCCCCCGGGTCGACCCAGGACACGTTGGAGAAGTTACATCTCCAATCTGGTCCGGGAACGCCTTGGGGTCCTGCCGGAGGAGCTGGTGGACAAGGCCGGGGAGAGGACGGCCTGGAGCTCCCTAGTTGGGATGCTGCCCCCGCGACCCGGACCTGGATAAGCGGAGGAAGACGACGACGACGACGACGACATTTATTAAAGGAGAGAGTCCTTTCTTCATTCTTTTCTTGAGCTGGAAAGAAGCAGTTTAGAAGCAAATGCATGAGACCTTGAGGCCATATCTCATGCAGACTAGTTCTGTGTCAGAGGAGAGGGGGAAATGACTTTTGGTGGAAAACAGTCATTTCAAACCGCTACATAATAATAATAATCACATGAGAATCGATATCTGGTGAAGTGTGACTTACTACTACTACTACTACTACTACTACTACTACTAATAGCTACGTGACACTAATAACAAAAAAATTAAACACTATGAAAATCACCTTTATTGCCCAATCCATAAAATGTAACCTTTCCAGCGGTGGCTGGTGGAAAAAAAAATCTCGGTGAGGCTATATGTGAAAAATATTCCTTTCTTAGTCCATTATCAATAATTAAAGGTGTGGAACAATGAAAACATTTTTTACGATTATTTCTGATTATAATCGGTCACTCTGAATTTTTCATGCAGGCTGAACATGAAACCTACACCTTTCTCCTGATAGAAAATAGACGGTGAAACTCTAGGATTTGATCATTCTCACAGATCTACGTCACACTGTCACTTAACATTCATGGACTCACCCATCTTGACTCGCCATGGGGAAGACTGTTGTTGCTTTAGCGTCCAGGAAACCGCAGAGAACGCCTTGGCTAGTAGAAGCTAACTGTTAGCATTAGCAACTCCACCACTCGACAAAACTCCTCCAGGCTTGTGTTATTTGTGGAGATTAAACATCAACCTCGCAAGTCAGTGGTAGGGTCTCATTGCTGTTATCCAATTTGGGGCAAGATGTCCAAATATCAGGAAATAAAACTCCAAAACTTGCCGTCTGAAGCTCATCTGTGATGTATTTTTGAAACCTTTTTTCCTCATGTTCGTTTGGGCGGCGCCCTAGCGCCCCCTATGGACGAGCTGCCACTGGAATTTTCCATATTCTCTTTGACGCTTGTGCAAATTATTGTGGCTCAGCAGGAAAAATGGTGCACCTAAGAATAAATCCCAAATCTAAACCCTCTCACTCTTTGCTCCTTTCAGGAGATTACCCTGCATGCACCTCTTTCACCAGGCGTGTGTGGATCAGTGGCTGGCCACCAGCAGGAAGTGTCCCATCTGCAGAGTGGACATTGAGACCCAGCTAACCCCCGAGAGTTGATAGCTCCTGTCGACTCCCGCGACTATAGATCTGGTCTCGTTTGTTCTCCATCGCCTCCCTCCTGAATGAGGAGGGGGGGGGGGGGGGGGGGCGCTCAGCCAAACACCACTCTACACTTCTGCATCTCTTAAAGAGCCTGCCTTCTGAGACGGCTGCGACAGAGGGATCAACAAAGCACACTCACTTACAACACAAGGAGGGAGTGGGGTGGGGGGTGGTTGATGCACAGATAGGACGGACATTTCTGGACGTGTGAAGGTAGGAGTTGTATGGACAGATGTGCTGAGTCCTCACCTGTCCCCATACTGCCACCGTGACCTCTGACCTCCCAGCTCAGTGTGATGTATTCGGGCCGTTTTGCTGCCAAACCTTACCTACCCCCGCCCCCCCGCCCACCCACCAGGCGTGTGAAAAAATCTTTAAGCTGCTCTCCGCCCAAGCCCTCGCTCAGCACATCTGTACAGAACATTATCAAATGATTAGCATGAGGTCGTGTGGTGTGAACTCTTGTAGCTGAACGCTTGTGATGTCATGGAGTATAGTACTGAATAAGTATTTACAGAGTAACAGTGTTGTGTAGCAAAGCTAAAAGCCTTTTGAGATGTGTTTGAAAAAATGAACCCACAGAGAGGGGCAAGCGCGGGTTAATCGGATTCTGTGTTCAAATCACGAGCATTGAGATTTAAAAAAAGTCCACAAAGTCCCTCTTCTCACGTCTAACATGGATTTCCAGTTAGTTGACGCCATCGGAGTTGACGCTGAACCCGCTAACTGCAGGCATGGCTTTCAGTGATGTGTGTAGTGTCGTAGTCGGGCCTCCACCTTGGAGCCGAGGCCTCGGATGTGCATGCTGTATGGCAGGCTTGGGCTGTGTCGTTGATATTGTGGAGCAGTTTAGAAACAGGGATCGTGTCTGTGCATGTGAACCGTACTATTATGATCCCGCTCATTCATAGAGGAGAACAAGAATGCACCTGTAATACGCGCACACACACCCTCACCCACCCCCTAAATCACCCCCATAACTCTCGAGTCGCCCTTAGACGCTGATCCCACGTCGGTGCGGCGTTTCTCTCCTCTTTTAACGGTCAGGACTCAAAGAACTGCGGCCGGATCGGCATCTAACGGCAACTCTCTGCTCTGCTGCCTCCACTTGATCATGATCACGAGGGGCCGCCGCCGCGGGCTCGAGGACGCAGCGCCCGAGTCCCGCCATCAGAGGGACGTTTCTATTCTTACCAGAACCTTATTGCCTATCGAACAAGCACATGTGATTCCTAGAATCGCCTCTGTTGTGTGTTGGCTTCTTTAATTTCAATCTAAGTTGCTGCGGCCGTTTGATAAAAATAACAGATAAACTGTGTCTGGTGTTACAGGGAAAATACAAACTAGTTTGCCTGTGAAATGTGCTAGAATGTGTATGATTGTCCCCCACCTCACCCTCTCCAGCCCCCCTTCATGGTGCTTGTGTATGGTATTGCTAGAACTGTGATCAGTGATAGAAGCTGTTTCTCGACATCATGCATGAACCATGTTGGCGTATTTCACTTGAAGGAGGGTGAAAGGGAGAAAAAGCCATCCATTTGAAAAATACCAAACAACTGTTCTCAACATTGATTTATTTTATTTCAATTGTCTTTTTCTACCATTTAAAACAATAATATCTGTTTGTTCTTTTATTTTTTCTTTTATTTTTTTGCTCACCTGCCAATTTGGACATGGTACCAACACACCGGTGTCCATTTTAACCATAGTGAAGAAGAAAAGCTGCAATGCTGCAAAAACATATTTATTGTTGTTCTAATGTAGCTTGTGTTTCGTAAATGCACTATAATATGGAGTTGCCTGATATTTTTGGTTTGGTGGTGTGGGTACTTCTTGTCCTAGATTTTGTGTTTTCATTCATTTTAAAAAGTATTTTCATGCTTCCTCGTGTACTATTGGGGGGTAACTTGACTGTTGGTGTTGCTTTAAAAAAAAGTTATTTTCATTTTTTGTATGAAACCTCTGTCCAAAAAAACTACATATAGATGAAAATGGAGGTTTGCTAGTTCACATAGAATGCTGTGATTAAAGATGCCTTAAGTATTTAACAATCATTATTTATTACTAACTGTAGCTAGCTAGCTATTGTGGTGGAATATTTAATGTCTCTATCTCATAACTTTGCAATTTAATCAATATATTTATTTAAAATAACACAAAATACTAAAAAAATACCTCATTATGCATTGGTTGGTGGGGATGCTTGTGCATGCCGTCTGTGTTTTCTTTTTCAAAGAAGAATCTGTTGGAAAAAGCGACTGGGGGGGTGTTTCCCGACCTGTTTTCTAGCCAGCGTGGTGCTGTTGATCTAGACTACATTCCACTTATTTCATCTCTTCATTTTGAATGTTTTAATCCTGTTTCCAGGGCCAAACCCTGCCAGTCTTAGCTTGATTTTCTCCCGAAATATGACCGCTTCACTCGCCAATAACCCATATTTGATTTAAGTTTTTTGGGGAATTTTCTTTCACGATATTCATTATATTTCATTTGAGTGTTTAACGTTTTAGGAACCCACGTAACGAGTTGAAATATTTGTTCCTACATGTTGCTGGCTGTTGCTTTGTGTGGGATTTATGGGACTTATCTAACATGCTGACTTGAGCCATCGATTTCTTGAGCAAACTTCTGGTGTACTGTGGTTTTACAATATTAGATGTTCCACACCTCGATATGATAAGCTAACTACGTTTTTTCGGTGTGCATTTCCTCTTAATCCTCTACTAATCCTGCAAAAATATTCTAGCGTGAATTGAATTGGAATGAAGCTGACTGGTCTTACTATTATATCATTTCGTGCTCTCACTGGCCTTACCCCATGCCGACCCCCCTCCCTCGGCCCTGCGCCCGCTACAGTTTAACCCCCCCCCCCGTATCTCCAGACTGAACTGGACCGTAGCCATAGTATTAACTCAAGCTGATGAACCGGAACGAACAGTAGAAACTCAAAGCACAAGCTTTTTAATGCATGTCCTTCTCAGGTTTTCCTATGTGTATGTGGGAGTAGCTCTGTAGATGTGTTTAATATGATGCTGTACCTTCTTGAATATTTCAGATGTTTCTTTGCTGCTGAAAAAACACGTTGATTTTTAACCTGCCAGTGAAAAAGGGAAGTGGCCATCTTTGTACAACACACTGCTGTTTTGCTGTAACCGCGCAACGTTTTACGATCTTGACTATTTTATAGAAATGTAGAAGTATGTATCAATAATATGAAAGCAATAGCTAAATCATAATGAAGAATAACATGATCAGTGAATATTGTGGAAAAATCTTTAGATTCACTCTGGGTGGATTTTTGTACTGTATTTATTACTAATGATGATGCAAAAAGTTGCATAGCTTAACCCAAACTGTTCTGTCTCTTTTTTAATTTATTGTCTTGTATATGACCTTTTTGTATGTGTTTTTCAAATAAATTGCCTAAAATGCTGATAACTAATCTGCAGAGTTGTTTATTTAATGTATTTTCAGTGAAAACAAGCTGCTGAAGATTTGAACACGACTTGGTAGAAAATGTTTTAATCCCTGTTTTTACAGTGCACCAGCTGAAATACAAAGATGTTCAAAAATACACTGTAAGAACAAAAAATGTTGAATTTACTTAACCGAGTTATGTCATCTGGTTCCATTAAAGTTGGCATACCAACATTTAATGATGTGAATTTACTGTTTATATTTAAGCAAGTATGTTTAGTGGAACCAGACGGCATAACTTGGTTAAGTATGTAACGTGACGGAGGTGCTATTCCTCTGAAGGTTATTTACCTTCTCTCCTGGCTGGCTCGCCATTATGTAAAAGAAGTTAATTTGCATCTAATTCAGGACCCGTGAGACAAAAGATTCCATAGTAGATATGAAATCAATCTTACGGACCGTTGGGCTGTTTTAAACAGAAGATTGGAACTTTTTATTGCAGGGATTATGTAACACTTGTATTAAGTCAGAGACGAGAAGAGAGAGAGAGTCCTTTAAAACATTTAAGATGATTTATTTCTAAACATTTTAAACAAGACTAAGTGATGAATGGATCTGGTGTAATGAGAACTTGGTTAAGTAAATTCAACATTTCACTTAGACTGTAGATTAAAATACAAATGCACTCTCAAATGTTACAATATATTGACTGAAAAAAAGATAAAAACTTTGGCTTAGTGATATAATTTCAAATAGAAATTGAATAGATGAAACTTCTAAACCAATAATGGTAAATGGCCTGTATTTGATATCGCGCCTCCTAGAGTCATGGAACCCCTCAAGGCGCTTCACAATCAGTCATTCACGCATTCACACACTGGTGGGGATGAGCTACGATGTAGCCACAGCTGCCCTGGGGTGCACTGACAGAAGCGAGGCTGCCAAGCACAGGCGCCGCCGGTCCCTCCGACCACCACCAGCACTTAACTCCTGTGCCACCGTCACCCCACTAATAATAATGCATTAAGAGAGTATTGATAAGCTTAATCTTTGTCTTACAGGCAGAATATTGTAAAGTAAAAAACAATTTATTTCTTTAGCTGAAAACTAAAAAAGTGTCACAGATTACCAGTGGTGGAAGAAGCACATGATGTTTTTACTTAAGTAAAAGTACAGATAAAAAGCTACAGGTAAAAAAGTAAAACCGGGAGAATCCAAGATGTTTTTTTTTTACTTAAATAAAAGTATTAAAGTATGCATTTTCAAATGTACTTAAAGTAAAAAAGTAAAAGTATTCACTTAACATTTAAACGTGCATTGCATGTATAGAAGAAGTGGGCTGTCGGACCAGGAGGGAGCAAAACACAAAGTATAATTACCTTTGGAACGAAGTGTTCTGCTGGTCCCCATCTTTGTTACGTTCGCTCTGTGTTGATTTTTCCATTCAATTTTTTATCTGTTCTTTTTTATACACAGAGAAGTAGAGCTTCAGTACGAAGGTAAAAGCCAGCTCTGCATCAACTATCTATACGTCTAAGTCTTTAAAGAAGAACCAATAAAAATTGGAAGCAAATTAAAGTACTTTTACTTTTTAAACATTTTTGATAATGTAGTGGAGTAGAAAGTACAGCTAATTGCTTTAAAACGTAGTGGAGTAAAAGTAAAAAGTTGACCTCAAGAAACGTGCTCAAGGACATATACAGAAAAATTGTAAAGTAACGCAGTATTAAATTCCATCAATGCAGATTACAGTTGTATGGAAATTACAACTTTTCCTCTTTCTCTATTTTTTTAGGCAATGCACATGCTGTCAGCAACGATAAATATACTAAAAATTAGCTAAAAGCAGCCAAAGTCAAAACCCTTTAAATACCTTCCCAATTTTTGATCAGGACCAGGGGCGGCGTTAGGCCCGGCTACTTGGGCTGAAGCCCCGGATGTTTCATGGAAAGCCCCGGATCTAAATCGCGGAAGCAACATGCAGTACCAAAGTCCAACAGAGAGGGAGCAGCTGGCAGTAGTTTGTATACAGCCTGCCTGAGCCTCCACCACTGAAGAAGAAGCCCTTCAGCAGCTGGCTTCTTCTGCAGTCTCTGCCTGAAACGCATGAGTGAAGATGGACATAAGGACGTGTTTTAGACCAAAAGTACAACAACAGAACCACAGCTTTGATGAGACTGGTGTTGACTCAGGTTTGTGAGTCTTATTTAAAAATATTTGTTGTTTGCCTAAAGTTAGCTTACTATCAGGTAAAGTTGATGGAGAAAGAAAGGGAATATTTACTATCATCTCACACTAAACACTAACAGGAACAATACTCTGCCCTGAAAATGCTTAATATGTAGCTTCAGATTAAAAATGATGTGGTTCAAGACAAATATATATGATGTTGACTAGTGCGTGTCACGTGTGTGTGTGTGTGTATGTGTGCGCGCGCATGTGTGTGCGTGTGTTAAGCCCCGGATGTTCTTCAGTCCTTAATCCGCCCCTGATCAGGACCACTTTAAAGGTTACAAACATTTGTGGCTCCTTGGATGTAAATTACAAAGAAGTGATGTTCTGCTTGACAACAGAAACTGTCTTATTATTGTTTGGCTATGACAGAGCAAGACTGTAAACATAAATAAATACAAGTTTCCTCTTTGTTGAGTTGATGTATTGGTCAAAAATCTCTGAGAAATATTTTGAAAAATATTTTCCAAAGTGCACAGAGAAGGAAAATGTGGCAGTGTGAGCGTCCTGTCACAGTGTCCCGATTGATTACGTGCTCTGGGGATGTCCTGTTGGCTGACTGGTTATCGCGTGTGACTCTCACCCGGGAGTCTGGGGATCAAATCCCGCCCAGGCCCTCGTTTCTCCACCTTGTCACCGAAACAACTGCAGATAAAACCTGCCCAAACACTTTCAGTACATAAAAGTTTTATTAATAGACTGATGTATTTCTCTTAACAAAAACACAAAATACATTTTATACCTATGTCAAAACATAGATGATGAGTTGGTCTAAGAATAAATATTCTATACACACCACTGGTAATATGGCTTTTTATCTTGTTTGGCACACATTCCAGACCAAACATTGGATTTGTCCTTTAAAGAAAACCTATTTTCACTTTTTGAAAAAATTGTAATAGTCTCATGGTCTATACAAAAAACGTTAATGAAGTTTTTTTTTGCATGAAATCCGTCTCGCATAAAGGAAGTTCAGCAGTTTTAGTCTTGACATTTGCAGTACCTTCCAGAATGAGCCGTTTCAGAGCTCTGCCACTTTAAAAAAAACAAGCTGGAGCTGGCCACGCCCACCCATTCCTCACTCAGGCTGTATTAGCTGGGAATCTCCGATATCCGGGAGCAACTTTGAGTACAGCTGCTGCTCTTCCAGTCGGGAGAGGTGGGTTTTTTTTTGTTGCTAATTTCCCCATTTGTGACATCACAAACAGGAACTTTATGAAACGGCTTGTTTTAGGCTGATTATTCCTGAAACCAATCACTGACAGAAAATGGGTGGAGGTTTTTTTTTCACATTTGGAGTGTTCATAGAGGCTGTAGAAACCCAGGTGGCAGTGCAAAAGGAGAGTTTTTGAAGTATGCCCTCTTTAAAAAAGCTGCACTGAGCTTAAGTAAATCCAACTCTTTCATCAGAGTAAAAAAGACAACAGGGAGTTGTTTGTTTTCCTTCTAATACCTGGGATAGAGCACTCGATAAATCTCTCCGTCTGCCTTATGAGCGTCCAGCCACTTCCCACACTGGAAGATGGTTGTGACAGAGTTAGCCATGTTGGTCACCTCGACACATTCTAGGAACCACCCGTTGTTCAAGCTGCTGCCGTCGTGCTCCACTTTGACCCTCAGCAGCTCCCCGAGGTCCAGCATCTCCAGAACAAAGCGGTCTGTCTGTCCCCGCTCAAAGAGGTTGCGGAACTTTTTCTTGAGTGCGCGCTTGCCCGAGTCCCCGTTGACGCCGTAGATGGTGATGGAAACGTTGGCATCAGTTCCACCGCCCTTGACGTCCCCGGTGATGATGATGATTTCATACTTGACAGGGACCAGTTTGCGCACTTTACTCGCGAAGCTCTCAACAGATTTATAGCACTCAAATGTGAGGAACTGGTCCTTTTTGGCTGTCAAAGGGATCTGGGCGTCACAGTGAAAGAAATACCTAAAAGAGGACCAGCCTCATCAATCTGACGCTTTATATAAGATGATGTAGGCAGTGTGAGGCTCCACTCACTTGTTTCCCAGCTCCATTTCTGTCACCACCACCTCCATAACGTGCCAGAAGACTTCCTTCTTCACCTTCTTTCCATCTTTTGAAATGTGACCAAGGCAGATGCCGGCGATTTCCCCCAAATGCTTGGATGAGAACTCAAATGTGTCTGTGGCACCGCTGTGGAAAGTTCACAAACGCTTTTCACATTAACAGCGGTGAGATTCCTTTTCTCAAAGGAATCTTCACCCCTGGAAACAGAATAAAAGGTGGAAGGACAAACTTTGAATTACCATAAAAACTTCTTTTTCTTGTTCTCCAGAACAAACTCCTTGGAACGAGCTTTCCTCCCCTCCAACACGATCCAGGCGTTCTCTGCGGTGGAGGCGTTGTCGGTGTTTGCAGTTGTTGTGGCGATCTCGTATTCTGTTACAACGCAGAGACAAAAAGAAACTGAATTATAATCTTTTCACATCTGGTAAGATGTTATTCTGGGTCAAATTACAGGGCTCAAATTTAGCAAACATCCGTTATTACTAACTGGTTTTGTCACTGAGGTCTATAGAGTCATTGTTGGCACACGCCAGTTCCCTTATAATCATCCCATCATCTTCGCCTTTAGCCAGCCAGCGGTTGCAGGGGAACCTGAACATCTGGTCCATGGTCTCGTCTTTCACATCAATGTACTCCAAGTGCCAGCCAGGAGCCGGGCCTGTTACCAGCATAAGGAACAAAGTTCGGAAAAGGTTTATGTCCTCTTGTCTTTGAACTCTGAACATAATTCAATTCAATTTTATTTATATAGCGCCAAATCACAAGAGTCGTCTCAAGGCACTTCACATAATAAACATTCCAATTCAGGTCAGTTCATTAAGCCAATCAGAAATAATGTTTCCTATATAAGGAACCCAGCAAATTGCATCAAGTCACTGACTAGTGTCAGTGACTTTACAGCAATCCCCATACTAAGCAAGCATAAAGCGACAGTGGAGAGGAAAACTGGTTGGATGGCTGCTGTTTTTTTTCGAATTGCATGAAAACAATTGCGATGAAAAAAACAACGAATGAAGTGCTTCCTTCTCACCTTTGTTATCGTGCCACACTCTGATTTTGGACAGCTCACCCAGACTGAGCATTTCAGGAATTCTGAACACGTCTTTCGATTTCCTCTCAAACTTGTTCCTGTTGCTGCCCTCCTTCAGAGGCAGCATCCCAGTGTCTCCGTACTCCCCGAACACAATCAGAAACACGTTGGCATCGGTGCCAGCACCTGGAACAAAAGAGTTTAGCACATTTTGACACAAACAAAATAAAATTTGATGAATTCTGAGGGCGCAGTAGAAGAACCGGATGAGATTTCTTAAATATTTTTGGATAAATAATGTTAATATGTGACAAAACCATATGAAACTCGTGACTCACCTCCAACGTCGCTGGTCTGGACTTGGATGATGTAGTTCGTTTTGTCCACCATCTCCTCCTCGTCCACCACCGCTGGCAGCTCACACACCTTTGTCCTTTTTGGTCCTTTGGTCTTGGACAGCCAGTTCTCGTAGGTGAACAGATACTCCTCCTCTGTGGTCAGGTTCCTCATGAGGATCTGAAAGTGTTTTTTGAGCTATTTGATCACGATGTTACGAAAGATTCGATACGAAAACCTATTTCACTGCAGTGTTTTTGTTACCCTGTCAAGAAACCAGTCAGGTCGACACCCACTGCCGTCAATCCGAACTCTGATCTTCTTCAGAGGAGCTATGTCGTCAATCTCCAAGGTGAATGTGTCTTCTTGGTCTCTTTCAAACCTGAACAGGAAAACATGAACACGCTTTATTGGTCTTTGTGCAGCAGATAATTTGTTGGCTATTTTTGGACTTTTTTCAGCAGAGAAACAGAAAAAAGCATGAAAATGATTCCCGTCTGGAGATTTTTGTTGTGTTTATTTTTTTTTCTTTATCGGTAGATTGACAGATTATAATCGATTGCTGCTGGGTCCACCTGTCTCCATTTTTTGGCAGCAGCATTTCCTCAGTGCTCCCGTTCACCCCGTACACAGTCAGGAAAATGTTGGTATCCGTCCCTGCATACTGAGTGTCTCCCGTGACAACCGTGATTGAATAAATAACCTAAAAAGACAAGAAACGGCTGTCTTTTTTACGTGAAACAACCAAATGGACGTTCTCCAACACATCTGATTTGAGATGAAGTGACTCACTTTGCGGATAATGTTGATTGTGCTGGAATCCAGTACATTTAACAGTCTGACAGTCAGACCATCTCCCCTGTCTTTAGCCAGCCAGCACTTACATGGAAAGATGTACTTGATACCTTTGGTTGGCACGGCAACCGACAGCTCTTCCACCAACCAGCAGCTCTCTGGTGTGACACCGTTATGACCAATCTGAACAGAAACAAGGGAGAAAACAGAGACGGAGGGGGAAGATGAGCTGGGAATAGATATGTCATTTGACTTTGTTTTGATTAGCATTCTCTCCTCACTGCAGCTTTCTTTAATTATTTCTGAACCAGAATGGTGCTATTTAAATCTTTTAGCATCAGTGGCAGCAGAGAGGAGATGGTTTCACAGATTTAGCTGCAGACACAATCACAGATTCTCACTTCCACCCTCTTGATCTCTCCCACGTCGGTGCCGTAGCACACAAAGTGCTCCATGCTGCCAGCAGCAAAGGATTTCTTCCCCTGTTGCAGGTCCAGCCACAGACGGTCCGTCTCGACGTCGTTGGGGCCGATGATGATGACGTATGCTCTGGATGTGGTGCTGGCATCACGCTCCATCCCAGTGGACAGTGTGAAGTGATACGGGATGACTGCAAAGGGGGGGAACATGAGGTTAAAATGTTGTTTTTTTTAAGTTTAAATTCTCATGGTTGAAGCTGTTGCAAAGATTAGAAGTACAGTAGGTGTCGACATGTCAAAGCCTAATTTATTCCACATCTAGCACCATACCCTTTGATGCATGAATTATGAAATCTTCAACCATGATTTTTTAAGCAAGTTTTTCATTAATCTTTAGGTGTGAATGAAACAAATTTCAACAAATATTTTTTGTAACATTTGATTTACAAATAATTTATTACATGTCCACCTCAGTGGGCAGCGTGCATTCTGAACATGAAATATGTTGGCTTGGCTTACTGAAGTCCAAATGGAGGGGCTCAAATGCAATAAAGTCTTCAACAGCTGTGCTTAATTGCAAAAATAAATAAATAAATAAATAACATTTTGAGTACCTGACCACTGTAGTGACCATTATGCATCAAAAGGTTAAAACCATATACATTTCATTTAATTTCTTAAAAAATAACCAGTAAGTCATTGACGTACAAGACACTAGATCCCCAGTTTTCTCCAATATTCAGAGAGCTAAAATTACAGTTGAAAGGCTTGAATTTGGTCTCTGCTTTAAAGAAGTGGTTTACTCATTTAATCAATACATTTGCAAAGGAACGCCTAGTACAATGTTCTCGGGGGAAAACAAATAATAGTGCACTATTTCTCGAACCTAAAGGTTGCCAACATCAAAGCTGAGATGGCAGATTTTAGAGTCTTGTTTCCTCATATTTGGACATCTCACCTTGGATTGGACAGCAACGCGACTCTACCACTGACTTGCAACTTGGATTTTTTTATCTCCATAAATAACACAAGTGTGGAGGAGTTCTGCTGTGTGGTGAAGTTGATAATGCAAACAGCTTCTGCTAGACATTCTCTGCTGTTTTGCTTCTGTTTTTCATGTATAGGATGTACTTTTTTAAAGATAACTTTATTTTGTCTTGGCTTACTTGGACCTTCTTCTGCCACCACTGCTTTTTTCTTCTTTTTCTTTTTGTTGGCATTTTGGTCCAGCACTTGTTTGGACTGGGCCATCTTCTTGAAATATGGATCGATGCTCCTTTCACCCTCATACCCCTGAACCACCCACACAGGACACAAACAAAGTCGTTGGAAACATAGTAAACCCAAGATATTTGTTTTATTGTCCCTTTTCCTAAATAGTTTCTTATATTTCAGGTCTGAAACACAGTGAAAACAACAGGAGTAAATAAAATGAGCTGGGATGGAGACACTGGTGAAAACGAGAGTTTCCCAAACCTTGACGTAGAAGATCCTGTCTATCCGTTTGTCCTCCTTCTTTTTGGACAGCCAGCGCTCACACAGAAACATGTAAACTTCTTCTGTGTCTTCATCCTGCACCTCCACCTGATCCAGGTACCAATCTGCACTGAGCATGCTGTTGTCGTGGCGAATGCGGATCTTAAACACCTGTCCCAGGTCCACAGCCTCAATGGTGAACCTGTCCACCTAAAAGTCCCAGGTACAAGTACATACTCAGACACTTTTAGACACAACACTCCTCACAAAGTCACGCTCTTACTTCGCCTCGCTCAAATTTGTTCTTATTGTTCTCAGATTTGGCAAGTTTGCGCTCTCCTGTGTCTCCCAGGTCTCCGTAGATGGTGAGGAAAACATTGGCATCTGTTCCCGCTCCGAACATGTCACCCGTCCGCACAGTCACCTTGTACATGTGAGCTGTTAAGAAGAAAGAATGAAAAAAAATTATAATTTGCGCTCTCTTCTATTCTTGCTGTGGTTCCATCTCAACAAAGCAGTGGTGTCTCCAGAAAATGTTCATGGTGGGCAAGATGGAGGCAGTGAAAATTCTTTGGTGGCTCACCAGTTTGGTCCATGTGATGACTCTGGGAGCGTCTAGCCTGTGGCAATGCCTTGTATGCTCTTTATCATTAAAAAGCAACATCAAACACATCTACCTTAAATTTGAAAACCAAACATGATTTCATTGTAAAAAAATCTAAAAAGGATGTAGTCTTTCTTTACAATTACTGAGTTTGCCGGGTTGTCAAGTCTGCATCACCTGACGTCACACTGTCTGCATTTGCAATCGTACACCTGCCAGCAAAATGCTCTAGAGTCATGGACATTATATTAGCCAGTAAAAGGAGCAGCCCAGAAGTTATTTTTTGTACCCCTTGTAACAGAATAAAATGACTGTTTTCCCCCTCCTCTGACACAGGACTAGTCTGCAGAGATCTGTTCTCAAGGTCTCATGCATTTGCTTCTAACCTGCTTATTTTCAGCTCAACAGAAGAATGAAGAATGAACTCTTTTCTTTTAATTAATCAAAGAACTCTATTTTAATAAAGCTAATCCAAACAAGTGTTAGTCCAGGGTATCTGCAGGTTTAAGGGAGCCAACTTTAAGACTTTTTAAGGATCTTGTTTATTGGGTCTTTGGTAATTTAAGACCATCGGAAACTATTTAACAGGGTATCTGCAGGTTTAAGGGAGCAAGGCTTTTTAAGACCTTTTTAAAGGCCACTTTGACCAAATTTAAGCTATTTTTTAAATTTAAATTTAAGCTATAATTTCCAGCTATTGCCTGGAACCAGTGCCAACCACGTCGCGAACATGGGATTAGCCATCCAGCTACCATTAAACTTGCACTTCCCCATGGCGCAAGTTCCCGCTAGCTTAACCAGCTAATGTGCTCATCTAAAAATAGCCCCCTTTCACAACCAACTGAATGTGTACGGTTCCGCTTACGCCAATATCATACACAAAAAATGCTGAACACTAACTAGAAATTCACGAAATTTTTATAGAAATAAAAGGATCTTGTTTATTGGGTCTTTGGTAATTTAAGACCTTCGGAAACTATTTAACAGGGTATCTGCAGGTTTAAGGGAGCAAGACTTTTTAAGACCTTTTTTAAGGCCACTTTGACCAAATTTAAGCTATTTTTTAAATTTAAATTTAAGCTACAATTTCCAGCTATTGCCTGGAACTGGTGCTAACCACGTCGCAAACGTGAGATTACCCACCCAGTTACCATTAAACTTGCACTTCCCCATGGCGCAAGCTCCCACTAGCTTAACCAGCTAATGTGCTCATCTAAAAATAGCCCCCTTTCACAACCAACTGAATGTGTACGGTTCCGTTTACGCCAACATCGTACACAAAAAATGCTAAAGACTAACTAGAAATTCTTGTTCATTGGGTCTTTGGTCATTTAAGACCTTTGGAAATTGTATTTAAGGATTATTTGTAATTTTTAAGGATTTTTAAGGCCTTAATTTTAGAAAAGCAAATTTAAGACTTTTTAAGGACCCACGGATACCCTGTAGTCAATAAATAAGATGTGACTGATTTGTGAAATCAAAATTTTAATTACTTTATTATAATCCTATAGAATATAATAAGTAATATGACTTTAAATGTTTCCACTAGGACTGATCTCACGTAGTGTTGAAAGACGTGACACATTACTTTCACTGATCCAATCAGAATCTGACAGATCTGACGGAGGTGTGGTTTTGATGGTGTTTGGTAAATCTGTCAAATTTTCATTCGACCATAAACCAAAACAGCCGAAGTATAAAACTATGCCCACGTCATCTCTAACGCCAGTTCAAAGCGTTCTAGAGAAAGTGACGGAGTGGCCAATCCGTAACTTTCCTCTTCAGCCAAAAGAACCAACGACAAGCTGGATAAAATCTGTTGCTGTTCCACCTGCTGCAACGGTTCCTTTCAGAATAAAAGCTGAACCATCAAGACCCAGGCTCGGGTCTCACCAGATGCCAACAAACTGTCGTGACCCGGAAGTATCTCAAGACAGGTGGTCGGTTGCCGTGGCTGCTTCTACCGGCTCCTGCTCCATAAAGGTCAAGCTGGACCTTTACACCTCCTGATCTAGACGGGGACTTCCGCTCAGGGTAGGTAGACCGGCAAATGGCGTCGAATGTGTTTATGAATCTCCTAACTAAAGCTTAATGTGAAGACATCACCTTCAATTCCCATCAGAACTAATTGCTTCTTCGGATTTGGGGATCCTGTTTACCCAGCGAGAGCAACCCTGTATGGCGCTCAGCCACTGTAGCCACAGGTGGGAGGGAGATCTTGGGAGGAGCGCAGAGCACATTGACACCTGCAGGTTTCCAGAAAACCAGATATCCTCCCACTCCAGTCAGAAGAAATCTAGTGATCATCAGAACAAACATCCACACATCTTCGACGTGCTCAATGGACAACCGGGAGAGGCATACGATCCTCCATTATTTCCAGGAATCGAGCATATACCCCGCCGGGTGTGTCCCTTGCGGGCAAGTGGGAGCCCCCTGCTCCGTTCTCATCGTTGAAAAAATCTTATCAATTGCGTTGAATGACCAATTTATTAAATCCATTTCTAAAAAATAGTGTTTTTCAGGAGAAGTGCAGAGAAGCGCTCTGTGGGCAGACAGGACAAAGAGCCTTGGGAAAAAAAGATAAGGGAGCAAAAAGGGAAGCATCTGTACTCTGCGAGTGCCAGAAGACTACAGGGTACAGAGTACGCTGTAGTCAGAGTAATACATTTTTAAACGTTTAAACTTGACTCTCTCTCTTCTGTTGTCTCTGAGTGAATACGAAGCTGTTATCTAATCCCTGCATTAAAAATATCCAATCTTCTGGTTTAATTAACCTTACAGATCCTCCTAACTAAAGCTTATTTCATATTTCCTATGGAATCCTACACCTTTTGGCTTATTAAATAACATGTAATTTAATTCATTACACCCTAAAAAGAGGACTAGAGGCTAACGTTGAGCTAGCAATGCTAACAGTGACTAAGCAACAAATAGTCGGCTCAAAAATATCTCAAGCAACATTTTCAGTTGCCAACAACTTGATATTACAGGGAAATGTATTTACTTATCGACTTACTGCGTACGATTTGTTTTCACCTGTCATCTAGAATCTTCTGGTTTAATTAACCTTACAGATCCTCCTAACTAAAGCTTATTTCATATTTTCTACGGAATCCTACACCTTTTGGCTTATTAAATAACATGTAATTTAATTCATTACACCCTAAAAAGAGGACTAGAGGCTAACGTTGAGCTAGCAATGCTAACAATGACTAAGCAACAAATAGTCGGCTCAAAAATATCTCAAGCAACATTTTCAGTTGCCAACAACTTGATATTACAGGGAAATGTATTTACTTATCGACTTACTGCGTACGATTTGTTTTCACCTGTCATCTAGAATCTTCTAGCACTGAAGTGGCAATGGCCATGAAACTCACAAGATGGTAGCCTGGTGTAAATGAACTGCAGTACCTAGGTTTGACCACAGGATGGCAGTCTTACATTATGCACCTTTAAAATATGATCTATTTGCTCAAAAATTTCCATTTTTTATTGGCCCTTACATGTCTTGATTAAATAAGATGAATGTGTTTTGTGTGAATGTAAATGTCATTTATAAAATGGGGAAATCTTCCCTTGGGAGTGGGGTTGCCAGCAATTTTCCAGGGGGGATTATGCCCCCGCCGTAGCCACCCCTTGGGGTGCCACTGCAGCAAACTGTTTTGTTTCTACCACTCAAATGCAGATAATTATTCCTCTTCTGGCTATAAACCTACTCTCTAAGGCATCCTCCACCTCGGTCTCAGTTGTCTTCAGCGTTCCATCCCTGAGGAGCTTTTGCGTGATGATGTCAGACGCGACAAGCTCCCTCACCGTCTCGCCGTCTTCTTCCGACTTGGCCAGCCAGCACTCACACGGGAAAATGGTCGTCTCTGAACCCTGCCATTAATCACAGACAAATGGGCCCAGCTGGGTGTGGTCTCTAAGAAGATGTTCAATTACAAATCTGTTAACGATTGTAAGGACAAAGCTGTTTGCTACCTTTCCCTTCCGGAGCTGGCGCCTAATCTCCACCCTGTCCAGGTGCCACCCTGGGTTGGTGCCCCTGTTGTCGTGACCAATCCTGATTTTCTCTATGACATCACCGACATCCTCCAGCTGTGAAAGGTAGTTATGTGCTTACAGACACATCAGCAGAAGTTTTAAAATGAACATTTGCTCTCACCTCCACTATGAACATGTCCTCAGCTCCTCTCTCAAAGTACAGCCGTCTCTCTCTCTCGTTCACACACAGGTGCTTCTGCTGAGTGCATACACCATTTCGCCCGTACAACACGATGAACACATCAGCGTCTGTTCCCGCGGCAAACACGTCACTGGTGAAGATCTTAAGCTCATAAGGCACGACTGTAGGACAAAAACGAATGATTTGATGTTGTGATTTTGTCCCAGTATTATCTTTTTATTTGTACTTTTGTAATGAAAGTTCTATTCGGGTCTGATTATTGGGAATATTTAGTTGTGCGAATTTCACATGTAAGGTAATTTTAACAAAAGGTGAGAGAGAACATTTTCACTTCAATGTTATTAATGCTTTTTTGTACTAAGAACAGTTAATTTACTAGATTTTCTTGTGTGTGAGTTCTGAGTCAGTTGTAGAGATGAACCCAGGAAAATAACCTGTCACGTTTTTGACAGCTAGTGGGAATCCAAACATTAATAAACCAGTGATAAAAGAAAAAATAATC
The DNA here is from genome assembly GCF_043380555.1 of Nothobranchius furzeri. Lineage (NCBI taxonomy): Eukaryota > Metazoa > Chordata > Actinopteri > Cyprinodontiformes > Nothobranchiidae > Nothobranchius > Nothobranchius furzeri. The sequence continues at coordinate 53,343,188 of NC_091757.1, read as the reverse complement.
TTGTTTTTGGGCAAATGTGAGCTAAAAATGATTATTTTGTTAAATATTTATCACAGAATGCTAGAACGGTTTCATTCTCAAAGGTAAAATAAATTTAAATGGCGTGTCTGGGATGTTTGGATTAAATAATGTAATGCATAATTTAAGAATCCTGCATCAGGACGCCATAAAAATCGCCACAAAAACATGTTTTAATAGTAGGATTTTTCTGGAACAATTAAAAAAAATTACTGTGCTAATACATCAGAATAACACCCAAATCACAGTTCGGCATAAATAGAAATATCTTGTAATCACACAAACATGTTAGGTTTATTTGACTCATTCTTATTTTTACGTGAATTTACTACTTACCAAGTATCTTACTGAATAAAAAGACTTTTTTTTGCAGAAAAATGTTAATTTCATGCAGAATTGAACAACTGCATTATTTTAGACAGGGTTTGTCCAACTAGAGCTGCTTCTGAAACAAGTCTGCTGCACGACAATGTCGTGCCATCAATGGTCTATTCCATATTGCCTGTTTGTTTGACCTCTGAATTTTTATTTCCATTATTTTCCTGTTTTAAATGAAAATCCAGGTCTCAGGACAAATTTATCCTAAATTAATTAGAAAAAAATGACATTTAAGAAGTTTTTGTGTGCATTTTAAAATATTTTGGCATACAAAATCAAATGTTATAAATACAGCTTTCAGCGGCTTTCAGCAAGGAGTTGAAATATCTGATTACTCACATGGAGTATAAAATTCAGTCTGTAACTCAGCAGGATAGAGATCCCTCACAATGGCCCCATCATCTTCTCCTTTATCCAACCAGCGGCCGCACGGGAAACATATCCTCTGACCCAGAGAGGGAGCGTCTATCTCCACCCAGTCCAAAAACCAACCAGATGAACCTCCTGATGCCAAAATATTACATCAAACATACTCACATTGCTCTGCTCTTACAGTTTTCTGTTAAAGGCACACTTGGCAGTTTTACTTGCTAGTGCCCGTTATTAATTCTCTGTGGTTAAAGCAAAAATGAAACTTATCCCCTCGCTGCGCCTTCGTCTTTTTAACACTTTAATCTAACAGCTGAAATGTCTCCCCAGCCATCATTAGTGTCTACAGCAGCGGTTTTTCACTAATTTAACTAATCATTTAATCTGTAAAGCACATACTGGCTCAAGAAAATGATTTAAAAATATGAAAAAGTTGCACAGTATCCCCTTAAGGTGATCTCACCTGAGTTGTCGTGTCCAATTCGTAGCTTCTCCAGGTCGCCCAGGTCCACCGCCTCCACAGTGAACTCATTAATCATCCCCTGTTCAAACTTGTTCTTGTAGTTCTTGCAAGCCTTCAGATTGACGAACCCTGTGAGGATTTTAGTTTTTATTCAATCATCCTCAGTAAGAATACACGTAATGGTGGCTTTTCTCACCCGTGTCATCCTTTTCTCCAAAGAGGATGGCAAAAACGTTGGCATCAGTTCCAGCGTACTTCTTTTCCCCAGTTTTTATTTTAAGCGTGTAGGTGGTGGACATGGCTGAAACAAACACAAGTGGTTAATATTTCGACATTAACTGCATTAATTAAACCAGGTTTGTTATTTTATACATTTCTGCTCCAGTCCCAGAGTGGTGCTCCCACCCTCTTCATCCTCATCCTGCCTCATAAATGCCTCGTCAACAGGAACCAGCTCTCTGGCCACCTGTCCATCATCTTCTTCCACTGCAAGCCAGCGGTTACAAGGGAAATAGTATCTATAAGCCCAAAAATCAGAGGAAAAGTTGGATTAATTCAGCGTAGTACAAAATATAACTAAATTCAGTGTTTACTCATGGGCTGGCCTACGTAACGTCCTCCTTCGTGTCCACTATCTCAACGCGATCCAGGTACCAGGATGAGTAAGGCTTGGTGTTGTCATGACGAATTCGCAGCTTCTTTAAAGTGCCCAAATCAACAGCTGTCACAATGAAAACATCCTCCTGCAAAACAAAAACACCACAAAAATACTGAAAGTAGTGGCTCAAATGTGTCATTCTTGATTTTCTGAAAATTGTTAGATGAAATGAGTTGAATTTCATTTTAGACAGTGCAGTTTGTTATTAATTAGGGTTACATTTATTTTCTTTAATTCATAATATTTGGCAAAAAAAACCCTATTTCAAACATGATATGAAACATGTTTGAAAACAGATGAACTAGAAACAGGAATCAAATGTTTTAAATTCAACACAGTAAGTGAGATGTCATTTCTACATAAAAAAGGAAGTATTACCATACCATACCGTACCATAGTTTTTTTTATATAGCACATTTAAAACGCAGCATGGGAGCTGCCCAAAGTGCTGCGCAGGCTAAACCAAAACACAACCAATCTAAGCAACTAAAACAGAAGATAAAAATACCGATCAAAAGCAGATAAAACATGAGGAATGCTAAGAATACATTAAAACAATAACTCAGTATATTAGAAATGTTAGAAGTCACCACAGTGGCGGCGCCAGGGGGGTGCTAGGGGGCGCTATAGCTACCCCTGGATTAGTCATCGCACCCCCAAGTAAATATTAGATTTTATTTTTTACAATTTAATTTTAATTTAACGTGTGGATGTAATAATATTTAACATACAAAACAAAAATAATCAGTAAATTATCATATAGATAGTAAAAACTTTGACCTAATTTTCCCCCTGTGAACGAGTGAAAGGTAGAGCTCGTGGTAAAATGGATCGGTTTCTGTTGCCCACATTTCCACGGGTTCAGTCAGAAACGAGTGAATCTTTGGAAGTGATCTCAGACCCACAAAAACCTACGGATCTGGATGAAGAGAGTCAACCCTCAACCGCCGCAGCGGTCGAGGGTTTTGCCGCTGGAAATGCTAACGCTAACGTTAGCTAACCTTGCAACACTATAGATGGTTTTCTGTGTGGCTCTATGTGTTTATGATTTCATGGAAAAGTCAGCGATTGTTCATATGTTTATGATGTATATTAATGATTGTTTCAGGTGTTGTTGAGGTGTTGTGCACACATGTGTATCTGCTAGTGTTGAAGGTGTTTTAGAGAACAATAGGTACGCATGACCACTTCCTTCATAGCACCCTCAATAAAAAGACTAGCTCCTTCATAGCACCTGCAGAAAAACATTTCTGGAGCCGCCACTGAGTCACCATATTAACTGCTGAAACAAACAAACAAACAAACAAAAAAAAACAACAAATGTGGATAAACTTATCTATTATTATAATTTCAGCCTGTTAATGCGCAAAAACAACGTAGCAAAACAAAATCTTTCATTTTTGCCTTTTTTAGTGGTTTTATGAAATGCTAGGTAATAATATAAACATCTTTGGCACGTTCTTTCTGTGTTTGGCTTCTAATTCCATTTTTGGTTCTTCTTTAAAACACAGGAAAGGTTTCTCTTTACCTTGCTGACAGTTTCGTTTGCATCTGCAAACATCCTCAGAGCTGACGCTCTGAGAAACTTTCCCTGTGTTTAAAAAAAGAACCAAAAATGGAATAATAATTTAAGTAATAAAGAAAATTACACACATACAGACACACACGGACCCTTTTCACAGCCCATGCTGTATTAATATATCCACTTTAGTATTGATTAACAATACTTTTCAGCACAATGTTGAAATCAAAACCTCATACATTTAAGCTTGAGCCCCACTAAGTCGGGGGTTTGGAGACGATGGGAAAAGTTATTGCTTTAATTGATTGGTTGCTCCTTTGAATTATGAGTTTTCCTTATTCTTGGTAACACATAATTAGCCAACATTCTCGGAAGGGAGTGAGTCATCTGTGGTGTAGAATGACTTTGATACGCTGATGAAAAACTAACGTATGAACTTAAAACCTCTCCAAGTACTTTTCTAACACGAATACTCACCATTACCAAAAATACTGCTTTAGGTCCGTCAGACAGAACTAAACGCAGCTGTGTGTGCATACAGGATCGACTGTAAGGTATAGAAATAAATAATTTACAGGTGTGGATAAAGTAATGAGTAAAAGCAGGACAGGTTGAGTGACACAGAGGACTTCTCAGAGCTCCTCTCAGTCACAGCTGGCTTGCCTGCAGGAGAGCTTGTAATCTTACCAGAAAACACTCCCACCCACACCTCAGTGCTGGCTCCAGTTACCTGGAAGTGCTTGAATCTTTGACTAAGTGCTGGGTCATTTTCAGCTGCGTAAAGCGGCGCAGCCCAAACTGATGTGAGAGTGGTTTTAAAAATGTCAAGTGAAATTTAAATACATGAACCACAAGTGAGCTGCTTTCATCCTGATGTGTGAAATAATGCTTTATGTTTACCTGCCCTCGCTCAAATTTGTTAATGTTGTCTGAGTTGCTCAGGAGGCGTTCCCCGGTGTCTCCATTTTCTCCGTAAATATTAATAAAGACGTTGGCGTCTGTCCCGGCGCCCAGCATTTTGCCAGTGAAGACGCACACTTCATAGGTGAAGACTGTCAGACAAAGCAAGGGATGAATTATTAAAATGTCTCCAAACTGAGGCATGTACTCAGCCAGGAAACGGTGTTAAATCAGACCATGCAAATCACACACACACACACACACACACACACACACACACACACACACGCACGCACGCACGCACACACACACACACACACACACACACACACACACACACACACACACACACATGTATATTAATATAATGACGCCCAGGTCAAAAAAAAAAGTATATATATATATATATACACATAAATGTGTGTGTGTGTGTGTGTGTGTGTGTGTGTGTGTGTGTGTGTGTGTGTGTGTGTGTGTGTGTGGTATTAGGAATTATGTGTCTGGATAAAAGCCATTTTAAAAAGACCCCGTTTGTGATGAAAAATAAGAAAAAAAATAGAACCATCTCTCATGTGCAAGAGAGAGCGGCTGCTTGAAGAGCAGTGGCTCTACTCCAAGCCCCTCCCAGATATCGGAGCTTCTCAGCTTATAGCAATCTGAGCAGGGGATGAGTGGGTGTGGCCAGCTCCAGCTTGTTTTCTTAAAGTGACAGAGCCCTGAAACAGTTCATTATGAAAGCGACTGTAAGCGGTAGCCGGGGAGATTCTGTCAGACATTGCCTAATCAACGCTCTCCTCGTCTGCCGGACAATCCCTCTTTTTGGCTCATTTATCAAACAGGACGTGTGAGTGGAGTAAGACTCTGGTAGAGGGTGACTTGCTCTTTAAGAAAGAAAGTCCTAATGAGCCCCCTTAAAAATTTTAGGTTATCAGGAGTAGCTCATAAACACTGAAAAACATTCATGCAGCAAAGTAAAAACATTGCTAAATGTACTTTTCTCTAAATATATGCATGTAGAGTGATATAAAAAAGTAAAGTATATGTTTTAAATATCAACATGTTCCAGATTATACGGAATGGTTGCATCAGCATGAGCATCAACATTCATCATCCAGATTAGCATTTTCCTCCTACACATTTGTTTGTACCTTCTAGGTCTTCTGCTTCCTCTGGCACCAGCTCCACCACCAGCTCCCCGTCCTCCTCGCCACCGCTCAGCCAGCGCGAACAGGGGAAGTGATAAGTATACACCACTTCCTGCATCTCCTCTCCTCCATCTTCATCGTCGTCGTCCTCATCTTTCTTCTTTTTCTTCTTCTTCTTCTTGTTCTCTTTCTTCTTCTCTTTGGGCACCAAAGCCAGGATTAGATGTTTGATGTCAACAGTCTCCAGAAACCAGCCAGACCCAATCCCAGAGCCGTCATGGCCGATGCGTATTTTGAAGATCTTCCCCACGTCTTTGGCCTCCATCTGTAGATCATTTGGAATGTTGTTACTCCAAAGATCAACAAGCTTCCGTTAGGATTTTTATTAAATCGATTTGATTATGGAACTAATAAAAACATGAAGTTCACCTTGAAAATCTCAGTTGTGTTCCGCTCAAAGTTGTTGGATCTGCTCTCAAGCCTAAGGACTTCTGTCTTACCCTTTTCTCCGTAGATTTGGATGAAGACTTTGGCGTTGGTGCCAGCGAACATCACATCTCCAGTTACAACGACTATCTCATAGTTCATCACTGGAAAACGTGGATCAATAACTGTCAGTGCTTATAGAAAACAAATTTCAGTAGTCAATGTTGATGAACATTTATCAGAGAAATAACAGCTCATGAACTTCTTTTGTTTGGTAGTATAGAGTTAGCTTTCTAGGGGCGATGGTGGCACAGTCGAGTCAAGTGCTTGCCCCATAATCAGAAGGTTGCAGGTTCGAGCCCCGCTCAGTCTGTCAATGTGTCCTTGGGCAAGACACTTAACCCACCTTGCCTGCTGGTGGTGCTCAGAGAGACTGGTGGCTCATGTGTAGGGCAGACTCACTTCTGTCAGTGTGCCCCATCACCACCAGGGTGTGAATGTGTGTGTGAATGGGTGAATGGCTGATTGTGTTGTAAAGCACCTTGGGGGGTTCCAGGACTCTTTTTGCAACCGCTGATGTATTGGTTTAATGCAGGAGTACTCCAGGATCAATCGATCCATCATCTTGACTTCGTCATTTCTGGGGTAAGGGGGAGGCTGGTGCCTAAATTCAGCAATACTTCCATCAGAGGGTCACTCACTCACTCACTCACTCACTCACTGGGACAATTTAGAGTCCTCAATCAGCCTGACATTAAAAGGATCTCCAGCTATGAGGACGTGTGTGCCCTCCCAAACTATGTTGTAAGAAACACACAAAATATTGCTGTTTATTTAAAAATCTATAATATTTAGTACATTTTTTGACATACGTAGGACGCCATGTTTTCCGCACGCAATGCACTCTGGGGGCGATGACGTATATTGGTTGCACTTGGAAGAATAGCCATTGAAGAGCTAGAGCTCTTCTTGCTCTTCATTTTGACGCTCGTTTTGTCAAACATCGTCAGTGATGCCCTCATTAAGGTTTCACTCTGGTTCAAATTGAAAAGGCTGAACAGATGACATGTTGATGTCGCTGAACAGTCACTACAGGGTCGCAAAGCCGGCCGGTGCAACCAAGGTACAACCATATGACGTCACTAACCAGCGTGCACTGCGACGCTAAAAACAATGGCGACATACGAGTTAAACTATTTTTACAAATTTTATAAAAATGAAGGCATTAACAAGGTTTTTTACACCACGTTAATATAACTGATACGAACATTTATCTTTGAAGTACCACAAAGTTTTGTAAGCTGGGTTCCTTTTAATGGCTTTGGTCAATGGGAGGAGTTCCCAGAGAAAACTCACTCGTGCAAAGGAAGAACATGCTAAGGGCCACGGAGGACTTAAGTGTGTCCTCGATAACTGGAATGTTGCAGGTTCACATCCATGGACGTCATTTTCGCTTTAGAAGTGTGTGTGTGTGTGTGGGGGGGGGGGGGCGGCGGGGGGGGACTTTACAGTATGCTCTAATGGGAAACAGGCTTCAACACAAACGGTTGTTTTCAGCTTGGTCCTAGAGCTCAACCAGTGTCAATTTAATATAGCGTAATATAGTTTTGGATGGTAAAAAGTGCAGGGGTCAAAATTTGACTTTGGAAAAAGTAGATGGGGCATGTCTCCCCCCCGTCCCCCCCAAAATTATGTCCATGTTCACATCCCTTCTGTCGCAGTTGTTGTGGCCTTGGGCAAGTCACTTCACCCATTTTACTTGTTGGTGGTGGTCAGAGGGACCAGAGGCGCATGTGCACAGTGGACTTGCTTCTGACAGTCTGCCCCAGGGCAACTGGCCACAGTGAACATCACCACCAATGTGTGAATGTTGTGTGTGGGTTAGTTGTAAAGCACCTTTGGGGGTTTGTAAAACTCTAGAAGGCGCTAAATGAATGCAGGCCATTTTCAAGGCTATACAGGTGGGATTTGCACCAGCAACCTTCTTGATGTGTTGTAACAGTGCTAGCAACAACACCTCCATGCAGTCTGTAATAATATTTTTGCTCCCTACAACCAATTTTATTACATGTAAAGAAACTTGATCATGCTAACATTTAGGTCCAATTTCCAAATAAACATTTTGTAAATTTAGGATTTAGGAGCCCTTTTGCTCACTAAGACCTAATGTCTTGTAGTCTTCTGCAGATTAAAAGTAATTTTAAGACTGGAAGTGCAGCTGCAAACCCATTCTGTGTACTGTCGTGGAATTTCTTTTGGAGACTTAATAAAATGGTGAAAAAGCAGTCCACGATTCAATCAAAAGCGTTTAATGTCAAAATTGCAATATCGAAATGAGGAGACAGTCACAGAGGCTCTTCCCAAAGCAGCCTCCGGGGTGAGTCCTGCCCAGCAGAGGCCCCCACACTCTATGTATCCCCTTTGAACCCCCCTCACCCAATGGGGGAGAACAAAGGAAGGCCCTACAGTGTCATCTGTAGGTGTGATCTGAACCCATACCTTGGGGCCGTGCTTACTAGAGACTAGCGATGGGTACTGAATTCGGTACTTTTTAAGGTACCGACCAAATTACAAAGTACCAACTGAGCACCGATTCATGTAATTTGAAACGGTGCCTCGTTTCGGTACCCGTCCTTCATAACGAGAACTTGCCTAGACAGCTGCGCATGCGCAAGAGCGTTATGTCGTCGGTCGCTGCGAGCGAGTTGTAAACAGAGCAGCATGGTAGAAAGAACGCACGCTAAAGCTTGGGTCCACTTCACTAAATGTGATGGGTGACTGGGTGATGATGAAACCAGCGACAACGATCTAAGTGAGACATCCTCATCTTAATCTGCTCCGGTAGGTAAATAAAATGTTTAAGATAACGTTAGATTGATATGTTAGCTTCCGTTTCACTAATGATGCGTTCACTTTCTCCTCGGAACTCCGAATTTCCGACTGGAAGAACATGAACGCGCTCTAAAGTTTGGCTTCACTTTACTAAATGCGACGGGTGATCGGGTGAAGATGAAACCAGCGACAACGATCTAAGTGTGAGGCATCATCGTTTTAATCTGCTCCAGCAGCTAAATAAACTGTTTAAGATAACGTTAGCTTGATATGTTAGCTTCCACTGCCACCATTGTTATCAGCTAATGGTGCGTTCGCTTTCTCCTCGGAAATTCTAACTTCCCAGTAGGAAAAAACAAATGAAAAAGGACGGCAAAAGGAATGAAGATACACAGTAAATTTAGTTCACAGTAAAGATGTTTGCTTCAGTTTAATTATCAGCTTATAAAACTACAAGGACAATGTTAAAATACAAACAGTTATATGTTATTTATCGTAATATTGATCAAATATGGTTATATATTGAGAAAAATATATATTTAATTATAAAAGAGAATGAAAATATTAAACACTCAAAAGTATCTAAAATTGGTACCGTTAAGTACCGGTATCGATTCCTAGGTACCAGGAATTAGTACAGAATCTATTCAAATGTCAAAGGTACCCATAGAGATGGGGGTGTGAACGATGCTTCACCTGCCTTTGAAGCAAAAATCTCAGGAAACTGTAGCTAAAAAGAAAAACTTTTATGGCTGTCATAAAACAAACTTCTCTTGCCCCTCTGTAAGTTTGTAAGGGTCAAATAAAGAAGAGAGATAAAATGTTTCCATTACAGTACCATAAATGTGATGTTTGGTAAGTTATTATCATCTGTGGATGTGTGTTACATACGTTGCTCCATGTCCAGAATCTCGCTCGGGTAAATCTCCACCTCTGTCTTCCCATCAGCCTCGTCCTTACAAAGCCAGCGGTGACTGGGAAACATGTACTTATTTCCATGGACTGGAACCATGATCTGAACACTGTCCAAGAACCAGCCAGCACGCATTCCTTTGTTGGTGTGACCAATCATCAAACGGTTGATCTGGAACCCCATACACAGACATCTCACCTCAGCAATCTAGGACATAAGCTAACAGAAGAATTAACATTCTACTGGTGGAAATCATGTCAAAAACACAAGTGTCAAGTGAGACTACATCAAGAGTTGAGTAACCCCAGAATCAACCTAACATCCACACACAAACATTCCCAGAGTGATCTCATCACCTGTCCAATGTCAAAGGTTTCTACTGTGAAGATGTCAACACGGCCCGTCTCAAAGTAGTTCCCCAAGTTATTGGTGGAAACCACCAGCATCATCTTATCTGTGTCTCCTTTTTCTCCATAGAGCTTGACAAACACGTTGGAGTCGGAGCTGCCGCCGGGAATGTCACCAGTCTTCACTGCAATCTGATAACTGATGTCTGACACACACACACACACACACACACACACACACACACACACACACACACACACACACACACACACACACACACACACACACACACACACACACACACACACACACACAAATAAAAGCTTTAGAATAAAAGAAAAATCCTAGATCTACTCTAGTTTTCCCTGACTTACTGTAAAGACGCTGCCCGTCTGAAAAGGGCACTAATTCTCGTACGATCTGTCCGTCATCCTCGTTGCGGTCCAGCCACCTGCAATTGGATCATCACAAAAACTTTATTTTTGGGGGATTTTGAACTGAAATGTTTTGAACTGATGCAAAAAAAGAAGCTTGATTCTCAGAAGATCAAATTGAAAATTATTTGTCCTGTGCATTTTAACATTTGACTAATAACCTAAAACTTGAATATGTTTTCTTTAACTGTTAACTGCAACTTTCAAGTACACTTGCTCCACAATCATTCACACACTCACATGTAAGGTCAACTTGGGATCACCAATCTGCAGAGTTTTGATTTGAGAGAATCTCTGCTATCCAACGTCAACACAGAGCTTACTCTAATCGCCTCAAAATGATCAACCAGCACGTTTAGCTAAATACTGAAAATTAAAATAAATCCATTCATTACGGTTTGAGATCAATTCACATTTAAAGTATTATTAATGAAATGAAATATACACGTACTAACAAAAGTTGTGTCTTGTTCTTAAGCTGGCAGTGAGCAAAAAAACAAAGTCAGGACTGAAAAGGATGGTGATACCGGGGAGTTAAAAAAGCAGTCAGCAGCGTTTCCAACTATAATGACACCTGTGGAAGTGATGGGGGGCATAGACGGGGCACAAACACCAGCCCCAAACCCAGAACATCCAACCAAAACTCCATACAGTGAATATAAAACAATTATTTCAACCTTAAAAGAATCAAGTTACTTTAGTTCATAAAAATTATGTGGAGTCAACATGATTTGTTAAAAGCAGTTTCACACAAATACAATAATTTGGTTTGACTAGAAGGAAAAAGAAATCTTTTATCCATAAACTTATTTAATCTTGTGGAACAGATGAACACAAAAGAATTACGTAACTCCAAAGAGTTTTTAGTGTATAGTTTAATTTATTATTTATTCATTTCATTAATTGATTTATTTATCCTACTTCTGTTGATTCTTTAGACAAAATACTTAGTCGTTTTATTGTTTCTGTACTTAACACAGAACCAGCTGCAAAGAGGCTGAAGACAACGGGGAATTCACAGTGTTAGTATTATTGCATCTTTCTTCAGCTTTTGACACTGCTGATCACAGCACCTTAATTAACAGACTTGGTGACTCGATAGGGATCTCTGGAACTGTTCTAGACTGGTTTAAATCGTACCTTTCTAACAGACGTTACAGTGTCGGTATAAACCTAATCATGTCAGATTCTACTGATCTGTTCTCTGGGGTTCCCCAAGGCTCTGTTTTGGGTCCACTGTTGTTTCTGCTGTACAAACTCCCTCTTGGACAGATACTTGATTCTTTTTGTGTCTTGTTACCTATATGCAGATGATATTCAGCTGTACTACTTATTTAAGGATTCTGAGTTCTATAAACTGTCTGAATTACTAGAGTGTTTATCAGCTATCACCAGCTGGCTAGAAGAAAACTTCCTTCAGTTAAACTCTGAAAAGACTGAAAGTTTGATCATTGCCCCTGCGAGCATGGTTCCCCTGATTAGTCTGAAACTTGGTCATTTATCCTCTGCTGTCAAGACAAACTTAAGGAATTTGGGTGTTATTTTTGACCAATCAATGTCTCTTGAAGACCACTCAAAAACGTTGGTCTGAAACAGTTTTTACCACTTAAGAAATATCTCCAAACTGCGAAGGTTGGTGTCAAAACATGAACTTGAAATGGTTCTCTATGCCTTTCTCTCCTCCCGTCTAGATTACTGTAACACACTTTTCACAAGTTTTAACAAAAAAGCACTTGACCGCCTTCAGTTGGTCCAGAACTCTGCTGTGAGGCTCCTAACTGGAGCAAACAGAAGAGCATACATCACTCCTAGTCTGATGCCTCTGCACTGGTTACCCGTTAACTTTAGAATCCTGACTATAACTTTCAATGCTCTACATGGTCAAGCTCCTCCCTATTTTACAGAAGTGTTAAAGCCTTATGCTCCAACCCGAGCCCTCAGGTCTACACACCAGAACCTTCTAGAAGTTCCAAAGACCAGATATAAAAGTCGAGGTGATCGCTCCTTCCAGACTGTTGCACCCCGACTCTGGAATGATCTTCCTTTATCCTTACGTAGCATTGACAGTCTGGACACTTTTAAAAAACAGCCAAAGACCCTTTTATTTAAAGCTGCTTTTACCTAAACCTTTTATTTTCTTATTTTTAACTCAAATTTTTAATCTTTCATCTGTTTATGAAAATTTATAATTTTATGAATTTATTTTCTGATGTAAATCTAATTCTGTTGTGAAAGCATTTTGATTTTATGATGTTAATCTATTTACGATTTTATGACTTTGTTTTATTTTGTTTTGATCTATGTCTATCTACTTTGTGATTCTATGTCTGTGATAAGTGCTATATACAGAAAATTTACTTACTTACTTACTACACGCACAGAGTGGTTAAAGTGATTAAAGAAAAGTGATGAAAGGCTTTTCGCATTTACTTTTATTTTTTATTCATTAGTTTTTTCCAATGAAATCTAAATGAGTGTAAATTAGTGCGTCTTTGTACCTGTTACAGGGAAACTCCACAGCGTTTGCCTCGGCCTTTCCTTCCTCCCTTACAACCACTTTGTCCAGAAACCACCCGCAGCCTCCGCCTTTTCCATCATGTCCAATCCTACACCTGCGGATCTGCCCGATGTTCACTGCCTCGATTATAAACTCATCCATCTAGGGGAAAGAACAGCAGGAATTTGCACAAGTTATAAAGTTTGAACAAAATAGAAAACACACATTTCTAAATTATGTCTAAACCGTGCAGAAAAAATAGCGATTTGCGTAAAATATCAATAATCAGAATAAAAAGTGTAACGTTCAGAATGAACCCACGTTTCCTTTCTCAAACTTGTTGACATTGTTTTTGCAGTTGACCAGCTGTCGCTCTCCGGTGTCGCCCAGGTCTCCAATCAGGTTTATAAAAATCGATGCATCTGTTCCGCTGCCTCCAACATTCCCGGTACACACCGTCAGCCTGTATTTAATTACTGCAGAATATGAGAACACCACTCATCATCTTCACATCCCTTTGTACTTTTATTTTAGTACATTTTATTTAGTACAAATTATTTGGGTTTTTCATTCACACCAGGCAGCGGCTCGTCGATCAGATCTCCAGAAGCAGGGAGCTCTCTCACAACTTCATTATCGTCCTCGTTGATGTCCAGCCACCGCTCGCACGGAAAATTGTATTTCTCCTTTGTTAATGTCTTCTTTAGGGTCACCTGTGAAACAAGGTGTTTCAGCATGATATTAAATTAAAGATTTCCCTTAGAATATGCTAATCTTTTAATGTTTGAGACTTTGCTCAGATGCCATCCTGCAAATGGATTCCTTTTCTCATGCCAGATTCGGAGTTTGGTCAATTTTCCCAAATCAGGCAGCTCGACCTGTAGAAGAAAATTTAAAAAGTCTTATTCACTGGCTTATTGATGTTAAAGGGGCAAGATGTAAGAATAAAGTAAGAAAGACATCATGTGGTTAAATCTGGATACTGCGGTCCATTTTTATGGTAGGGAGCACTTATCATGCATTCCACTTGTCCTTGGAATTCAGAATTTCTGAGCAGGAAATGACGTAAAAGGCTCTTTTTGCATTCCAGCTTCCAACTTGGAAAAAATTGATGCCACCAGTGTTGTTGAGTACTAAACCAAAAGAATTATATAACCAAGTATTCCCCACATCCAAATAATAGTGACACACATGCCCTTCGACTAGCAAAGGGTACCGAAGTTGGTACTTTTTAAGGTACCGACCGAATTCCATAGTACCGACGGAGCACCGATTCACGTCATTTGAAACGGTGCCTCGTTTCGGTACCCGTCCTTCATAACGACAACTTGCCTAGACAGCTGCGCATGCGCAAGAGCGTTATGTCGTTGGTCGCTGCGAGCGAGTTGTAAACAGAGCAGCATGGTAGAAAGAACGCACGCTAAAGCTTGGGTCCACTTCACTAAATGTGATGGGTAACTGGGTGATGATGAAACCAGTGACAGTGATCTAAGTGAGACATCCTCATCTTAATCTGCTCCGGTTGGTAAATAAAACGTTTAAGATAAAGTTAGCTTGATTTGTTAGCTTCCGTTCCGTTAATGGTGCGTTCGCTTTCTTCTTGGAACTCCGATTTTCCGACTGGAAGAACATGAACGCGCTCTAAAGTTTGGCTTCACTTTACTAAATGCGACGGGTGATTGGGTGAAGATGAAACCAGCGACAACGATCTAAGTGTGAGGCATCATCGTTTTAATCTGCTCCAGCAGCTAAATAAACTGTTAAAGATAACGTTAGCTTGATATGTTAGCTTCCATTGCCACCATTGTTATCATCTAATGGTGCGTTCGCTTTCTCCTCGGAAATTCTAACTTCCCAGTAGGAAAAATCAAATGAAAAAGGACGGCAAAAGGAATGAAGATACACAGTAAATTTAGTTCACAGTAAAGATGTTTGCTTCAGTTTAATTATTAGCTTATAAAACTACAAGGACGATGTTAAAATACAAACAGTTGTGTGTTATTTATTGTGATATTTATCAAATATGGTTATATATTGAGAAATATATGTATTTTATTATAAAAGAGAATGAAAATATTGAACACTCAAAAGTATCTAAAATTGGTTCCGTTAAGTACTGGTATCGATTCCTAGGTACCAGGAATTAGTACCGAATCAATTCAAATGTCAAAGGTACCCATCCCTACCTTCGACAGTTGCCACTTACAACCAAAAAATCATTACAAATCAAATGTACAAATATAATTGCAAGGAAAAGTAAAAACCATGAACATTGGTCAATTTTGCAGCAATGTTTGCCATGATCCTGCCATGCCCTGACCTCCATGCACCATCATTCACCTCATCAGCCTTCATGCAGCACACCTGGTCCCCTCATCAAGCTTCAGCCAAGCCCTGTTTCCCCAGCAACCACAGTCAACTCATCATCAAGCTCATACCGCACACCTGCCTCACCAGCTACATATTCCTCAGTCAACCACCAGCACTCCGCCAGATTATTGAACGCTCACGCCAGTAAATTCTCCAGCCTCTGCCTGTATCATAGCCTCCTGACCTCGTTTCCACGCCTGACCCTTGCCAAGGACTCTGCCTGCCACCACGACCTTCGCCTGTCCACGACCATGTCTCTAGCCTGCACCCTGTACCTGCTTACTACACCAATTATGGTAGAATGCCTCTGATATTAGAGTTTGCCATCTTGCTGTTATGGTTCTGAACCAAGCCCCCACAATACAGGTGAAAAATTGAGGCAAACCCAGAAATGAAATAAATTGCAGTTCCACTTTTATCCACTAGGGGCTGGTGTCAGAAGCGAGCAAATCCTCATTGACTCCCATGTTAAAAATACCAATTTCACAGCAGAAGCAAACATGTTTACAGCCTAGTACCAAAACATGTTTTTGGTTTAAATGATCTACTTTATACTCATGACAACTCTGGGGGGGGGGGGGGGATTTTTTTTCTCACTCTTCTGTTTAAGTGTATTAAAAGCCTAAAATTCTGTATAATTAATGAGCATCAGACCCACGTGACCACAGAGCTAGCTCCGTGGAAAGGCCTCAGTAGAGCCTCGGTCTGGCTTGGAAACTGCTCCGGGATTTTGAGTCTCTGTGTTTGTGTATTCTTGTTTGGATATTTTTTGTGCAATTGTTGGACAAAATGACTTGCTGTGGCATTAACTGCACTAATCGAGCATCCAAGGAGTCTTCGCTTCATTTTTTTGGGTAAGTAAAATTATATTTATGTATTTTAGGTCACTGCCGAGCTGAGCTTAGATTTTAACATGTACAGTTTAACCATGAAATTTAAATGTAATAGGGTAAAACCCAGTGAATTTAACACAATGCTGCACTTTAGAAAATGGGTTGAAATATAACATGTTGGTGGAGCTGGGTTCCGACCAAGGACGAAATTTTCACTTTAGAAGTGGGGGGGACACGGGGGGGGGGTATCTTTGCAGTATGTTCTAATGGGAAACAGGCTTCAACACAAACTGTTGTTTTCCGCTTGGTCCTAGAGCTCAACCAGTGTCAATTTAATATAGCGTAATATTGTTTTTGGATGGTAAAAAGTGCAGGGGTCAAAACTTGACTTTGGAAAAAGTGGGGGGGACATGTCCCCCCTGTCCCCCCCCAAAATTACGTCCATGGTTCCGACTGTTGGCTTGTGGAGCTCTTGGGAGACCTCTGTTTTCCACCCGTTTCTCCCCTCCCCGCAGCTCGGCGCATCTCTGTCTGATCGCGGCTCCTGACTGCTGCACGGGCTGCCGGCTTGTGGAGCTCTGGGATGGAAACCTTTCCACCCGGTTCTCCCCAGTGGCTGCTCTGCGCATCTCAGATCGCAGCGGCGCTTGTCTGCTGTGCGGCTGCCGGCTTGTGGAGCTCTCGGAGACCTCTGTGTTCCACCCTGTTTTACCCAGCGGTCAGCCTGGCGTATCTCTTACTCAGAAGCTCTGGTGTTGTGCACAGGTAACTCCGGTTGTAGCTAGGTTGCTACCTCCGTTAGCTTAGCTCCCACCTCTGCATTAGCTTTGGATTAGCTTCGGGTTAGCTTGTAGCTAGTTCGACCGGGTGTCGTCAGTTGATCCCAGCCTTACAGCCCCACCCTCAGCTCCACCTCTCTTCCCTTTTGTGGAATTGTCTGGGTTTGACGGAACCTGTGACGCGGTCAAAATGGCGGTGGTGGCCACCTCCCATTTATCTTCAAAAATGTGTTATTGGAGCCCATGGAAACCCATTGTCCAATATTTATATGTTGATGTTCCGAACGCCTTATAAAGGAAGTAAAACACCACGATTGACTCAACATCCACTTCCCACACATTTCACTGTGATATCGAGTTGTTGGTAAAAAGTTTGGGATATTTCCAGAGCTGACCATTTGTTTCTAAATCACTGTTAGCATTGTTAGCTCAGTGCTATTTTGTAGCTTTCACCAGATAGTAGAGTAAAGCAAAAAGAATCTTAGGGGTACAAGAAATTACTTATGGGTCGACCATAGTCAGTTTACAGCCTTTTTTTTTAAACAGCTCTGGAGCTTTGTCCTGGTTAGTGTTGAATTACAAACGCCGCAGCTACTTTGTCCCCCTTTTGTTTTTTTTCTAAAGTTGAAAAACTGAAACCCCTCCTAGCTGGCTGAGAAGGAAACCTTTTTCAGTATAACCTTCCTTCCAACATGATTGAGACATTGGACTGTTTTGTGATTATTTCACTGTACAATTCTTACTTTTTGCTCTTTTAAATGTATGTTTTGTAAAATTATATAATACTTACCATAAATTTATCAGTCTGCCCCTGTTCAAAGTTGTCAGATTTATTGTCCAGCCTCATCTCATCCGACTTGCCCTTGTCTCCATACACCTGAAAGGAGATGTCTGCATCGGTTCCTGCTCCGGGCAGGTCTGACGTCCAGATCCAAAGAGACCAGGGGTGCTCTGAGGGAAGACAGATCCAAGCACTGTTTTGATTAAAGAGGAATAACTACATGTCATTTCTCCTCCTTCTTGTGAGTCTCGTCCCGTTTGCTGCCCAGTAGGAGTTAAACCCACATGTTTCAAACTTTTGGAAGCAGCAGAAGCGTGGAGTTTACAGAAGTAGTTCATGTCAGGTTATTCTTGAGTAGTTTTGCTCCTTCAGCGGTTCAGTGGAGCCCAAGCGATGGCACTTTTTTGCTTGTTAAAATGTCCTCTCAGGGCAGGAGTGAAGCGCTGAAGTGATTGTGGTGGACAGCTTCCAACTGGGACACTGTGTTACTGGGAATAAATATGAAGCCATGCAGTGATGGAAAATTCATCCTACAAGTTGATGTGAACAAATAAAGTCTGTTCTTCCTCTCCCTCTCTTTATAAGTATTTATATTCATATGGAACAGGAAAAGCGATGCCGCTGTAATAACTTACTCTTCTGTCTCCGGTGTCTGAGTGACACCATCTCATACAGCTCTCTTTCTATCAGCCCGTCTCCTTCCTTCTCATCCAGCCATTTCCCACAGGGGAAGGTCTGCTCTATCCCTGTGAATGAACAGTACACAACCACCTGCGGAGAGCATTGATTAGGCTGAGCTGATTCACAGTGCATCACTAGACTTAAGCACCACTGGGTTGTGTAAAAGTGTGCGCACCAATGTACCTTCTCGCAGTACCACCCAGCGTTTACTCCATCGTTATCGTGTCCGATCGTAACTCTGCTGAGGGGACTAAGGAGCGCGGCGATCTCAACGTTAAAGATGTCCGTCAGACTTCGCTCAAACTTCCCTCCTTCCAAAAATACCTGCAGAAAAAGGGAAGCGATTGAGCCTGTTGTTTAAATGTATTCTCAGTGGCTTGAAATGATGGAAAAATAAAATATAAGCGTGGAATATAAAACAATAATACTTAAAAAAAATGTTTGTTAAGCTGAACTATTTCTTGTCTAACATTAATAAAACAGATATGTGATAATTGGTTTTATTTTATGATGTGATAATAAAACAGCAATAGACAAATACAATCTGCCCTTTCTACCTGTAGACCCTCCAACAGAGGGTAGAAGACATGTGAAGGACAGGAAATAGTAAGATTTAATGAAGGTACTAATCCTGATGCTTCATCTGTATGCTTTAAGATCAGAAGGTTAACGTGAGGCACTACTCGGCAAGTGATTACGCATTTTGGACACTCATTTCCTCATTTTAAGGTCACCACTGACACTGGCTGGATAAGAAAGAGATTAATCTTTCCTTTTCTCTTTAATTTAAGCAAAAATCTGCTGATCGTTGTTTTAAATAAGTGCCGTAGCGTTTCTGGTTTTGTATCCTTCCATCACCTTGCCGCTGTTCTTTAGACCTTTGGTACCATGCATCACTATGTGGATTTTGGAGTTGGTCCCTGCTCCTCGGATGTTTCCTGTCACAATCTGCACGTTGTACACGATACCTGGTAGATACAGTTACATGTTAGTTTATCAGAGGTAAAGTCACTCAGCCAGTATGGTTTACTGCTCTGAGCTCTGGAGACACTGAGTAGCAACAAGATCCCTCTGATCTGAACATCAGCGGTCTGACTCAAACATGAATCACGTGGTTGTCTGCAGGTAGAACTGTATCATATAAATGAAACTGTGAAAGATCATTGGACAGAAACAGCTGTTTCATCTTTCCAAGAGTTTATATTTCCTGGTTTAAAAGCCTTTTACTTCCTCACCTGTTGGCTGATTTCCTCCAACCAAGCAGTCCCTCTGAATCTTCCCATCATCCTCGTCCAGAGCAAACCATCGTTCAATGGGAAATTCGTACACCACTTTGTTTCCCATGTCATCCAAAACCACCTGCCATAAAGACAAAAAAAAAACCTAATATAAAAGGAATCTGTATGACTCTTCTACTAAAAACTGCAAAAAAGAGAATCCATCAGGATTCCACACAGAGTCCTCACAGGCTTAGTACTGGGTACTCATGGAGATATTTACTATGCAATGTAGCGACATGAATGGCCTCATTTGTGACCCAAAGGTCACACTTCCCCAGCTGGGTCAAGCTGTCCTGGCTGCACTTCTATTTACAGATTATCCATCACAGGAAACATAAAGTCTGCTGAAAACCATCTTTAATCTGATTGCCTTTTATCTGACTGCTGTTCTATCCGCAAGATGAAGGACACTTCAAGATTTAAAAAAATCCTTTTTAATAAACTCTTTTCACTGTCCTATTACAAGGTTTATAAATAATCATCATGGTTCATTACAAATGTAATTCATTACTGAAATGACTTATTATTCTTTGGTTAATAATAATTATGATTTATGATAATCAGCAATGTTTAACAGTGTAAAGGAGGTCATGTGCACTTATACACACCATGCAGGACACAGAAATCAGGTTGAAGGTAACTGCTCTCACATGTTTTTGCTCCATAACCAAAGCTTTCTATCTCTGAGAGGGCGTGTCCTGAGGTTTTAAGAAAACCAGAACTCCTCAGTTCAAACTCAGTTCGAAGCTCGCCAAAATCTCTCCGTGGCACGAGAGTCCCAGAGGATTGAGACGGCCGCTCGAAGCCTCCACTAAGCTGTTCTGTCACGCCGATAGAATTTCTCCAATAAACGCCACCTGCACCAGCTGACGCAGACTCCTTCAGAGTTCATTTAAGACACAAACTCAACACCTGTGTGCCTGCGGCAACTCTTGGACCACTCGGGTCTTCCCTACCAGACCGAGTACCCAGAGGCTGACAACATCCTCCCTTGACCTCCGGATCCACACAGAGGGTCGTCTGAACGGTGAGGTAGAACACAGATTGCGTCCGTATGCTGTTCCCCTTAAGAGATAACTTAGCTCAGCTGCAAAACAGCTCTTTCACCCAGAACGCGTTTCTCTCTATGAAAGAAACCTTCTGAGATTCCATTCACGCATCCAACATACGCATTTCATTTTAGTCCTCATCCAGACACAGGTTGCTTTTAATACCAAGTTTTAACATCAAAGTTTTATAAATTGTCTTTTAAATCGTCATCTTTAAATTGTTAGTAATAAATTCTTAACTTTTTAAACCTGACTCTTCTTTGAAATGAAACACATAAAGGTGCATATTTGGTTATTGAACGAGCAAAGATTCCTTTTAAATCTTCTGATTTAATAAATAAACTTTTGCTATTAATTTAAATCTCTTAAATTAAATATTAATCTTTGGATTAAATATAGACCACGCCAGTTGGTGTATGAACTTCTATCGATTATATAAATATCCGTGGATAGCTATGTAAATATAAGTTCATAAGCCAAATTGTTTGATCTTTCTCAGGATTTAGCCAAGCTGAGAGCAAACAGCGTTAAATTCTAGCATTGTCTACGCTACAGCAATAAGTACTGAGTTATTATGGGGATACTTTCAAAGTACACCAGTAAGTACTGGTTACAACCTGGTTGTGGATGAACAAAAAAAAGTTCAAGCCAGATTTCATCTTCCTAACTTCTTTGTTTTACTTTCACAGTGAGATAAAGCAGCAAAAACTTATAAAATGCTAATTTCTGGTCACAAGTGAACCTTGGTGTCAGTTGGCGCTGTAGAAACAAACAAATCTCCTGACTCAGTGTGTGTGTGTTGTAAGGCTATCCCTTAATGAGGTGCGGTTTTCCTTTACACAGAGGGTAGAATGACGACATGCGTGTCCTGCCTTTGTCAACGCGCGTGTCAGTTTGCATCTCTCAGCTAGCACAGCAGAGGCAGCAACCTCAGATTGGAGAAACTGACAGGAAATCAGGAGGTCCTGCAGATGAATTAGCCTTAAGACTGATTCAAAAACTAAAAAAGGTCAGTGTGATATTGTGGGTTTTATAACTTTTTTTATTACCTTTTCCACAAACCATCCTGCTGATGAGCCTTTGTTATTATGGCCGATGGTTATCTTCCTAATTTTTCCCAAATTTGGTGCATCAAAGGTGAACTTGTCCTCTGTGCCTTTTTCAAAGTTGTTTTTGTCGCTGTCAAGCCGCCTCTCCCCTGGAATGAAACAGTATAGTCAGATTTTTATGTCACTCCACTGTTATGCATAAAATCTAGCCTCCACCTGAGAAAAAGCTATACCTGTATCCCCAAATTCCCCAAAGATGTTGATGAAAACGTCTGCGTCGGTGCCGCTTCCTTTCATGTCAGCAGTGAAAACACTCACTGCATATTTATTATCTGGGAAAACACACATAAAAAAAACAGTTTCACCTCTGCGTTTTGGGCTTTTACAGAGCAGTCTTTTAGTTAGTTAACGTCTATGACTGAAGTAACAATAGATAGATCTTTCAAACTTGAAGCTAGAACTTTAACATTGATCTCCGTGATTTTTGGGTTAGAAACTTGACACCACTCTACACCTCTCAGCTGGCGAGATACATCAGGGGTTGTTGTCCTAGGGGCGGCTCTTTACCTACTTCACGGATGTTAGCTGTAATGCTAGCAGTTAGCATTTTCAGTTTGCTACTCATCAATAAAAAGCACAAGAAAAAGAAAGTAATGTCTTTGGAGGCGAAGCAAAACCAAAAATCAGTGAACATTGGCACGGCCAAAGTCTACAAAATCCCTGACTGATGATGACCTGGCTGTGTTGCTACTGGACTTAAGTAATAATATTTTAGTGAGGAACCTTTAACTTCGTGGTTTACTTTAGTTAGTGTAGGGTAGTGGTCGGAGGGACCGGTGGCGCCAGTACTCAGCAACCTCGCCTCTGTCAGTGTGCTCAGGGCAGCTGTGGCTACATCGTAGCTCATCCCCACCACCGTGTGAATGTGCGTGTGAATGGGTGAATGACTGATTGTGTTGTAAAGTGCCTTGAGGGGTTCCAAGACTTTGGAAGACGTTACGTCCAATACAGGCCATTTATCATTTGTCATGATTTGAGGATGGTTAGGACCCAAAATGCAGATACCCAGGATGTCACGAGGCAGGAGTGGATATATAAAGTAAAATCCTTTTATTTATAGGATGAACCCAAGCGAACATAAATCCAAAAGGGCAGGAAGCCAAATCCAAAAATCCAGGAAATGATCAGGAGATCCAAAAACACTAGGGAAACGAGCAGACTGACAGAATAAAACACAATGGACCGACACAACACAGAGACAAAACAGGGCTTATATACACTGGGGAGGAGCAATTAGGGAAACAGGCAGCAGGTGTGTGGAGTGAACCAGAGGAGGGCAGATAAACCTAAAACTATAAAACACAAAACTAAACCTAAAGCCTGAGGGAAGGACTGATACACAAACATACACATACACACACACACAAAACACCGAGCTGGGGAAGGACACGCACACACACACACACAAACACCGAGCTGGGGAAGGACACGCACGCACGCAAACACACACACACACACACACACACACACACACACACACACACACACAAACACCGAGCTGGGGAATGACACACACACACCGAGCTGGGGACAAAGAGGCTGGAGCTACACCTGGAGGGGCTGGGGATGACTTAATGAACACCGGACCTGAGGGGAATGATCAGAAGGGCTACAACAGAAGACACATAAATAAGACGCAGACAAAGGACACATAAGGGCGCTATGAGACACAAAAGGGGAATCTAGAGAGGGATGAAGAACTGGAGGGGCTGGGGAACAAAGGGACACAGAACATGACACCATTATGCCATTTAGTTAGCTCATGTTAGTGTTAGCGCGTTGTTAGCGCTAGCTACAGTGGGCTGCAGCAGGGTTGTTTACGACACTTGTAATTCCACTTTCAACCAGTAGGGCAGAGGAGCAGGAAACTGTCTAGTTACTGTAAATAACTTTTTCGTTCCGTTGAGGGTTTTGTGATAGGTCAAGTCATAGAAACGAAACCAACAACAAAGTTGAAGAACCTTGTTCTGTATGTAATGTAAATGTAAATGTTTAGTGTTACTTTAAAGCAAATGATGTCATACATTTGGGCATGTCCATGGGGTCCATGGTGGCCAGCAGGTCTCGAGCACACAGACCATCTCCTTCCTCTCGACTGAGCCAGTTGTTACAAGCAAAGTAGAACCTCAAGTGAGGTCGGATCACATCTGTGATGACGACTCGGTCCAGGAACCAGCTCGCACTCAAGCCGGTGCTGTCGTGTTCAATCCTGGAAGAACATAGTAACTTAACTTTGTGTCAAATACTTTTTACTTTAAGTATTGGACTTCTTTTCTACACCTTATCTTTTTCAGGGGTCCCACATTGTGAGTTCTGATTCTGAAAACGTCTGTTTTGGCTCTCTCAAACGCCGTTCGACTCCTGGAAATACAAAAGCAGCTCAATCCTGTGTTCTGCTCTCATTTTAATTTAACTTTAATAAAAACCTAGAGTCGATGCACATTTAGACAGGGAAGAAAATATTTTATATTAAAAAAAATCTTAAAAAATGCAAAATTCGGGTGAAACTATGCAGCAAATCAAATTCATGCAAACAGATTAACACAGTGCATGCAGTCTGTCATGACTTTTAGAAAATACTCACTTCTTTTCTGTGCTGTGAAAGTGGAGAAAAGCATGAGGTCAGACACGGCACCATAGGCATAAAAATGATTTTTTTAGACGAGTTTTGTTGTTTTCTGGTTATAACTTACTTGCTGGCCAAGTGAATTTTAGGTGTGATGCCATAATCTCCAAAGAGAGTGATGAACACATTGGCGTCCGTTCCTGCTCCTCTCTCATCTCCAGTGATGGTCACCACCTCATAAACTGGAAGGCAGAGGTGGAAAGAGTACTGAAATGTCCTACTCAAGTACGAGTACCAATACTTTGATCATTTTTTACTCAAGTACAAGTAAAAGTACTTGCCAAAATTTTTACTCAAGTAAAAGTAAAAAGTATTGTAAATAAAATTTACTCAAAGTAAAAGTTACTTAGTTACATTTTTGTCAGCGTAAAGATGGCTACATCGGTGCAAAACCACAGCAGTTCACAACACTCTAGTGTGCACGCACACACACACAGCAGCATGTTAGAATCATTTGAACGACTAATTGAACTACACTGAACTGCTTTTGTAATACTTTAATCTCTTATTCTTGAGTAAAATAAAGAAACAAGCTAAATCATCACATATCTGTGGCATCAAGAAGCATCTTCTGAGTTCAAACACAGGGATGGAGCACAATGTTTACTGAAACTGAAACAGTGGTGGAAAGTAATGAATTACATTTACTCACGTTACTGTAAATGAGTAGATTTTTTGTATATTTATACTCTTTAAGTCGTTTTTAAAATCTGTACTTTTACTTTTACTTGAGTAAGTTTTTTCAAAAGAATTGTAGTTCTCTACATTTTAAATCAAATCTGTTATTGAGTAAAAAGAAGTTGTAGGCTTAATAAATTAAAAGCACGTGTCGCAGCGTCGGAACTGAAAGAAGAAGAAGAAAATATCATTTCTATAGCGCCTCTCAAGATAAAAATCACGAGGCGCTTCACAAAAACAAAAAAAAAATGTTAAAATATAAAAAAAACATTTAGAAAATGTTTAAAAATATATTTAAAATGAGCAAAAATAGGCAATTGGGATTTAAAAGAAAAAAAATTAAGAAAGAGAGAGAGTGAACAGGAAAGAGGGAAATCAGTGGATCCTGAGGAAGGTGGAATAGGTGGGGAGAGCAGAATAAAGAGAGAGTGGTGAAGAAGGTCATACAAAAACCAGCTTGAACAAGTGAGTCTTCAGCTGCTTTTTAAAGGAGACCACCGAGTCCACTGATCTCAGGCTCAGGGGGAGAGAGGTCCAGAGTCTGGGGGCCACAGCAACAAATGATCTGTCACCTCTGGTCTTTAGCCTGGTGCTGCACAACCAGTAGGCTTTGGTCACTGGACCTCAGGGACCTGCTGGGGGTGTAGGGACTAAGAAGATCACCAATGTAAGATGGTGCTTGTCCATGTAAGGCCCTACAGACCAGAACCAGGATCTTGAAATGAACCCTGAAGTTGACTGGCAGCCAGTGAAGCTGGAGGAGAAGCGGGGTGATGTGGGTGTGTTTGGAGGACTTGGTCAGAAGCCGAGCACAGGCGTTCTGAACCACCTGTAGACGGTTCAGGGAGGTTCTGCTCAGACACGTGAAAAGAAGGTTACAGTAGTCTAAGCGCGAGGAGATGAAGGTGTGGAGAACTGTCTCAAGTTCAGAGCGAGAAAGAGACACCTGCACGAGCGCCGCGTCTAAACCGTGTGGGTGTACACTTTTGCTCCAAAACATCAGTTCAGTCCCTGTGATCCACTCCCTGTTTACCTCCTCTCTCCCTCCTCTCCTGTGGGTTGGAACCCGCACCTTCGTGCTCCGGTGTTACGTCATCAGAGTTCTGCTCGGTTTGGTTCCGTGTTTGAAATACGTTTCCCTACCGCTCCGCACGGCAGCGGCAAAATAACGTTTAGCGCTTATAACAAACGGATTCTCAGCGCTTTGCTCATAAAACAGAAGACCTGCAGGCCTCTGTGAGTTAAAACATCCTGATACTGTTCAGGTGTAAACATTGTGCTCCATCCCTGTGTTTGAACTCAGAAGATGCTTCTTGATGACACAGATATGTGATGATTTAGCGTGTTTCTTTATTTTACTCCAGAATAAGAGATTAAAGTATTACTAAAGCAGTTCAATGTAGTTCAATTAGTCGTTCAAATGATTCTAACATGCTGCAGTGTGTGTGTGTGCGTGCACACTAGCGTGTTGTGAACTGCTGTGGTTTTGCACTGATGTAGCCATCTTTACGCTGACAAAAATGTAACTAAGTAACTTTTACTTTGAGTACATTTTATTTACAATACTTTTTACTTTGACTTGAGTAAAAATTTAGGCAAGTACTTTTACTTGTACTTGAGTAAAAAAAATTATCAAAGTATTGGTACTCATACTTGAGTAGGACATTAGTACTCTTTCCACCTCAGAACAGTATCAGGATGTTTTAACTCACAGAGGCCTGCATGTCTTCTGTTTTATGAGCAAAGCGCTGAGAATCCGCTTGTTATGAGCGCTAAACGTTATTTTGCCGCTGCCGTGCGGAGCGGTAGGGAAACGTATTTCAAACACGGAACCGAATCTCGCTACCGAACCGAGCAGAACTCTGATGACGTAACACCGGAGCGCGAAGGTGCGGGTTCCAACCCACAGGAGAGGAGGGAGAGAGGAGGTAAACAGCGAGTGGATCCCAGGGACTGAACTGATGTTTTGGAGCAAAAGTGTACACCCCCACCCCCACGGTTTAGACGCGGCGCTCGTGCAGGTGTCTCTTTCAGTTCCGACGCTGCGACACGTGCTTTTAATTTATTAAGCCTACAATTTATTTGTACTCAGTAACAGATATGATTTAAAATGTAGAGAATTACAATTCCTTTGAAAAAACGTACTCAAGTAAAAGTAAAAGTACAGAGTTTAAAAACGACTTAAAAAGTATAAATATACAAAAAAGCTACTGAATTACAGTGACGTGAGTAAATGTAATTCGTTATTTTCCACCTCTGCTGGAAGGGTTTAATGGGAGTTTAGTGTTAGAAGGGCCAGACTGATACGCTGCATTGTCTTTGAGAAAAATAAATGTATATGTCAAATTTCGTGCGGCTCATTATGCAGAATGGCCGAGAATATCAGCCTACCATTACTATCAGCCAATATTGGCATTAAAATATTATAATAGAAATGATCTGTATCAGGTTTTTATTTTGACTTGACATTTACACTATTATAAATCAAACGTTCATCTTCTGTGATGTTTATAGTCATTTTAGTGGCAGCTTTTATCTTTACAGCCTCCAGTGATAAACGTAAAACTACCACTTTGTTAAAGGTTAGTGGCAAGTGTTCTGTAGACAGACGATACGTTACTGTCAGCATTATCCTACCTGTCAGGTAACGTGACAGTGAGCATTAAACCAATGCAGACTCCTGTAACGGCAATCAAGGATCCTCCTCCTCTCTGAGGGTCAAATATCTCTTACTTGGGCACGCCACACATCAGGTCTTCACACAACACCAGGACGTTTATATATAAAGTAGAGATTTTTGTCCTAAAGAAATTGAGGAGTTACCTTTCTTTTTGTGGTACTCGTCCTCGTAATCCTCCAGGCGTTCGGGCTCGTAGCTACGAAGTTCTTTCTCATAAATTTCAGCATAGTTCTCAATCTTTTTCTTTTTGCCTTTTGTCTTCTTGGTGTCTTCGTCGCTGTCGCCCTTCACTGAACCTTTCTTCTTCTTCTTCTTTTTCTTGTCCTCATCTTCATCATCTCCTCCCTTTTTGCTTTTGTTTTTATCCTTTGCTCCCATCTTGTCTTTGACGGAGGATTTCTTTGAGGGTTTCCTGGTGGCTTCGATCACATCAGGGAGTTTCTCTCCTTTCTTTTTACCTTTTGGCTCATTGTTGTTGTCCTCGCTGCTCAGCTCAGCCTCACTCTCTTCTTTGGCCTTTTCTTTTGTACTCTTAACCTTTTTCTTCTTCTTGGTGCTCTTTACTTGCCCTCCTCTTGCATCAGAGTCTTCTTCTTCATCACTGCCCTTCTTCTTTTCTCTAGCATTCTTTGATTCACCTACCTGCTTGCCTTTCTTCTTCTGCTCGGGTTCCTGATCCTCCGAGTCGTCGTCATCCACATCTTTGGTTTCTTTCTCTGCTCTTTGAGACGCTTTTTTCTTTTTTGTGGGCATCTTTAATTTATTTACTCCCTTGTAACTGATTCCTGGGTGTTCCGGTGAAACTTGATTAAACTGACCTGTGGCTGCGCAGGAGCGACCAGCTGGCAGGACGAGCCGGAGTCGGATCTTACAAACTGCCTTTTGGTGCCTGGGAAACCCCACGCTACTGCTGCTGCAGCAGATGCTCTGACCTCATTAACATGATGGACGGCGTGTCGTCACCTGATCAGAGGAGGAAACCCTTTTCTTGGAAGGGTGAGGTAATACAGTATAATAGAGAGATGAAGAGAAACAGGTCTTTTTTTAAAATAGAAACTTGCATAGAGATTAAGCATTTTGTGTGTGTGTGTGTGTGTGGGGGGGGGGGGGGGGGGGGGCTACCCCCTGGACAGAGAGCCAGTCCATCGCAGGGCAGTGAAACTGAGCCATATTCCCCAAATTTAGATAAGTGGAGAAAAAGCATTTTGTAACCTGCCCAGTCATTCTCCTAATTAGCTTTAGCTTAGCATAAACAATGTGAGTGGTAACAGCTAGCATGTGATGTTAAAATGTCGTGGAAGTTACTCAACAATGATCACAAGTTTTCTTTGTGACCTCAATTATCATATCAACTTCATAAGAAAAGAAAGCGAAGAAATTACAGAAGTCAGTTACAACAAAGTGCTGGTGCAAGCCTCCACTGGAAGGTGCAAGGACATGACACATTAGACGCAAAAGACACCTACTTCCTCTGTCATGAACTCGGCCTTTTTTAGATCAATGTACTATGCTGTTCCTTCAAAAAAAAAAAAAAAAAACTAGAGCACGTATAAGCCTAGTAGCCATGCATTTGCATTTATGGAAGTGTAGGGTACTTTGAATTTGAATGATTGAAATGCTAGCTGTTACCATTCACTTACATTGCTTATGCTAAGCTAAAGCTAACAGAATACTGCCCAATTAGGAGATTGAAAAATGCCTTTCCACACTTATCTAACTCTGGAGAATACGGCAATAGAGTTCATTTCAGTTGGGGGTGCACTATCCTTCTCAAGATGAACAAACTAAAGAGAATGAACTGAAGAGCTTTTTATTTTTATAATTGTTGTAAAATATTAGTTTTGCCACACTAAATGAAAATGTAAATTTTTTATGAAATTTTTGATTTTACAAACAAAAGAAAAAAACAACAAGCCAAGGATTAAGATTACATTTTAGGGTTGTGTAATTATTTCTGTTTATCAATTTTTTTTGTATCTTAATTTGGGTTATTTTATTCCCAACTTACCACGTCCTATATCAGAACATAAAAATATGTTTGACCAGAATATTACAAGGTTAAAGATTAGAGAATCCGTCTTTAAAAATAAAATAAGGACCATTTTTGTCGCTTTTTCAGATTACTGCAGCCAGCAGAGGGAGATGTTGCCTTTGTCTTTATTCTGCATGTAATTACAACCATTCAGCAGAGATTGAACACTGGTTGCATCAGTCAGATGTTTTATCAGAAAAAAACAGATGGGTCATACATTTACCCTCAAGCCTTTTTCTTCTTCTTCTGTGAAATATACAATGAAATCCAACGAGCGTGAAATACAACCTGGGAAGTTAGAGCTTTGTTTAATGTCTCAAAGAAACACAGTTAAAATCTAATAATATAATGTGTAAAAGGCAGAATACAAGCAGCAAATCCAGTTTATTGCTGATTTCTTGTGGTTTAAGAAGGTCATTATAAACAGATGGGTATTAAATGACTCTCCATCTTATTTTTATTTGGTGTCTAATGGTTTTTTGTGTCATCACTTTGTTTCTCTTGGCTGCATTTTTCACTTGAAAGGTGTTTTTAGTCCAAATGAATCCTTGGATCTTTTTCCTCAGACATTCTTTTTCCTACACAGAACATTGATTCAGAAAGATTAGGAGCTGTCCATCTGCAGTCTGTGATTAACCTTTGTGGCCATGAGTCGACACAATACATGCTTTATTGTCATAATTAATCCTGTAACTCATCACGTTAGCCTGACTTAAAAGCTGAACTTGTTTATGGCTTTGCTATGTGCCACCTGCAGTATGACTCATTTATGCAGCTCCTCTTTCATTTAATTGTTTTAAATGGACCCACCAACTGTTTTCGGCTTCAAAAGTAAAACGAATCAACAGATTTATTAGATGAAACAGATGTTCCTGTGTAACTAAACACAAACCAGCTAATTTTATTAAAAACGAGTACAACAAATTCAGATTATTCCGTTTCTAAGATGCTTGTCAGTAATAAATACAGAACATTTGGATGTTTGTCCTCATGATCTAAACAGGCTGGTTGCAGTAAATCAGCTGACTTTCATCGAGCAGTTTGGACAACAGAGAAGCAGATCAGTCATCATCAGGGACCAGAAACTGGACATTTATCAGTCTTCCCTGTAATCACAGATTCAAAGCCTCTCGAATCATCACAGAAACAAACCACAGCTACTGATCCAGATTATATTTGTCCTTTCTGGTTCACTGGCAAACCAAAAGGAAAGACAACAGAGTTGCATGAAAGAGCTGAATCCTCAAAGCACGGTTAATTTTATTATTATTACTTGTTTCATTTCATATATCACAAAACCGATAACTGAACAAAAAAGTAATTTAAAGCAACACTGGACAGTTTCCTTCTCCTTTGCCCTACTGGTTCAAAGTGGAATTACAACTGTCAGTAACAACCCTGCTTGCGGCCTGCTGTAGCTAGCGCTAACAATGAGCTAACTCTAACATGAGCCAACTATCACTAAAATAAGCCACAAAGTAAGAAGAGCCACACTGTTCGACAAAAAGTAATATTACACACAAGTCCAGTAGCAACAAAGTCATGCAGCTCACCAAAAGTCCGTGATTTGTAGCCTTTAGCTCCCTTATGCTAGTGTAGGCCATGCCGACGTTCCTTTCAGTTTTAGCTCTTTGCTTCACTTCCAGAGGCGTTACTCTCGTACTTTAACTTCCAGTTTCCGCCATATTGCCAACAGAAACGCAAACTCCTTCTTTTTCTTCTTCTTGTGCTTTTTATTGATGATCAGTGAACTGAAAATGCTACCCGCTCGCATTGCAGCTAACAGCCGTGAAGCAGGTAAGGAGCTCCCGCTGAAGAAGAAGAAAATTTAATTTCCATAGCGCCTCTCAAGATAAAAATCACGAGCCGCTTCACAAAAACAAAAATGTAAAAATATAAAAAAGAATTTAGAAAATGGTTAAAAATATATTTTAAATGAGCAAAACATTGACGATTGTGATTAAAAAAAATTTAAGAAAGAGAGAGAGTGAACAGGAAAGAGGGAAATCTGTGGATCATGAGGAAGGTGGAATAGGTGGGGAGAGCAGAATAAAGAGAAAGTGGTGAAGAAGGTCATACAAAAGCCAGCTTGAACAGGTGAGTCTTCAGCTGCTTTTTAAAGGAGACCACTGAGTCCACTGATCTCAGGCTCAGGGGGAGAGAGTTCCAGAGTCTGGGGTCCACAGCAGCAAATGATCTGTCACCTCTGGTCTTTAGCCTGGTGCTGCACAACCAGTAGGCTTTGGTCACTGGACCTCAGGGACCTGCTGGGGGTGTAGGGACTAAGAAGATCACCAATGTAAGATGGTGCTTGTCCATGTAAGGCCCTATAGACCAGAACCAGGATCTTGAAATGAACCCTGAAGTTGACTGGCAGCCAGTGAAGCTGGAGGAGAAGCGGGGTGATGTGGGTGTATTTGGAGGACTTGGTCAGAAGCCGAGCACAGGCATTCTGAACCACCTGCAGACGGTTCAGGGAGGTTCTGCTCAGACACGTGAAAAGAGAGTTACAGTAGTCTAAGCGTGAGGAGATGAAGGTGTGGAGAACTGTCTCAAGTTCAGAGCGGGACAGAATGGGACTCAGCTTAGCAACGTTCCTGAGATGGAAGAAGGAAGAGCGAACAAGAGAACTGACATGAGAATCCAGGGTGAGAGCTGGGTCAAAGGTCATGCCAAGATTCCTGACGGAAGGTTTGGTGTGAGAAGCAAGCTGACCAAGAGAGTCTCTGACTTTGGGAACCAGCTCGTCTGGGGCCAGTGTTGCCACAGTTACTTTGACAAAGTAATATATTACAGACTACTAATTACTCCTTTCAAAAGTAACTTAGTTACTTTACTGATTACTTTATTTTTAAAGTAACTAAGTTAGATTACTAGTTATTTTATTGGTTACTTTCAGAAGCTGCCAATAACACTCCCCACTGCCTCAACATAAAAACTTCAACCGGTTTTGCCAATACTCACTTTATTGGAAGTGTATTTTAACAGTAATGTCAACAATATATCTCCTGACATTTGAAGTTGAACTTAAAACTTTTTTCCTGACAGAAATACTTGTTTGTATGAAAATAAAGAAAGTCTTTGACTTTATTTAACATAAATACTTAAAAAAAAGGAGTCTTTCTTGACTTCATTTCACATGAAAGCTTTTTATAAAAAACAAACAAAGAGTCTTTCTTGACTTCCCTTAAGATACTTTTCATACCATCCACATGTAAGCACTATTGTCCGCTTTTGTAACTTTGGAGTAATCTTATGAAAAAAAAGAGAATGCAGGTCCAACTTAAATTGCCTTACTTCCTTGCAAGTAATTGATTTAAGTTAATCAACTTGAAAACTTTAATAAATTTATTAATTGACTTTGATAAATTTAATTCAATTACTTGTAAATAGTTCTTTAAATTGGATTCCCTATTCTCTTTTTTTCAGTACATGTTGTCATCACATGTTATGGGGGAAACAGTAGAGTGGGGTGAGTAAACCAGTGGTTGTACCTCATTAACAGAAGCTTCTCAAACCTTTTGTCAGAAAGTCGATTTCTTTTCGGCGTGAGCACCAAACCCCCCAGACTAAAAAGCCGCTCCACAGGAGCACTTGATGGGGTTGGAGCATTATACTTTAAGAAGATTGTCTTTATGCTTGGAAACTTATGCAGAATCTGAAGGTCGTAGCCTGACATCAGGTAGTCCATGACTTCTTTTTCTGCAGAATAGGTCTCCTCCTCTGGCTCTGCCTCAAAAGTGAAAAAGTCCATCTCACCTTGGCTGCTAGATGTAGTAGCACTGGGTACACTGGCAGGGTTGTTTGCCAGAGGAGCAGTGGTGCAACACTCTGCTGTCAGAAGCTGTTTTACTTGCTCCCTCCTTCCTGCATCTCTCAGCCATCGGAGTTTGAATTTTGGACAACTGGCAGCTGCGAGGAGGGCATCTTTGTCGTCCAGCACACCGGCGAAACGAATCTGAATAGCCTAAAAACATAATCGATATTTTTATGCCTAAAATGTATTATGTTATTGAATTATTTGCAAACAATGCCTAATATGAGATCAGTATTATGGATTTATTTTGTTTTAGGTGACTTGTAAACATTTTAATTGTTTTAATCTTATTTTTCAATGATAATTAATATTCTGTTCCATGTTTGTGAATTGTATGAAGCAATACATTTGACTAATTTCAAGATGGAGCATACCTGTACAATGGCATCTGGAAGGCCTGCAGTCATCCTGGAGAGGTCATCCTTCACAGTCTGGGTCTTCTGCATCAGAACTTCAAGTGTTGGTAGTAAAGTTCCATATGGACAGTCGCCTTGTAAAATGTCCAATGCTGCAGTCAGAGGTTTCATGGCCATGCAGTACTCATGCAGGAACTGGTATTCTTGATCTTTGAAGCACTTCAGTCCTAGCTTTGTGCACAGAGTATTCAGCTCACCCATGGGGATTTCTGCAATTCTCTTTACAGCATCAAAAAAGGAATTCCACCTTGTGGATGTTGGTATTAGGAGCTTTCTTTTGCTGATTTCTTCCACGGTTTCTGATGCAAGTGTAGATCTACTCGATTTGGTCCAAAGAGCTGTGCATTTTGCTGTGCTGCTCCTATACACAGACCTGCTCTCTGCATTGGTTGTTAAATGTTTCTCCACATCACGTGTGCAAATTATGTTGATGGTGTGCGAAGCACACCTGCGGTGCGGGGGAAGAGACAGCTGACCATCACTTTCATTCTCAGCTGAGAGGATTTCTGACAGATCTGAAAAAGTGACATAATCGTCTTTTGGGGTGGACTCTTCCTCCTCCGTCTCATCATCGGACTCCGTGACATGATGATAAACTTGAAACGCCTTAACAAAGTTGGATCCATTATCAGTAACTGTTGCAACTACTTTGTTGAGTAATCCATAAGAGGAGTGAATGTTTTCGATTTCTGTACCAATGACATCATACGTGTGTCTACCACGAATTCGCCTACATGCTAATGCAACCTTGTGGCGCTCTAATGTGGTTCTACTGATCCAGTGGAGCGTTACTCCCATGTAGCTTCTGTTGTTAGCAGTCCAAATATCCGCGGTAGTTGAAACAAAGTCAATCTCATTAAGTGCGGCCTTCAAATTTCTCTCCATTTCTGTAAACTCCTTCTCCAAGTAAGAAGTAAAAGTCGTTCGGTGAGGCAGCTCGGCATTAACAGAAGTAGGGATCTTTTTTATTATGGCACGAAACGAGGGAGAGTCAACAGTGTTTATAGGTAGCATTTCTTCTACAATATACTGCGCGACCAACTTCTTCAATTCTTCATCACTTACTGGTTTTGCACCAAAGTCCAACTTTTGTTGTTTGGGGGACGTAGGACCTGCGGAAGTCACGGCTCTCTGCTTCGGACCCCTTGGTGGGACTCTCTCTGTGAGTTTGACTGTGCCGTGCTGCGACTCCAAATGTTTCTTTAAGTTTGACGTCGTGTTTTTGAAGGTAGATAACACTTTTTCGCCAACACAGAGTGTACAACGAACCTTAATATTGAAATCTTTAGCTGACAGAAACTCAAAATAGTGACCATATTTCCAGCTAAAGAACGCACATCTCTCTCCCTCCATTGTTGTTTACAATTTTTTACGTCGCTAGCTGCTTGTGAGCGGAAAACGTGACCTGCCGCTTATGTGACGTTTCACGAGTCACGACACGTATAATTTTGATAAAAAAAATAATAACGCACAGTGGTTTGGAAAAGTAACTTTAATCTGACTACTGTTATGGAAATAGTAATGCGTTAGATTAATAGTAATGCGTTAGATTAGTCGTTACTAAAAAAGTGGTCATATTCAGAGTAACGCGTTACTAAGCAACGCGTTACCGGCATCACTGTCTGGGGCACAGATGAGGATCTCTTCATGACTCAGATGAGTCTTATCTTCATTCAGCTGTAGAAAGCTCCCAGCCATCCAGGTTTTAATAGAGTCTAAGCAGGTGAGTAACATCTGCATCTTAGACATCTCATGGGGCTTAAAGGAGATGTACAGTTGGATGTCATCTGCATAAAGATGGTAGGAGATTCCTTTGAAGGAGCTCAGGATGTGCTGAAGAGGAAGCAGATAGAGGAGGAAGAGCAAAGGCCCCAGCACAGAACCTTGTGGGACACCATGGGTAAGGGAGGTGGTGGAGGACCTAAACTTGGAGACGGCCACAGAAAAGGAGCTCTCAGAAAGATAAGAGAAGAACCACACCAGAGCAGTTCCTGATAGGCCTACCCAGTCCCTCAGCCTCTCCAGTAGCAGGTGATGGTCAACAATGTCAAAGGCTTTATGAAGCAGGTAGGGCGCCTCTTAGCCAGCGTGATTCTTGACCAGGTTCTTCAGCACGTTCACTGCTTGGGATGAGCTACAATCCTTTCTGATTCATGATGTGTTTAGAATAAGATAAAGAGCAAACAGTTAAGCCATCAACACACCCATAACATCCGCTATCAGCAGTTTGAAATGATGGTGAATTTTGTTTTTGAATGTAAACATAAAGAGTTGTTGTAAACTCCAGAGGGAGGGGGAGATGCCTCATGTGTGATGATGACTTTCATAGCCTCTAGATTAGGAGCCTAATTGCTTTTCCCAAAGAGCAAATGTTTATTTCCCAGCCTGTCCAGACGGAGCTCTGTGATAACACAGCTTTGACACAGGAGACACTCGGCAAAGACTTTCAAAACAAACACACTGGAGGGTCTGACAGTTCACGCAGGAAGCACCAACGGAAACAAAATGGGACACAGTGGGATGTGAGAGAAGCACAATAACCGTTGTGTTCTTCATCTGAGAGCCTCGGAGGCCACGACTGTGGTCAGGTTATGTTGTGACAAGAGGTTCAGGTTGTAGTGGGAGGTGAGCACTGATCCTTCTGAGAGGGTATGACACTTTGTTCCCCATAGATGTGTGAAGGGCTGGGAATTATGCCACAACCAAAGAGGCCATGAATAGTCTTGCTAAAAAAACAGCAACCAATGAGCGTGAGGATGTAAATGTGACCCGTAGAGGAGAATATAACATTAAAGCTGTGGTACAAAGTTAAAAATTTCTAAAATTACTTGAAAATATTTAAATTTTTACCTTCTGACATTGTTCTGATATAAAGTAGTTCTTTCATGATTCATCTTTCCCCTAAGTCCTCCCCGCTTCTTCAGCAAAGCGAATTGTTTACGCTGGTCTAGACTGTTGACCAACAGATTTGAGTATCCACAGCTTAGCACACCAACCTAGCTTGAATGCTAACTTGATCTGCACTGAAGTAATTTCACTCTGTACACTTTAAGCTACTGATAGAAGAAAAGGGAGATAAAAGAAAAGTGGTTTATCTTTTGTGTTGTAGCTAAGTGTATCAGAGCGTTCAAGCATCCTCATGCGTCATAGAACTATTGTTTTAGCCCTTTGTAGCATTAGCAGGGATGTGTTAACATCACGAGTGCCAGTTTTAGATGTTTCACCACTTAAAAACTGCAAAATTGATTAAAATTATATATTATCTCCACAAATAACACAAGACTTCTGCCGTGTGGTGGAGTTGCTAATGCTAAAGGTTATCTTCCACTAGCAGAGGCGTTCTCAGCTGTTTCCTGGCCAACAACAACAGCTTTCCCCGTCGTGAGTCAAGAAGGGTGAGTCCATTAATGTTAAATGACAATGTGACATAGATCTGTCAGGCCGAGAGCAGTGATGTTTTGGGGCTGTCGCCGAGCAACACGGACTTTCAACTCCCTCCACAGATTTTCTACGGAGTTGAGGTCTGGAGACTGGCTAGGCCACTCCAGGACTTTCAAATGCTTCTTACGGAGCCACTCCTTTGTTGCCCGGGCGGTGTGTTTCAGGAAATAATACAGTTAAAGAGCAGATTGTAGAAGAAAGTAGTCGAGTGTGGAAAGTGGTCAGTGTGTCCTCCAGCAGTCTAAGCCTATAGCAGCAAAACTACAGACATAACTCTGGATAACCTAGCCAAAATTTTAGATGGAGGCATGTTGGAGGCAGGGCAAGGGAGAGCCGTCTTTACCGACTGTACACTCCACCTCCCTCTACTCCCCCACTTGTCCAGATCTAGGCTAACATCAGATTTTAACCATAGGCCCTATCAAATAAAAATGTTTTAAGCCTAGTCTTAAAGTGGGCAAGGTGTCTGCCTGATAAACAACAACTAAAAGATTGGGGCACAAAAAAAAACAGTAACATACAGTAATATATATATATATATATATATATATATATATATATATATATATATATATGTACAAATTTCCATGTTTACAATGTGAAGGGAAAAATGAACAATTGTGCTATTTTCCCAAAATAAATGCATCTTTGTTTTGCAGCTACTTCTTCTTCACAGGATCATTCAATTAAACAAAAAAAAAAAAAAAAGAAAGCACAACCAGATGCAAGACAAGTTATTTTTCTTCACATCTGCATTTGTTCTGCTCATAATGTCTGCAGTGCAGGGTTGGAGTTGGGCTCTACTGCAGCCGGAGGTATTCTGCGTCAGAAAAGCCCACTTGAATTTGCAACTGCTCACAAAATTTAAATGTGATATAAACACTCCTGACAAATATATGCAAAACCCTCTCGGGAGAATTACACATGATTATGACCCCTGAGCTTTGCCCGTTTAAGTTTATTGGGGATGAGCTAAGCCAGTGGATTCGAACCATCTGAGAACTGCACGGAGAGGTTCTTCTGCATAGATATAACAGCGATAGCGCCAACGGTGACGGTACCTGTTTCACCAGGCGGCCCGTAAACCCAACAGCAGTGGAAATAAGGTCAGTGAGCAAAACTCCACAAGATAAAACTAAATATCTGTTAAAAATACACAAACGTATGATAAATAGCATGCATAGAAGTCACTACTTTCAGGGTCATTTACAGAGCAGATAAAAGGAAAGGTCAACTTTACTGCAGATTTATCTTTGCCCTTGTCAGCTCATTAATTTCAGCTGATTTATCATAGCTCCTGTTGCTTTATCTTGGTATCCTAATCAAGCCCTCCAGTAAATCATCCTGCTGCTGACTGCTGCTCTGCAGAGGTTCCCATGCAGAGACAAAAATATTGCAATACAAGAAAAGTCAACAGGAAAATGACATTTTCAGCAACAACAGTAAAAGCACTAAACATTTAAACGTTGCACTTGCAAGTAAATTTCTGCACAAGCGTCCTACATCTGAATCTGAACCCTTTGCGATGAGTCGCTTATTGGAAAAACATCCGCCTCCAGGTGTGACTCAGTCACCGTGGAGTCAAAGTGGAGTGAGGGTTTGAAGAAACTCTTTATGTAGCGCTATTCAATAAATTAACGATTACTGGGATATTTTCAACACAAATACTTTAAATTTAATCAAAGCAAAGAGAAAAACATGAAGAAAAGATCACAGGAGCGTATGATAAGTTCATTTTACTTTGAGCATTACTTGAACTAAAGCATCAGATTTTCCACTTTCTTACTGTTTCTTTAAACAGTCTGTCAAAAGCAAAATTAAGAGTTATTTAAGGTAAAACTTGAGTGCAAAAGAAGCTTCTTTTAGGTACAAAATGACAAAAAATTTGACCAACGAAGCTGTGGTAAAATCGTTCTGAATTAGGAGGGATTTTCCAAGAAATAATGACATAATGTCTGCAGATTTAAGCATGCCACTCTGTTTCTTCATTCCATCGATTAGAGAGTAATCTGACTCCCACAGAGAGATCGTCCAGTGTTGGTGGAGCTTCATCGTATTTAATCATCTTAGATGAATGATTAATTATACAGAAGTCTGAGGGGGTGAAATTTTACTCATCGTGTAACAGACGATTAAACAAATCTAATCTTTTTTTTAAGAAATCATCAACGCAGAGACTGTCGAGAAGTGAGTTGTTGAAGCTGGAAGCTGCAGCGATGCAAGCTGGGAAACACAGCTGTCTTCCAGTCCGTGAACGTGTGATTTCATGTTGGAGAGCGTCCACGTGGACTCGAAACGTCTCCTGAAGCTGCTTATGTGACATTTTGTACTGAAACCAGACAAAAACAACTCCTTTTTCATAGTTAGGAGTGTGTGTCAGCACTTTTCTTTTCTTATTCTTTCTGGAGTAAGGATCATAGATTTATTTGATTATAAGCTTAAAAAAACAAACAAAACAAAAACCTAATTTGCTCTGCCGAGTTTAAAGCTGTGGAACAATGACAAACCCTTTTTAAATATTTATTTCTGACTATATTTGGCCACTCTGAATTTTCCATGCAGGCAGAAAATAGTCTCCTACACCCATATTCTGCATTAGCTTCTGATAGAGCATAGATGGTGAAAACAGTCTGACTGATCTATGTCACACTGTCACGTAACATTCATGGACTCACCCTTTTTGACTCACAACGGGGAAGACTGTTATTGGTTTAGCGTCCAGGAAGCAGCAGAGAACGTCTCGACCGGTAGAAGCTAACTGTTAGCATTAGCGACTCCACCACAATGGAGAACTTCTCAAGGATTGTGTTATTCGTGGAGATAAAACGTCATCGTTGTAAATCAGTGGTAGAGTTGCTTTGCTGTAATCCAATCAGAAGTGAGATGTCCAAATATCAGGAGATAAGACTCCGAAATCTGTCGTCTGAAGCTCGGCTGTGATGTGGCTCACTGCTAGTTCCTGGAAATGGTGCACTGGTTGCACCGAGTTACCCCTATTTCCTGCATTAGCTTCAGATGAAAGAATTCGACGGGGAACTGCATGGGCCAGAAAAGCCTGACAGCTGCACATCATAAAAGTTTAATAAATGTTTTAATTCACCATTCACAGTAACCGGTGTTAAGACTTTAGCCTTACTGTTGTTTCATTGTCTTACATGAATAAAAGTCTAGCATGTGCACACTTGATTTTACAGATTCGTCTGAAATTTGTCAATCTTACATTTAATTATTATTTTTTTTTTTTTTCAATTTTACATAGAATCGGCAAAACTCAAAAGACTCATTGTTTTCTAAAAGGTGAGACAAACAAAAAAAAGCTAAAAATCTTTTTGGTTTAACGTGATTTATAAAGTACTTGATTTTGCTGATGGAAGGGACACACACACACACACACACACACACACACACACACACACACACACACACACACCAGATGCACACATTAAAAGTTAAAGTCCCGTTAGCTGTCACACTGGTGAGTGAAATTCATCTCTGCATTTGACCCATCCCCTGGGGGAGCGGTGAGCTGCAGACACGGCCATGCTCAGGAACCTTTTTGGTGGTTTAACCCTCCAATCGAACGCCTTAATGCTGAGTGTCAAGCAGGAAGGTGTTGGATCGCATTTTAAAAGTCTGGTATGACCGGACCATGGGTATTAATCCTTTATCTCCCAGTCTCACTGTGGACTCATACTGTACCTCCAGCTTCACTGGCTCCCAGTCAACTCCAGGGTTCATTTCAAGATCCTGGTTCTGGTCTATAGGGCCTTACATGGACAAGCACCATCTTACATTGGTGATCTTCTTAGTCCCTACACCCCCAGCAGGTCCCTGAGGTCCAGTGATCAAAGCCTACTGGTTGTGCAGCACCA
This sequence comes from Nothobranchius furzeri, assembly GCF_043380555.1. Lineage (NCBI taxonomy): Eukaryota > Metazoa > Chordata > Actinopteri > Cyprinodontiformes > Nothobranchiidae > Nothobranchius > Nothobranchius furzeri. The sequence goes on along the minus strand of NC_091757.1, from coordinate 53,301,841 downwards.
GGCTAAAGGTCAAAGGTGACAGATCATTAGCTGCTGTGGCCCCCAGACTCTGGAACTCTCTCCCCCTGAGCCTGAGATCAGTGGACTCAGTGGTCTCCTTTAAAAAGCAGCTGAAGACTCACTTGTTCAAGCTGGCTTTTGTATGACCTTCTTCACCTCTCTCTCTTTATTCTGCTCTCGCCACCTATTCCACCTTCCTCAGGATCCACTGATTTCCCTCTTTCCTGTTCACTCTCTCTCTTTCTTAACATTTTTTCTTTTAAATCCCAATAGCTTATTTTTGCTCATTTTAAATATATTTTAAACATTTTCGAAATGCTTTTTTATATTTTTACAATTTTTTTTATTTTTTGTTTTTGTTTTTGTGAAGCGCCTCGTGATTTTTATCTTGAGAGGCGCTATAGAAATTATATTTTCTTCTTCTTCTTCTACGCCACTGAGCTGGTCTGTTGATTGCTACTGGATGCTGTCGTTGACTGTGTAAACACTTCCCAGCAACAAGATCCTGCAATAACACTGTTACTTCCGGCAGAAAGGTTTTAGAAATATTTTGAAGGATGTTTATTTAAAACCCGTCATTCAGATGGCCTGATGTGGCTAGCTTCTTCCTATTTAGTTTAGTCATTACACAACAGCGGGGTTCAAAGTTACCAATTAGACGTCTGTGTCATGGAAACTTGCTGATGTAAGTTTTAATGCTTAAAGCCTTTAAAACAAGCTACACGCTGTATATTTGTGGGGGGATTTGGACGGGGATTAAACCCCACCTCAGAGCAACTCAGTCTGCAGCAACCAGCAGAGCTCCTGATCGCTCAAAAACATTTAATTATATACACCTCCACAGAGCTATACTTCCATTAAATGTAGAAAATTTCAAATTAAATGCATTAAATAATAAAAAAAATTGGTATCTGTGGATCAGTCAGATCAAAATCTGATGAGATTTTCATCTTTCAGATTTAAATTATATATTTCACACACATTCTTTAACATAACTGTGTGAAAACATGGTAATAGTCATCATCAGGTGAGGATTTGATGCTCTTGAGGACATTTAGACCACTTCAGGGACACCTCATGGAAAACGCTGAGCTCTTCACGCTGATGTGAGTCAGAGGTCTCCTAACACACCTCGGGAGATCCTGTTTTCCCCCCAGATGACATTTCACTCCTACTTCCTCTCCGCTACCGAGCGGAGGAGGCCCAGGCTCTGAGACATTTATCAGCTGCTGCAATCAGATCTGGTTAGGTTCTGGCATCTTTCCAGACAGATTGCATCGTGTCCTTTTCAGCGCCAGGTGACGGCAGATGCGTCAAAGCGGCAGCAGGTATTTTCTGCTGTTTGTCAGTGAACAGCCTGCGGATCCCAGCTGATGTAAAACATCACACTCATACATTTGCCCATCTTATTAAAATATCTGGAGTGTGTCTGCAGCACACTGATCAACGAGAAGATCGTCTGTTGTTTGCAAAAAGCAAGCAGACCAACAGTTAACTCTGGTGAGTAAGGATGATCACTTCCCACTCCTGTTAGGTCAGTTTTCCCCAAAGTTTATGTTGATTAATGCAGTCTGAAGGACACTCTGACACTTTGTCTTTTTGTGTTGCTTGTTTAAGCTCAACTGGACTAAAATGTTTATTATTTGTGGAGAAAAGCTTTCCGTCAGTCTGGCCAGGTTTTGTTTTCCAGTTCTTCATTTGATTGAATTAATGAGGTTTTCTCTATAAATTTTGTTAATTTAACATGTCGCACAAATGTAGTCCTTACCCTCTATTTCCAGCATTAGCCGTCGATAGAAAATGGATGGGGAAACGCTTGGATTAGAAAAGCCTGACAGATTTAAGTCACGTTGAAAAATGAACGGTAATAGACTCAACCATCTTGGCTTGTAATGGGGGAGGCTGTTGTTGGTTTAGCTTCTAGGAAAGAGGGGAGCACAACTCGGATAGCAGAAGCTAACTGTTAGCAAATTTACAACATGGCAGAACTCCTCCAGACTTGCGTTGTTTATGGAGAGAAAACATAAACGTTGCAGAGCAAAAAAAGTCAGCGGTAGAGTCACGTTGCTGTTAGACAATCAGAGGAAAGATGTCTAAAAATCTGGAAATTAGACTCCAAATCCTGCCGTCTAACGCTCACCTCTCAGCTTGCTAAATTCTTGTTCCAGACGCCTAGTCCACACGTAGCCGTTTTTTTTAAACGAATATCCGCCCCTCCCAAAACTTGCATCCACACCACCTCGTTTAAAAAAAACTCCGTCCACACGAACCCGGATAAATACGTTGTTAAGGACATGCCAGACCTGTAGGCGGCAGTACTTGCCCCGTTCTTAACCTCGTCCTTCGTCTGTGGTCTTCCGCAAGGAGTAGTATTTCCTCTTGCAAAAACAAACAAGCAAAAAACGCTTGGACAATTGATAAAGCGAGCGCAGCTCTGAGGGCATCCATGCTGTCGGCTAGTGTAAACACAGGTCGCACACGTGATGTCAGCATTTTTTTTGTCGCGGAAAGTGACGTTGCGGACCTTAAAACTCCGGTTTTGTCTGTCCACACGCAGACACCCAAAACGGAGAAAACGCAGATCTTCACTTTGGCCGGACTTTTTAAAAAGATCCGTTTTCGTGTGAAAAAAACTCCGTTTTCGTGTGGATGACAGGCCAAAACGTAGAGAAATATCTACGATTTGGCAGATCCCCGGCTACGTGTGGACAGGGCCTAAGACTGGAGTCGAGAGATTTTTCCCTACAGTGATCGACCCACAAGACAATAATTTCACTGCAAATACTTTGCATAAAACAAGTGAACTTGGTCTTTAAAGGTGCAGTAAGTAACACTTTTACAGTGAAAGAATCACAAAACACTTTAATGTCTCAATAATGCTGAGGAAGACCATCATATGCAAGAGACAAGCGAAATCAGTAATTTGGGGCCTGCAGACACGGGGGACTGCAAATGAATCATCATTGCTTTCCGTCAAGAATGTTGGGCGAGCAAAAAGGAAAATATCAACCAACAGCATTTTAGTGGCTGAAATATAACTACCAGTGCAGCATTCTGCTTTGTTTGTAGATTGTACGGCAAACCGAGACAAACAAGGAATCAAAAAGATACTCTCCCCACCTTAGGTTTTTAACGGTCCAAGCTTCCTTGACGATCCCAGTTACAAGCTGCAGTCGTGGAAGGTCTTTCGGTGCCCTTCACCGACTGCACGCATGGCCGAGGAATACAACGGGTCAGGAGCGGTAAAGAGATTTGGCTCTAACGTCAAAAAAGAAAGAGATGCTGGCTAAGGTTGACCTCGAAGAGGTCATAGATTTGCAGAGGTAAAAGCAAGACGTTTCAGTCTAACTTCCAACTTCTAAGAAAAAAATCAGTAGATGTGGAGGAAGAGAAAATAGGATGTTGAATAAAAGAGGGAGGGAGATGAGGATTAGAGGACAGGAAGAAAGAAAAGTTAGACAGGAAAATAGCAGGTGGCAGAGGGAAACTAGAGGCGACATCAGGAAAAGCAAGAAGGAGTGAGCAGATGATGGAGAGGAAATGGTAAATGGTGAATGGCCTGTATTTGATATGGCACCTTCTAGAGTCCTGGAACCCCCCAAGGCGCTTTACAACACAACCAGTCATTCACCCATTCACACACACATTCACACACTGGTGGGGATGAGCTACGATGTAGCCACAGCTGCCCTGGGGCGCACTGACAGAGGCGAGGCTGCCGAGCACTGGCGCCACCGGTCCCTCCGACCACCACCAGCAGGCAACGTGGGTTAAGTGTCTTGCCCAAGGACACAACGACAGCGACAGACTGAGCGGGGCTCGAACCTGCAACCTTCCGATTACGGAAAGAGAGCAGCAGAGGTCCACCGTGCAACTTGACACAACTAGCATTTGTGCTTGTAAAGGAAAGAAAAATTTCTAAAGAAATTTTCATTGTTACTAATTTCATCATCTTGTCTTTCATATTATTAATACTCATTTTAGAGATTTTGTTTACATTGTCACAATGAAGTGTGAAAATCAATTCATGCTCAAGTATGTAGTTCAGTATTCGTCATCAAACGCTTCAAAAAGCCTTTTTTTAATCTGTAGGTTCCCCCAAAGTCCTCTGTGATTGTCTGGGCTCAGCCCCAATGTTCTAAGTTACTGGAAACGCCCCTAATAGAAGCTAACCTTGAGCTAACAATGCTAACAGTGAATTAAAAAAAAAGACAGTCAGCTCTAAATCAACAACTTGATTTCACAGTGAAATGGAGTTATCTATTTATGAACTTACTGTCTATGACCCATCTTTGCTCATCTCTTCTGGTGCTGATCCGTAAACGGCAGCAGCTGTTCAGAGCTCACTGGTTTGGACTGCAGTACCCGTATTTGGCCACAGGATGTCACTCTTACATCTTGCACCTTTAAATGTAGGGTAAATTCACTAATCAGTGACTGAATGATTTCATGGAGTCAAACAACAGATTTTCTGTCACAAATCTTTTTTTATAGTGAGAAAGTGCACAACGGGTCAAATGTTTTAGTGGAACATGAACATTCATTTATAGCTGCATTATTAAATATACATGTTTGAATTTCTGATTCAACAGAAAGTTTCAGTTATTAATAACAATCAATCATGTTTGCGGAAAAAAAGCAAAAATCACCAACAAATATTACACAAAATTACAACATTAAACAAAATAAAGTGCACTATTGGCATTTTCAAATAAATTAAAAGACCTTGTTTTTCAGAATTTCCTACAAAGAGCAATTAAAACGAGATTCTTAACATTAAAAATGACAATTTCATTGTAGAAAAAAATTAAGCCAGGTTGTGTCATCAAGCTCATTAGAGAAGGAAAAAATGAAAACGGACCCAAAAGTTCAACGTGAGGGCAGGGAGAAGGTGTCGACTTACAGGAGAGGATGTTAAAACGTGAAATTCAGTCTTTTAAAAACAAAATAGAGGAGAGAGACGGTGTGGATGGAATGTATTTCAATTAAAATGAGCAGAAATAGGAAAAAAGTGTTGTGTTTTCAGCGGATCCTGATCTGAATGTTTACAGATCTAAAAAAAAATAGTCTTAACATTCCTTAATACCAATATATTAACGGTGAATGAGCAACTTTTCAGGGTTTTTTAAATTCTAAAGTCAATATTGTTTTAAATGACAAAAACTATAAACTGTATTCGAACATTGATTTTCAGCTCGTCCTGATACATTCTCATACCCAGTGAATACATTTTCTTTCCTTTTATCGTTTTTGCTGAATCTCTAAAGTTTCTGAGTTGCAGAACTGCACTTGATCATGGACGTAGTTTTGGGGGGGACAAGGGGACACGCACCCCCCCCCCCCCCCCCCCCAGTTTTTCCAAAGTCAATTTTTGTTTTTTGCACATTTTACCGTCCAAAAACAATATCACGCTATATTAAATAGACACTGGTTTAGCACTAGGACCCATGGATGTAATTTTTACTTTAGAAGGGGGGGGGGGGGGGGGGGGGTATCTTTACAGTATGCTCTAATGTGAAACAGGCTTCAGCACTAACGGTTGTTTTCCGCTTGGTCCTAGAGCTCAACCAGTGTCAATTTAATATAGCATAATATTGTTTTTGGATGGTAAAAAGTGCAGGGGTCAAAACTTGACTTTGGGAAAAAGTGGGGGGACATGCCCCCCCCCACCCCCCACCCCAAATTACATCCATGCTAGGACCAAGCGGAAAACAACCACTTGTGTTGAAGTCTGTTTCCCATTAGAACCGTTCAGCAGCTCATATATTGGCTCTGCTGATGCTTGCTAACGTGTGATTGGCCGTTCCTTCCACCTGTGTACTTGACAGTTCTGCATTCCTGACATTTGCATAAAAGAGCCTCTAAGTTGTAGTTTTATACGTACATCATGCCAGTTGTGTCCTCCACTTCTAAAGTCAAAACTACGTCCATGCACTTGATGAACACAAAACACTGATATAACCTTTAAAATGATCCCGAACACAAATACTCAACCGGAATGCATCCCGAAAACGGGATTTAATACAGAACCTTCTCCTGGAGAAGAATGAACGAATTACGTAGGCTATGCATCACAACACGTTACTTTTCACTGACGCCACCACATTTCCTGAAAGGTGTAACTCTTTGTACCCTCGACGTAAGATTAAATACCTTCGCAAATTTTAAGTTTGTGCAGCAAAAATAAAAAAAAACACTCATTACACAAAGTCACAATAAACTGCTTTGACCTGACAGCTGTTCTTCTTTACTGTAACGACCACTAACTCGTGACTCATTATTTCTGATTTACTGCCCCCTCCCCAGTTCACTTTCACATGCACACAGCAGATTAAAATGAGAAAGAACCGACTTCTCCATCAGTGGCTGTTGCAGAACATCTGTCAGAATCTGCAAATGCATTCAGTTTGTCATCTCTGAGGTAGCTGCACCTTTCCACCCCCATGTGCTCGACCTGGGAGTTAAAATCTTATCAGAGGTAAAATGACAGGACTCAGATGCATTTCTCCACCGTCGTTTCTGAGTTTAGAGTCACCTGCAGAGCTGGATCTTTTGGATGTGCCGTGTTTGTCCCTTCTTGAGTCTGAGCCTCACTGCTGCCACTCTCAGAGGAATAAGAGGCTTTTGAGTTTCGGACTGAATTTTGTTGTTTATTTGCCTTTGGACCGTTTCCAGTGTGCAGCTCACTTCCCTCTGAAGTACAGAGGAAGGACTGGGAGTTGCTGGTGATGTCTCCAGGGTCGTGGGACACCAATGAAGGAGAGTCCTGGTTAGAGATGATTGAAGAGAGCTGATGGGCATCCATGCAGTGAAAGTTCCCATGAATCTGCTGCCTTCTTGCTCCTATTTTGCAAAACAGGCACTTGACTTTCTCAATGAGCTTGAGGAGAACGGCCTTGCGGAGAAGGATGTAGATCCAAGGGTCAAGAATGGGGTTGAAGGAGGCAAAGCGTATGGCCCGGAGGTCAGGGTTTATGTCCAGCCGTTGCTCCACTGAAGTCTTATAAAGCTGGTTCAGAAACACCTGAGACTGCAAAAAGGAGAAAAGTTAGTTAACATATTTACCACAGCTTTAGTTGTGTGTTTAGAAGCTACTGGGTGGATTGAGCTGCGTATCAAGCATGAAAACTATATTTAACACTAAAATAATCTTATTTACAAATCATTTACCCTGATATGAATATTTTAGCTCAACCAAACGGGTCTCTGCTCCTGACAGACGTTTGAAAAGGCCGTGCGTAAAACGTGCGTAATGGTCACAGCCAAAGGAAGACTTACCACGAGTGGGATGGAACAGATGAGCACCACCACCGATGTACCGATGAGCAGGATGACCATCTGAATCTCCGCACCAGCCAGACGCCCAAAGCTGCGTGCTCTCCTCCGCGGGTCCACGTTGCGCCCCAGGTCGGTTCCCAGCGACGTCCTGCGCACGAAGCGTCGATGCATCCGGATCAGAGCCCCGCATACGAGCACGTTACAGACGACCGTGGCGAGAATGAGAAGAGAGCTGAAGCCGGCGTACATGTACGAGTAGGCGGCATCGCTGGTCTTGTTGCTCCGCCACTCCAAAAAGCACCAGGTCTGCGGGTATTGTTTCTTCACTTGGCCAAAACCGACGATCGGCAGCGCGCAGAAGAGCGCGTTGGAGATGTAGATGGCTATCAGGGTCTTTCCGGCCAGTCTCTGGTCCACGTAGTCGTTGTAAAAGTAGGCATGGTTAATGGCGATGAATCTCTCCACCGACATGGCGCAGATGATGCTGAGACCCGCCAGTGAGAAGAAGAGCATGGTGAATCCGAAGTACTGGCACAGCGGGTCCTGTCCGGGCCACGAGCCTTTCACGTAGGTGGCGATGGTGACCGGGCTGGCCAGCAGGGTGCCCAGGAGGTCCGTGACAGCCAGCCCGCACACGAGCGTGTAAAAGGTGGTCTCCTTCTGCTCTCGGCGAGTTTTACACAGAACTACGATGGCAATGACGTTCCCAACCACCCCGAAAATAAACATGATGGACGGGATGGTTGGGACCATTCTCCCGGTCACCGACTGGTTATTCATTCTGGGAGTCCGAACGCACCGCGGGGTTAGGAGGAACTCGTCTTAGGGCCGGTGTTTCCAGTCTAGATCACCAAAGTTATTGAAAAGCATCATAAAAAGCAGGGAAAAAAGTGCGTCTTAAAAAAAACCACTAAAAGAAAAAAGCCCAGAGTCCAAATCTGATCATTCTGCCCCGGTTCCCAGAGTTTTAGTCTCAGTCTGCTGCGTAAAGCAGGCGGACTTCAGTCAGCAGAGAGCTGAATGTGAACTAGCGGGTTCATTGATTTGAGGCTCTGCCCTGAAGCTTCTTGCAGAATTCAGTCCCTCCCTTTCATTTCATCACAGTTCTCATCGGCTCCCAGCGCGGTCCAGCGGAGTCTCAGACAGACTGATCAGGTCATAGAAACACAATTCGGAACTTGTAAGGGGTTTTCGTTAAGGTCAAACAGCTGAACAACCTCGGTTTAGAAAAACGGAGACTAATTCCAAACAGCAGGATCACTTATTGTCATCTTAATCAGCAGACAGGCCGGTTGCTCAGCATTTGTTAATCACAGACCTGCTATTCTTGTCTTTGATATGAGCAGAAACACAGCAGGAAGTCAGGAAACAATGATAGTTTATTTACACGATTTTCATTTTTCACTTCAAAACCTGATTAAACAGGAAGAGATTAAAAACAATCGGGCGAAGAAGCGAGGACTGAGAGGTGTCTTGCCTAGAATTGTCTTGTAGACAAAAAGAAGCCAGTGATGGAGTCTCCAGGTGTGAAGGGAGGGCCAGAGATCACAGTGGTGAGTGTGGAAGGGGGTATTAGTGACAAAACGGATGGCTGAGTGAAAAAGAATGTCCGGTTTTTTTAGGGCAGAGCATGAAACCATTTTGTAGATGATGTCACCGTAGTCCAGAATTTGTAGTATTGTCATTTTAACAAGTATGTGTTTGGCAGCATGCCTGAAGGAGGCTTTGTTGTGAAAAAGATGAGCTAATCTTGCTCTGACTTTTGTTTGCAGATTGTTGATATGAGTGGTGAAAGATAAAGATGAATCCAGCCAGATGCCCAGATATGTCACATAATCCAGGGCAAAGCCATCAGCACTGCAGGTTTTTTGGGGGATTGGATGTTTGGTTTTTCCTATCAAAGATGATGCATTTGGTCTTGTTTATGTTTATGTTTATGTATTTAGCAGACGCTTTTGTCCAAAGCGACTTACAAGTGATAATCGGCATGTTGCCCTTGAGGCTAACAACAATAACAACAACAACTTGACATCCATCATGAAGAGGAGGGAACAAGGAGTGAACGGTAGAGAGGGGAACGGGTGCAGGGAGGGTGCTAGTTTAGAAGATGCTCTCTGAAGAGCAGGGTCTTCAGGAGTTTCTTGAAAATTGAAAAGGACGCCGCTGTTCTGGTAGTGCTTGGAAGGTCATTCCACATTTGTGGAACGATGCATGAGAAGAGTCTGGATTGTCCTGAGCGTGGTGTAGGCACTGCTAGCCGACGATCCTGTGATGACCGGAGCGGCCCGGCCAAGACGTAAGCCTTTGCAAGAGGATTCAGGTAGATGGGAGCCGTACCATCTCGGACTTTGTATGCTAGTGTTAGCAATTTGAATTTGATGCGTGCTGCTAGCGGTAGCCAGTGGAGCTCAATGAACAGAGGGGTGACGTGCTCTTTTTGGCTGATTGAAGACCAGACGCGCCGCTGCGTTCTGGGCCATTTGAAGAGGTCTCACAGTACAGCCTGGAAGACCAGTTAGAAGGGCGTTGCAGTAATCGAGGCGGGAGATGACAGTAGAGTGCACCAGGAGCTGAGTGGCATGTTGTGTTGGGTATGGCCTGATCTTTCGTATGTTATACAGCGCAAAGCGGCATGAACGAGCAACAGAGGCAACATGATCTTTAAAGGTCAGGTGTTGATCAATCACAACACCCAGATTTCAAACTGCCTTTGAAGGAGCCAGAGATAGGAAGTCATTTTGGATTGAGATATTGTGCCGTATGGTATGGTATGGTCTTCTTGGCATTAAGGCAGAGATGAAGGTTGTGAAAAGACTGTTCAACAGAGGTGAGGCTTAGCTGAAGAGTAGATGCTGCAGAGTTGAGAGAAGGACCAGGTGAGTGTAGAATGGTGTCATCAGCATACAGGTGGATCTGAGGACTACCAGCAGTTTTGGCAACATCATTAATGTAGGTAGAAAATAAAGTTGGGCCCAAGACGGAGCCCTGAGGCACACCTCTAGAAATAGTAAGCGGTTCTGACAAGGTGTTTTCAGTCCTCAGCTGCTGGACATGATTCTTTAAGTGACAGAGCCTAGAAAAGGTTCATTCTGGAAGGTACTGAAAATGTCAAGAATAAAACTGCTAAGATCACTTTATGTGAGAGGGATTTTAAGCAATGAATATCATAAATATGTCTGGTATAGACCATAGAATAACTTTTGAAAAAAAAACTTTCACAGGTCCATTTATTTATTTAATTGTAACCATTAGCTGTTTAAAAAAATCATTCATGCATTTACTGGCAATTTTTAACAACTCTAAACTCAACAAGTAATGAAGTCTTTTTTTTTAAAGAAATTTTCACAGCTAATTAAACTTTTCTCATTCTGATTTATAACACTTGGCCCAATCTTGTGTGTCCCCAAATGCTCCATTTAAGCGTCTGATTTTTGTTTAATAGAATAAAAAAATAATTTAAAGTGAACAATTATCTTTTTGTCTGCCATCCTGACGGACTCGAGCCAAGGTCAATGTTGTTGTTTGTTCCACAATTGCAGCTGCAAATTAAGACAAAGTCTACAGGCTGTAGGGATAATCTAATCAACGATTCTCCGGCTTTATGCTGATTGCTTTTCATTAAATACATCCACGAACCTGTCAAGTACCCAGCTGATAGAAATGATGAAAAATCCTCTAAGAAGAGGCTATGCATTCTGTCATAATGAGCTGTGTTTCTGCGATTGTGAGAATGTGTTATCACATTAAAATCCATGCTGCTGTGCAGGAAATAAACACGATGTCCTGATGAGAGGCAGAGATGAAATTATGTCTTATTGTACACCTTTAAAGAAACTGAAATTGAGATGTTGCTCTAATATTTATATTTATTGAAAAAAAAATTACATACAAAAATCTAATTTAGCAGGAATTGCATGATTTTATTTGTTCTCAAACCCACAACTTGGGCATGAAAACATATAAAAACTGCCAATACTACTTCATAGCTTGATAAATGACTTTAAATGTGTGTTTCTGTGATAAGGATGACTGACCTATAGAGCTCCGGACGTCACGTGACTCTCAGAGAGTAGACGCCATGTTGGCAGGCAACAAAGGTAAACAAAATGAACGGGATCGGCTTGGATTTTACTTCGTCGGAGTCTACTTCACACTTCAAAACCGAAGAAATCGTTTTATATAGTCAGAAAGTAAATAGACTAAACATCTCCGACCCTTACCGTGCCCCTGGGATACTTTTTAAAAACGCCCGAAGCTGTTGGAGCGGACTTCTTACCGGACCTGGCCAGGGAACGCCTTGGAATTCCCCCGGAGGAGCTGGCCCAAGTGGCTGGGGAGAGGGAAGTCTGGGACTCTCGACGCTACTGCCCCCGCAACCCGACACCGGATAAGCGGATGAAAATGGATGGATGGACAAATAACAGATTTACATGTAAGAAGTTTAAATAGAGTGCTGTGCTGTTTGAATGTATAAACTGAACGCCAAGAGAAATCACTAGTCTGATTTTTTTCCGTGAATAAATAAATATGTCAGGCAGGAGCGTCTCAGGATCTGTATGAGATCTGTCTCGGTGAGACAGATAATAGCAATCCAAAGTGCTTTTTATGTGTGATCTGACAATTGATCAACCATTGCTTAAAAATTAAATACAGCTTAGCCGGTTAATTGCTGTGATCATAAAACACGTAAACGGCAGCACGCAGAACTCACGAGGCAACGTTTTACGTGATGTTTACTTGTTGCTATGAATAATAAGACAGAAAAAGCCACGCCAAAATAAGTTTAGGAAGCCCACTAAGAATTATAATAAAAGCATTTAAAATAAATACCACACACAGTCGAGGAAACGTTGGTTTAAGTACCTGATATGAAGCGGTCGCTGCATAAGCAAAAACCTTTACTCTCGGGGTCCCACAGCTTCAGTTTAACCCGGTCACTAGTGCGTTTTATTACAATGATCCAACGTTTGCGGTGCTCCGGATCTTGGGGAATCCTGTAGATGGCTCATTCCTTATGTGTCCGCGTCTGTTCTGCATCCTGGGGCACAACAGGAATCTACCATATTTCCCGTCTGATTGAGTTTTCTGACAATAACAAATAGTCCAGCTGCGGGCTTCTGCCTGCCAATATGGCGCCGTTTCGATTTGAACTGTCGCATGCCGGGAGAAGTGACGTCAACTCCCGGAGCTCTATAGTGGTTGTGTGTCTGCCCCGGGACAGGGAGATCGGGGTTCAAATCTGGGTCGGGTCATACCAAAGACCTTAACAATGAGACCTCCCTGCTTGACACTCAGCTTTATGGGGTTGGATTGGGGGGGGGGGGGGGGGGGGGTTAAACCGCCAAATAGTTCCCGAGCGTGGCCACAGCTGCAGCTCACCGCTCCCCACGAGGATGGGTCAACTGCAGAGATGAATTTCACCAGTGTGTGATGACTTAATGGGACTTATATTCTAGAGTTTAAATTAAGAATTTTAGCACACGTGTACATAGTCTACCCAACTTCTAATTCCAGTTATTTTTTCCAATTGAAATTTTGATTTTCATTTATTATATTTTGTCAAGCTTCTTTTATCTTATTCTCTGTTATCTACTTTTAGCACCCAGTGTGGGCTGAAATATCATCCTCTCATCGTACAGGGAAACATATTTTCTCACTGTGGATAATACAATAAAGCTTTGAATCTTGAATATGGATGACACAGTTACAACACTCATAATCGTATCTAATAATTAACTATTAGTTAACACAAATAAACCATCTTTCATAGTCACTGCACGTGGGAGACAAAACAAAATAGTCAATATGATAAAAACAGAACAAAACAGCAAAAATGCGTAATTCAGGATTAAAAAGGACACACTTGCTATGATTTTGGGCCCTGGTGCACAAGAGAACAGACGGGCAAATAGACGGAGGAGAACCTCAAAAATACGCTGCGAATCAGTTGATAAGGCCGTGAGGCTGCGGATTACCTGGGAGGCGAGAATTAATATTTTATAAAGCATGATACTTAATAGAGTTGCTGCCGGACAGGTGTTACCAAGGAGGAAGTTCTGGAAATAAATAGTGTAGCTGATTTTTGATCCAGTGGTTAATGGTTACCATCAAACAAAGCAAACCAAATGCAGGGGAATTACAGTAATCAGCCAGAGTCTGGAGCAGCAGAAAGATGAGCGCCGACATGAGATGTTATGTAATCTGAAGTAAGATGAGCAACTGACATTGTTTGTGTGACACTGAAATGAAAAGAGTGCCGTCAAGGATGGCTCCTTTATTCTTCACCTGGGAGCTGGGAAGGGAAAACCGAGGAGTTATTAACAGAAACGGAGAAGCAGTTTACCCTTGAGATGTGGATTTAGTGCCAGAGATGGCCTTGAGTCTGAAAAAGGCAGGGTGTGATTTCATGCTAGCAATCAGAGGGTTAGTATTCCAATGAATACGAAAGAGGAAATACTGTGCTAAACGTGCCTCTTAAAAATGCCTTTTGTGCTGCCATGTGGGTCTCTACTTTGTCTGTAAACACTACAAAAAAGAAGAAAAACATACACCTGTTTTCGTTCAGTGTTTAAAAGGTTCCTGTTTGTGACCTCACAAATGGGAAATGTAGAAATTCAACCACCTCTCACCTGGACAGCAGCTGCTGCTGAAGGAGCATCGGCTCTACTCCAAGCCCCTCCCAAATAACATGATGGGTGGGCGTGGCCAGCAACAGCTTGTTTGCTGGGCTAGCCTGTTGACTGAGTTAGCACTTTGTAGCATGAAGATAGCCTCAAATTGTGGCTGTCACGGTTATTCAAATAAGCAGTAAATTAAAGTGTAAACATAATGTCTGCGGTTAAGAATCAAATAATTTTTACTAGTTGGAGACTTTAAAAATGATGCAGACTTGTCAAACATGTCAGTTGCAAACACTGGTGTTGAGGTGGAGAGGGCGGGCCTGTGGCTGTTCTTAATCCTCGGCTGCCTCTGTGGAAAAAGCACAACCAAAACGAAAAATGCCGCTCAGTTAACCGGACTCTAATACAACCTTGGGTCCTCTGACGTCACACGACTAGACTGACCTGACTGACTGGCTGTTGACACTTCTAGGTACAAAAACAAGGAAAACCCTCATGTGATCATGGGCATTCCAAAGCCTTGAAAGGGATTTTTCTTTCCACGAATGCTATTCAGCGTCGACTGCAACTGGCCTTAACACGTCCACCCTTTGAAACGAGCAGTTGTTACATAACACCCCATGTGGATAACCTATATACTAAGAGTCCCGTCTGCAGTTTGGTGTGTTGTAAGTGGATTTCAGATTAAGCTTCATATGAATGTGCTTTTCCTGGCAAAGTCAGATAATGCAGATTTCCAGCTCAGCTAAAAGAATTCCTTTTTCTGAAAATAACTTGTGCTTCACCTATTGTAGACAAACAATCGCGCACTAAAATGGATTCAGAGACTTTGTATTGTGAAGAAAGCAAAGGATAAAATCCCTACCACCAACTCAATTAGCTCCATAACTCTAATTCCTTAGCAGAACAATCAGAAGGTGCAGGTGCAAAGCCACATGTTCCTCTCAGCAATGCTTTTGTGTTTCTGTTTAATGGACAAGTTGGACCATTTCTTAAGGGTTGGTGCTGCGTGTGGAGTAACGTGATCTCTGTGGACATGTGCAGACACATTCAGCTGCCCGTGGGATGAGAAAACTTAAGAAAACTCTCTGTTCCAGGATTAAGTTTGCAGAATAGGAGCAGGGATCAACTGTTTACACACCCAAGTGTTGTATAACAGGCAAAATAGCATTCTGTAAAAGTGAAATGTAAAGGGTGTAAGGCAGAAGGTAAAGAACACAATGCTTCATCTTCTGGAAGAAGAAAGGAATGAATCTGCTCAATGAACAAAAAAGTTAGTCATTTTTTAATCTGGCGTCTCTCTGGATTTTTACTGATGGTAAATTGTGAATGGCGATCATGCCTACAGAGTCCTCACTGCGTGTTGTTGGCGCATCTGTTGACAAATTCTCTCTCATATTAGTCACAGACTCATCTGAAACTGTTTGGTTTCCATGAGTCAGAAAACGCCAGAAACATGAGACAACTTTGGGAATGTTTGGCAACAAGCAACCAAAAAAATCTAAATGAAATGAGAAAGAATTACAAACAATGTATAATATTATTGGGGCAGATTGCAACATGAAACTTTGCAGGACATTCACAGGAGGGTTGCACAAATGTTGAAAATTAGTCATAGTTTTGACTTACATCAGTGGTCTCTAGTCCTGGCTCAGGAGGACCACATATTTGAAAGGTTTCGCCGCTTCAACACACCTGAACAGGTTTCTGCAAAGCTCGATGACCTGCTGTACAGGTGATTCAACCACTAAATCGGGTGGTTAGAACAGGTAAATAACTGAAACATGCTGGGGGTGGCCCTCAAGGAAACCACTGATAAACACAAGTCTCATAATTACCAAATCAGTGGGATTCCATGTTAAAACCCCTTGTGGAGATTTGCTTTGTTTTTCACTGGACTTCTGTTTTTAAAGACTGACCAACTGTCAGCCCTGAGAGTCGACCTCTGAGGGACAAAAGCTCTGGTGCTCTTGTTTCAGGAACAAGAGGTGACCCAAATAAGAGGTGAACTATAGACAGCAGGTTTGGAGTCTTTTCTGATATTTGGACATTTCACCTTTGATTGGCTAAGTGACGAGACCCTACCAGTTGCTCTGCAATGTTGGTGTTTTATCTCCGCAAATAATACAAGCCTAAAGGAGTTATGCTGCTGTAGAGTTGCTAATGCTTATGGTTAGCTTCTACTAGTCGAGACACACTCTGCTCTGTCCGGAATGCTAAATGAGCCTAGATGGGTGAGTCCCTGAATGCTAATTTGACAATAGGACATGCAAATGTCGTTGGCTTTTCTAATTCGAGCACTTCCCTGTCTATTTTCTATCGGCAGCTAAAGCTTTCCGATGGAAATTAATCACCTGTAACGGCCACAGAGAAACAGTTAGTTCTGAGAAAAACTTGTTTAAGCATAAACACACCACCGTAAATCATGTCCCAACTCTAGCTAATGCTAGCTAGAGGAACTGCTAACACTAGCCCGTTTTACTGTTAACGCTAGCCCGAGCTGTTGCTAATGTTAGCCTGAGCTACTACTCCCATTCTTTCGTTCTTTTTTAAACACAGAAACAGTTTTGTTTACCTGTTTGTAGCTACAGTTTTTGTAGTCCTCTGCTGCCCGCAGATAAACGTTTATCTGCGGGCAGCAGAGGACTACAAAAACTGTAGCTACTAACAGGTAAACAAAACTGTTTCTGTGTTTAAAAAAGAACGAAAGAATGGATTTAGAAAGACACAGCAAGAACACACCTAAGCTGAGCTGTCATTGCTGGATGAAAGAGAAACAACAATGAAGAATGTTGAAGACCCACTCGTGTTCCAGGATGTATCTGGGAATATCTACACTATAAATGAATGCTAGCTAGATCCCCGACTTTTGGTCCTCCTCTTTCTTAACCGTGTCCCCCCGGCGGTGCGATTTAACAGAGATAATAAACAGTTTTATTGGCAAGTTACTTTGCTTCTATTTTAAACTAGGATCTTCTGAATTTTGATTAGTTCCACTTGTCATATTAGTGAATCTCCAAACTGCGTCTTTCAGCTAAAACAAAACAAAACAAACAAGGCTAAACTGGCACCTTCAGGCTGAGCAGTTTACAGGAACTTCAGGTCAAACTAACAATTCCCAGCTTCTCAGACTAATGTTCCAGTGAATGGACTGTTGTCCTTGACAACGGTTCACCTCCAGCTTGTTTAGAACGAGTTGGGATGTGTTTATCCGGAGGTTGGAAAGATTTATAGATAGCATCCGTGTGCAATCGCTCTTAACATAACAAAGTCTTGGTGCAGAAGATCAGATGTAAACTGTTTGAACTGGCACCAATTTGCCAGCAAGGAAACAGAAACTGACTTTTTTCCCCAGTTTAAATAAAAAGAAAAAAACCTTTCTGTCTTAATGATCTCGTCTTCGTTTAATGATGAAGTCCCATGACATCGACAGTTGAAGTTGTTGGCTATAAAAGCCAAACCACTGACTTTGTCCTCTTCAACTCAACATGAGAAACTTGTGCTTATTCTTTGGTTTCCTTTGAGAAAGACAGTTTAAAGTGGTGTAACTTGTAAAACATCCAACTATAACATTAGAGGAAGTTGCAGCGAAATTGTTAACCAGCACAAATAAACTAGATCCTCTGGGGAAACTGGGATGCTTTCCTCCATGACTGGTTCTACACACCGATTGTGGGAATATTTAATAGGAACCAACACCCGAAAGCTGATAATCATTATATTGTTTGATGACTGTAGTTGTTTATTACCCAAAGGAAAGGGTGTTATTTTGCTGATGAGGCATGAATTAAGACAATAGTGCAAACCTGCAGCCAAGTGGCCGAATAAGTAACCTGACACCCTATTTAAGAAGCTCATTCATGCTCCAGCCTCTGGGATTATGAAGCAATGTTTCACTCTGGATTCTGCTTAGAGCACAAGTGACTACAGAGATTACAGCTTGTGACTAAATACCAACAGAAGTCAAATAAATACAAAATCCTGCCATAAATAACAGTTACCGGTATGTGAAAGCTGCACTAGTACGTTATCTATTGAAACGATTTGAAGAATTGTACTTTTTTTTTAGCTTTTTTGTGTTAGAAGCTGCAGGTTGTGATGGAAAACACTTGAGCTTTCGAGTTATATTATATTAGAACTGCAAATCACCCGAAGTGTGATGAAAATACACACATTTTCAGTTGGAGTTAAATTGGAGTGACACATGCAAGGCTTTTTGACAATTCAACAAATGTTATACCAATTTTCTTTTAGGAATTCAGTCATTTACATAAAAGTGAGTGGTCAATCACAGCAGAAGTTAGTAGCACAGCCTTCTGATTCGTGAAACAAAACAAAAGTTCATATTTCTTCCTGAACTTCTAATTTCCTTTCAAGATCTTTAACATCCTTGTGTTGAGAGCAAATGAGGCATCCACCATCATGCTTATGACACCATAAATCTCAATATTAACCCTCTCACTGTCTTTATGGGTGACCCCACGAGGAAAGTTGACCATTGAGCAGGACTGATGGTTTGTCCCTTGAGGTCCATGTGGCAGGGGTGAGGTGGTGCTCACTCCTGCCACATGGATCCAAGGGATAAACCATCAATCCTGCTCAATGGTCAACTTTCCTCGCTGGGTCACACCAATTAGGACAGTGAGAGGGTTAAACGTTTATATGTTTTTTTTTGTTCCATTTCATCATCATTTAGCTTCAAAGCTGCTTCTGCAGAAGCTGTGAGAGATCTGAAACATTTACATCCCTCCTTAAACACTTAACACTGAATTAATAATATGTGTCAAATCTTTGCGTAAAATAGTGTTGAAAAGAAGAGCTAAGATCTGTAGGAAATCATTCATTTGTCTTTTACTTCAGATCTTGAAGAATTTAAGTACTTTGGGTTAGATAGGTCAGATTTTACCTTAACATTTGACTCAAGGAATGAATATTCGCCACTCGTTTCAGAGACTCGAGGACAATAATCACGAACAAAGAGCAGCTTCTGTGGTCATTCGCCATGTTTTAAAGGGTTTGGTGATTGTCTAAGTCTGTGCTATGTTGTCCTGTTCCTATTATCACTTCTAACTTTTCTCTCTAATCAAATACTTTGTCACCCATTTTTAAAGCCAGGCTGAACAGCTATGAAAGTTTAGTCACGTTAAACTGGACGAAAACTGTGCAACTTTTTCACTCGTAGCGTTCCGCTTCAGCTCAAACTGTACGACTTCCTCTCAGAGCAGATCTCATGAGTCATGTGCTCACGTCGGACCTATGATATGCAAAAAATAGCAGTTTTTACACAACACGCTGGACTTTTTTTGTGTTGTTATTGATGTCTGTTGTCCTTCCAGATTGCTGTAGGAGGAGGACACACGGGGATTTATGAGGGTTGGAAGAGGAAAATGAAAGAAAGCAAGTCAACGTTTTATCTGTTACATTTGTACGAAAAAAGTGTATAAATAAAAACGACCAACGTGTGTTAATAGGGAAGTAGCTGGCGAGCCGTGTTGACGCATGTCTGATCATGTGCCGTGAGCGGTTCTGGTCATTTTTGGGTCACAGCACCGCTTCAACAGTGCAATGCACTCACGAGGGATGAGAAGATATCAAGCACTCCATTAATTCGTGCAAGCTTACAACTGCTGATCGGGGATTGTTGGTCACGTGGTGTTAATCACCTCTCGTTACCCCCTTCTATACTGCACGACGCTCAGCGCAAAACTTGCCCCAATCTTGTAGATTCTCGCACGAGGGGAAAATCGTCTTAAAAAGTGAAAAAGTCGTACAGTGGACCCCGACTTTAGATAAGAAGCACCATCTCAGAGATATTTAAAGATTCCGTCTGGGATGTTTTACTGCAAGTTTTTGCTATATTGGTTGAAATGCTCTTCACATAACAATGGAAAGCAATGTATTAAACATTCTGTCAATAAATGAATAATTTTAATCGTGTCTGAAAAATACAATCCTGGAAAAACTTAAATCATTGTGCTAGTCCTGTTCTTAAATAGCAAGTCACCAGTCTTACTCCACTCCCACTTACCGTTTGAAAAATGCAACAAATGCTGTTTCCTGGCAGACTGAGAGGGCGGAGCTGCTAACAAATACACACACACACACACACACACACACACACACACACACACACACACACACACACACACACACACACACACACACACACACACACACACACACAGGCTAACAACGACATTGTGACATCATAATGTACCAATAATAATAATAATAATAATACATTTTATTTCAACAGTGCCTTTCTGAACACTCAAGGACACTTTACAGAGATAAAATACACAACAATAAAAGATAAAACAGCATAAAACAAACAGACAGATTGGAGCAAAGAGATTAACTATTGGAATGCTAGACGGAACAGGTTAGTTTTGAGACTGGTTTTAAAGAGAGTGAGGGAATCAATGTTACAGAGGTCAGGAGGAAGTGAGTTCCAGAGCTGGGGAGCAGAGCGGCTGAAGGCCCTGCTCCCCATAGTGACCAGACGGAAAGGTGGGACAGAGAGGTGGATGGAGGAGGAGGACCTGAGGGAACGGGTGGAGGTTGAAGGATGCAGGAGGTCTGAGAGGTACGGTGGAGCTAGGTTATGGATGGCTTTGAATGTATATAGCAGAATTTTGAATTGGATTCTGGAAGTGACTGGGAGCCAGTGGAGCTGCTGAAGAACAGGGGTGATGTGGTGGAAGGAGGGAGTTCTGGAAATGATGCGGGCTGCCGAGTTCTGGAGAAGTTGGAGTTTACGGAGGGATTTGTGAGGAAGACCGAAGAGAAGAGCGTTGCAGTAGTCAATACGGGAAGTGATGAGGCTGTGGACAAGGATGGAGACTGAGTGAGTAGTGAGGAAGGGGCGTAGGCGGTTAATGTTACGTAGATGGAAGTAGGCAGACCGGGTAATATTGTTTATGTGGGACTGGAAGGATAGTGAGGAGTCGAGGATGACACCCAGACTCTTGACCTGAGGGGAGGGGGAAACTAAGGAGTTGTCGACGGGAAGTGTAAAGCTATGGATTTTGGATAGTAAAGATTTAGTGCCGACAAGTAACATTTCTGTTTTATCACCTCTTAGCCAACAGTGATGGCAGATTTAAATTCAAATGCAGTGCAGACTTTTTACCTGAAGACGATGCAACACTAAGATGCACTAAAGTGCCAAATTGTTGACGTGTGTCTATCGCACAATTAGACACTCATTTATGTTTATGTTTATTCATTTAGCAGACGCTTTTATCCAAAGCAACTTACAATTTATAACCTATAGGGCATTTATTGTTTATCAGCAAAAAAGTTAATTTGGGGGTGACTTGCTCTTCAATGATTGGATCATGATCCATCCATCCTTCCATTCAATTCAAGTTTATTTATAAAGCGCCAAATCACGACAAGAGTCGTCTCAAGGCACTTCACATAATAAACATTCCAATACAGCTCAGTTCATTAAGCCAATCAGAAGAAAGTTTCCTATATAAGGAACCCAGCTAATTGCATCAAGTCACTGACTAGTGTCAGTGACTTGATGCAAATCAACTATCCTGATTAACAAGGTTATAAAAGCTCATAAATGAAAAATCACTTTGATGTGTGGGGGAACTTTTCCAGGCCCTCTTCAGCAGGGTGGGACTGGGAGGAGAGTGCTGTAGCCTTTTAGCTGAAAGCTAACCGGAGCCTGGGGCTAACATCACCACCTGGTGGAACACTAGCGACATGAAGGTAGGTGGGTTGGTTCACCGGCACGTGTCGGAGTCAGCCCGGTTATTATCAGCTGCTTAACGACACCGAGCGGACTCACGTTCACGTTTGAAAGCAGCGCTGATTCCAGAAACCTCAGCACAAAGTGTGTTCGTTGCTCTGAGCCAGCATGACGAACAAGGGAACGGCGCCGCTAACTCAGTTCAAGTGTTGCTTTCCATCCTAAGGGTCTACGTAGGGGGCGGGCGTATTACGTGAACGGACCCATCTGATTGGCCGCATATCAGAAGGGCTACATTTGATTGGTCAAATAATAGGGCTGTCGCGGTAACCGCAAAAATGAAATATCGCGATATGAAGAAGCCCACCGCGCTGCATCATGAGCCACCGCGATTACTGAACTTGGTTCAACTCAATGATGCATGTTGAGAAGGATGGCTGCACTGGTATCAAAACTAAACGTTACTTCGCTCCTTTGGGAGCACTTTGGTTTTCAGTACGTCAGCTGCTGCGCAGCCAGAGTCCTTGGCCGAGACAGAGCTGCCACCAGCGGCAAAAAAATAATAATAAACGCTCGGAGACCTCCTGAAGTCCCGGACAAGCACTGCTTCTGCAACCGTCCTGAAGAGAGTTTGAGCCGAGCTGGAGCTCACTCGCTACCTGCAGGAGGAATGCATCCACCCTAAAGAAAACCCCCCTGACATGGTGGGGCAACAACCGGGAGAGATTCCCTTTGCTCGCCAGAGTCGCACGCAAGTACGTGTGCGTTAGTGCAACGAGCGCACCATCCGAGAGGGTTTTCAGTGTTGCTGGAAATGTTGCCACCCCTCTCAGATCCTCTCTCAAACCGTATATGGTTAACATGCTGGTTTTCCTTGTGGGTAACAAGCACGTGACCGAGCTATAAATCACCGTCATTCGTGTGTGTGAAAGTGAAATGATAGTGCGCCCGCCCCCCGGCGCGCGCGCGCCCGGTACATGTAATTTTTTATGCTTGATTTTAAACAACTAAACAAAATGGGGACTTGTTTCTTATTTGTTAGATGCTGCAGCCAAATTTGCATTTAAAAGTTTAACCTTCTCCTGAATTTTGTTGTTTTTAAGTTCAGTCGGACTCCGACTGTCGGAGAAACAAACGTTACTGCGATCTGTGTTGTTACTGCCCTTTGATCTGCATTCAGTAAAGTGTTATAAAAGAAGGCACGGCAATTTTTTACCTTTTTTAAATGTGTAAACATTATCTTTAGATAGTACTGCAATAAAAAAAAGGGCTGCAATAATATCGCACACCGCAATATTAAGCCACCCTGAATCACCCAGGGGGAATTCCTCAACCGCGACAGCCCTATCAAATAATACTTCCGCGTAAAAAACAGAGCTGGTTTACAAAAAGGTGATGTATGACACGGAGGAAAATGTTTGAACCAAACATTTATCGCCGTTTTTGACGTGCTTTGCGATGGGCCTATCGCACGTCCTGTTATCGCGATGACGATAATTTTTCGATATATTGTGCAGCCCTAATTTCTATACATGTTTTGGCTGTCAAACTTCCATAACGCCCCTTTAAAGATTGTAAATATTCAGCACACCTCCAATCATACTGTGATTCCTGAGTTGGCCATCAAGTCTGCTAAAGTTTAATTTACAATTAGAAAAAAACTCAGCAGTGTGAGAAGGTTGCAGCTGTTAACTAACGATGGAGTGGCAGGAAAATGGATCTGACAGCACATAAATCTGACCTCTGCAAATCTCTCTAATTTATTACTTTAATATTAAAAATCCCCAGCGTCAGATCAGATAAAAGGCATGCTTAGCCTCCAAACAAATATGTAGATGAATGAAGGAAAACTGATCTGGATGAATGAGACAGAAAAGCATGAGCAACAACAGTGTTCCGGGATACGTGGATCAAAAATAGAACCTGACTCAAGTTTGAAAGATCTCAGGGGAAAAAATGAGGTTTTTAATTCACGACAAGGAAAACTCCAGCCCCAGGAAGATCATAAACTCTCATGAAAGGGGTTAAAATCAGCAGAAATAATGATTTAGATGTACAAAATGTTCAGAGAGAAAATCTCAAAGGATTAAACGACAAAGAGGAGGTTTTTCTGTGGATTTCTCAAAGTTAAAATGTCCTGATTCCACAAAACGAGATAAAATATTTGTACATTAGGAGCTGTTCTGCGTTCAGACTCTGCACAAATAACCTCTAATGCATCCACTTTTCATTCTGAGATCATGGTATGTTTACACTTCTCTCCCAGCATCCTTATTCCATCCAAGAAAACATACAACTGGTGTTTTAAGCCACTTTAAAGGCTCGGTGCATCTGTCCCAGTAACGTGATCGTCAAACTTCCTGATATCTCACCTGGCTGGTTGCAGCTACTGTGTTGACACACCGATGACCAAACACACTTTGAGGCATCTGGGTTTGTGTTTTCACTCCATGAAGTGCAAGTTAAAAGGCCCAGTGGTTCTCAATCCCAGTCTTGGAGGGCCGTTATCCAGCACGTTTTAGTTTTAAACCTGCTTCAACACACCTGATTTCAATCAGCAGGTGATTAACAGGCTTCTACAGAGCCTGATGAGCTGCTGCACATGTGATTCAACCACTGAATCAAGTGTGTTGGAAAAAAGAAACCACTAAAATGTACTGCATACCAGCCCTCCAGGACCAGGATTGAGAACCACGGCTCTAGATGATGCTTCAGGGTAATCCTTTACAGTACTCATACTTATTACTAATGGAGTAAACAGGAAAACTGTACAGAAAATAATCAAACTCAAGAAAAAGTAGACAAAACTCAAAGGTGCAATATGTAAGAATTAACTAAAGCCCCCTTCAGACAGGCCATGAAAAACGGAAATGTTCCGGACAGGGTGGCTGCTTCAGACTGGTGAGGTAGAGTTCCGGACAAGGGGGAGGGGGAGGAGGAGAGGACCGGGGGACGCTGTGCGCACCTAGATAGCTCGCTGCTGTAGCATGCGGCGAACCACGGCAGCTCACCTCCTACGGTACCGCCTAGACGCGCGACGGAGCGCTTCACACCGCTTCAGTGATTCCTTTAACCATTGAGCTTCATCATCCAGGTCTCTTATGCGTCTTCGTGTGCGCAGAATTATGCTTAAGCGCCTCGTGATTTTTATCATGAGAGGCGCTATAGAAATGATATTTTCTTCTTCTTCTTCTTCTAAACATAAGTCTGATTCTACCCCCCACCTCCACCCCACCCCCCGCCGCCATCAGACATCTGGAACTTTTCCCTGCTGTGTGAACGCAGCCGAAAGGACAAGTTCCGGTACAAAAGTGGTGTGTCTGAAAACACAGTTCCGGTTAAAAACCGCATTGAATTGTCCGCAAATGTTCCAGAATGTCTGTCTGAAAAGGGCTTGAGAGTGACGTCCTGTGGTAAAATTCTGTTACTGCAGCCCATTTTTATAAACAAAAGTTACTTTCTCATTCCTGTTCCGTGAATTTCATGGCTGTTGTTATCAGAAGATTCTAGATAACAAGCAAAGAGGAGTCGTACACAATAAGTTGATAAGTACATTCTCATATCTCTTGGGTGTTTTACGATAGGGAGCACTTACTAGACTTATTCAGTAGTTTGTCTCCGTCATTAGAGGCGTGTTGTTGTTTGCCGTCTTGCTGTTAGCTAGGTGTCATGGTTCTGAACGACTTATTAAAGGAAGTAAAACACCACGATTGACTTATTATTCCTTTCACTATATTATGGAGTTGTTGATAGTTGAAAAAGTAGCTAAAGGTAATTTTAGAGCCGACTATTTGCTTCTAATTCTTCGTTACTATTGTTTGCTCAATGTTAGTCTTCTTCAGCGGATATTAGAGTAAAACAGAAAGATAATGTGGCTTCAGAGAAGCTCCTGTTTACTGGCCTAGGTTCTTTAAACAACTCTCGAGCTTTTTTCTGGCCGTTTCAAATTATAAATGCCTGCACTGCAGCGTTAGCTTGGTGCTATCTCGGCACCTCACCGATTGTACACCGTAGCTACGTCCCTCTTTAGTTTTTATGAAAGAAGAAAACCTGGCAACCCCCTAGGTGGTTGAGAATGACCTATGTTTCAATGTAACCTTCTTTCCAACGTGACTGAGACGTTAGACTGTTTAGTCATTATGTCACTGTAGATATCTTACATATTGCTCCTTTAAAAAGATTGTTTTATGATTAATCTTTCTGTTTAGGATGGCACGGGCTCAGAGGAGATCTTGGTGTAGAGCTGCTGTTGCTGCTCCTCATCATCAAAATCACTCAGCTGAGGCGTTCGCCTCCTCCGTCTCAGATTTCTGAGAAAAACATGAAAATTTTGAGAAAAAATTCCTTAATCTGAGACAAAAGTTGGGATTTTGACCTTTTTTCCCAAATTAAAGACAGAAACCTTATATAGACTTGTGGCCACTTTTGGAAAAAAAACCCCATCTTGTTTCTATTGTTAAGTTTTAAGAAAAAAAAACTTTTGCAGTAACAGGGATCTTATTTGACAGAATGTTGATTGTGGAAAAAAAAATTATAGATCCTAAAATATTACTGATACTTTTGGTGTAATTCTGTAGTAAAAATTCAACACAATTATCCCACAAAAAACGCATACAACTGCATTTTCATTGTTTATTTTTAAAACATGACTTAGTCATTTTTTTAGCATTTCTTGCCAGTTATTAAGAGCCATTGTTGAAGGTCCAAAGAGTCACTTGTGCCTCCTGAGTCTCAGGTTACAGACCCCAGACCTGGACTAACAAATTGAACAACACAAATCATTTAAAGGCCAACTTTACTCATATTTAATACATTTGCTGTGGTCTCTAAAAGGAACGAATGCCTTTGTAAGTCACACTCAGGGGAAAAAAAGCTCTGGTGCGTCTGTTTGAGGACATAGAGGTCAGCCGAAGGAGTAAGCGGAAGAAAATCACAGAATTGGGAGTTTTATTTTTCTGATATTGGGACATCTCACCTCTGATTGGCTACTCTTACCCCAAAATTCCACTACCTCCGCTCCGGCACGAACTTCGCAGCAAAATCGGCCCTGTTGTATTTCATCAGAGCTGTTCCACTGCTGCGGCCGTGCGGCGCAGTGCGCCGCCCGCCGTTCCGCCATCCGGCAAAAATAGGATCGATTCTATTTTTGCCGGATGGCGGAGCACCTCCGCAGTCAATGGACAGAAATCACAGCCGCCCAACAGGAAAGGGAGCAAGCACAACTTCCTTTATTTCACAATAAATCGATAAACAAAAAGCGTTTTTTGTTTCATATGCACATGTTTAACAACTTTTAACAACTATCAATGGCGGTTAAACTTTAAATGCACAAAAATAAGCCATAAGTACAGTTTCTACTATCAAAGTACTCACCCTTTGTTGATCCACACACTGCTGATCTCTCAACACAAATGATGGGCAGATTAAACAGTTCATTTCGATGCTTCTCCCACACAACCGGTGTTTGGATCTAACTTCTGCGTTTATTGCTCGGACTGTATCGCAAGATCTCGAAAATCCTGTGCATGCCTGTTTGCGCACCTCAGGTCTCCGCACCGGGGCGGAGCTGTTGTAGAGCGGGTACCAGTAAAAATTGAGTTCGGAAGCGAGCGGCTGCGGAAGGCGGGGGCGGAGCGGAGGTAGTGGAATTTTGGGGTAACATGACTCTACTACTGACTCAATGCTCTTTGCAGCGTTGCTGTTTAATCCCCACAAGCCTGAAGGAGCTATGTCATGATAACAGTTAGTTTCTGCTAGTCGAGATGTGCTCCGATGTTTCCTGGATGCCAATGGCGCATGACCTGGCCTAGCCCTGGTAGGGTAATTGTGATCACACGTGGGTAACTGTGCGTTTTCCGTGCTGGGCAGCCCGGCTCCCGGGTGGTCAGCTTGGAGCGTGAAGATTGTTGCTTTAGCCACTTGGGTCAAACCCGTGTACGTGGCTATAAAACAATATTGTTTCCTCACTTAGAAATGGAACAAGATTTAAATTTATCAACAAACAGACAAATCTGTTTATAGAAGCAGTCACCAGATTACGATTGTTCTCGCTTCAACGTTTCGCTGCAGCTCATTCATCCCAGGCTGCAAACTAAACTCTTTCCCAAGATTATGCCCTGAATGCTGAATAGAAAGGGATGTAATGTGGAATGAATGCACTAGATGTGGCATTTTCTTCTCCAAAGATCCATTATCTCCAACAGAGTCCAAACAACCCAGTTAGGATCAGCTGGTTGGAAATGAGCAAACTCTGCTCACAAATGCATTCCTTTCTTTGCCAAGAATTTGCTTTTCTCTAGATGCTATCAATACATTCCTCTGTGCAAATGCATCAACTCCCCTGTGAGAAAACTGACAGATGCTTTTGACAGACAAAAACATGAATGCATGATGAAAAGGACCACAGGTAGTGAAGAAACAAAAGCTCCAAAAATCTGACCCAAACCACTTTTATTTTGACAACAGATTACAGATACAGGACCAAAAGGTGTGGGTGTACTAACACAAGGGTGATGTTAAAGCGTAGAAATGGTCACTTAGCTCCTTTTCCAGAGTCTCTAAGCTTGCTGAGCTGCAGCCTTGGCCTCTAACCGCTCCCGTCGTTCCTGCTCAGCCTTCTCCCTCAACTCCTTCTCCCTCTGAATCAGCTGCCTCTTTTCAGCCTCCCAGACCCGAATCCGGCCCTCGTACTGCTCCAGGTCCAGCTTTTCCGCTTCAGCCAGGTTCTGCTGGGCCACCGTGGTCACTAAAGTCTGGAAGGGGGCAGACTCGACTTTACTCAGAGTCTCCAGCTGGCTCCTCAGCTCCTGCAGAGGTGAAACACTGTCGGGGTTAAACGAACTCTTTCAACAGAAACCTGAAAAGTCTTCAGAACTTCTCTAAAAACAAACATTCATAAAAACAATTCTGTGTCCCAGCTATGAGAAGTGAAGAAGACGTGTCTCTGTATACTTTATAGTTTATTTACTGTAGTAATAATGTTTAATCTTTGTGGATAATCCAGTCAGTGTGAGAAACAGAGGAACTACGGCATCATCTAGTCTAAAAATCCTGGATATTGGAAGTAAAAATCAATATTTTGAGTCATTTTTATGTTAAAACTTGAACAAAAACTTCTCAGTGACAGACCTGGCCCATTTTAAACATGACTCATGTAAACTGTTGTTAAAGTAAACCCGTCTTTAAACAGTTTTACTTCCTAGTTTTGTGTTTATAATTTCTCACAGAGGAGAATCTATTCAGTTCAACAGCAGAAAGCCACTCCTCACAAATCAGCTGCGACTGTAAAACAGGAAGAAAACAGAGTTCAGACATAACAGGAAACCGTGTTTGTAGGATTGTTCCAACGAGGAAAACTCGTGTAAATTCTGCTGCAACCGCAAACAGAAACACAACCGCAGCAAACACACACACACACACACACACACACCTTAAATCTGCTGACGTAGTGAGGGAGGTTATCCTTCTCAGCTTCATCATCTTCATCCACAACTTCCTGTTCCTTGTTTTCCTCCGCGCCCGACTCCCCTCCGGACTCATCCGTCTCCGGGGTCGAGGACAGCTCCTGCAGCAGGTCGTTTACGTAATCCAGCTGAAAAATAAAGCAAATCGATGTTTACTGCTACCAAATGAGACGCTTTTATTTTAAATATTCTGATGAACTTCTTACTCTGATGCAGCTTATAAACAAAACTCCTGATTACAGAGCAGACGGAACGACGCGAAGGCTCGACACCTCGGCTGTTAATCTTCAGAAGAGGCTGATTTAGTGTGACCCGCGGCGGCCGTCACCAGAGCCTGAGCTGTAATACATCCCGTGTCTGGCTGCGTTATTCTCTCTGTCTACATTATCGCTGTGATTCCAGCAGACACCCGAGAGCTGCAGGCTCCTCACAATCTCATTAACCCTGGACAGGCCAGATTAAACACACGACCACCAGCTGTGTACGTGTGCCCACATGCAAAAATAACAGCAACAGTGCGTGTTCAGTGTCAGCAGGTGACACCAGTCTGAAGATAAACTCACCTGCTGTGTGTAACGCTAATTTTGATACATTACACAGACATTTGACTGAAAATCCCTCTTGTGTTGCTGGTAAATACATTTCTAGTACAGATATTTTTGGGGGAAAACTTGGTCTCAAAGGTCAGAAAGAATTGATTAAAAGTAAAAAAAAAAGTATATAATCATATTTATTTTCTTTGTAATTTTTAAGGTTTTCAAAGCCAGATGCTGTAGAGCACATTAGTATGAAAGACACTGAATTTATGACACTGAAATTTTATTGTGAAATTTTGTATTTGAAATTTATTACATTTATAATTTTATCTGCAAAAATTCAACATCATCAATTCAACAAAAACATTTGAACAGCAGCCGGCGTGACCTGGTGGCCAATCAAATGAAGCTTCTCTGATCACGTGATAGCTGCGAGGCGTCGACTCGATAGACCGTTTTGGCTCGAGTCACTTCAATTTGAACTTTTGCAGCTGAAATTCTGCGGTAGAATTTGTACGGACTTCATTTTTGCTGGTGTTTAAGTTTTAATAATTTAAAATACATAATTTTACAGAATAAAATTCTAAAACAAGTCATATTCTGGTGATCATTAGGAACAGGACGCTCACGTTGATTGTATGAGGTTTTTACAGGAGATGAAAATCATTCAGACGTTAAAATCATACGTTTGTTTTTGACAAAACATTTAAGTTATTGGTTGCCGTCGGTGTGTGGAGCATTCTGAGCATAACAGCAAAACTAACGCTCCGGCAGAGCTCTCCCTGGGGTCTCTGCACTCCGCGGGGAACCTCTGGAGCTCCATCTTCCGTGGGTCTTTGGGGGCAGGTCTGTGGTCACTCACACTCAGTATTGGACACTTCTGTAGAGAAACCTTACACACACACGTGTGTGTACGCACACAGGTGCTCTCACAAATATGGACTCAGGTGTTTTTGACACACAAGGTAGAGATGTAGTCGGAACTAAATGCACCATGAATTATTACTGGTTTTATGAAGCACACTGTTATGTTGTTACTGGTATATACAGGGTATCTGCAGGTGTAAGGGAGCCAAATTTAAGACTTTTTAAGACCTTTTTTAAGGCCACTTTGACCAAATTTAAGCTATTTTTAAAATTAAATTTAAGCTATAATTTCCAGCTATTGCCTGGAGCCGGTGCTAACCACGTCGTGAACGTGGGATTAGCCATCCAGTTACCATTAAACTTCCACTTCCCCATGGCGCAAGCTCCCACTAGCTTAACCAGCTAATGTGCTCATCTAAAAACAGCCCCCTTTCACAACCAGCTGAATGTGTACGGTTCCGCTTACGCCAACATCATACACAAAAAATGCTGAACACCAACTAGAAATTCACGAAATTTTTTATAGAAATAAAATAATCTTGTTTATTGGGTCTTTGGTAATTTAAGACCTTTGGAAACTGTATTTAAGGATTATTTGTCATTTTTAAGGATTTTCAAGGCCTTAAATTTGGAAAAGCAAATTTAAGGCTTTTTAAGGACCCGCGGATACCCTGTATATATCTGGATGTTGTTGGCAAAGTGTTTTTGTTCTCTCTCATTTTTGTGAAACCCCCCCCCCCCCACACACACACACACACACACACCTCTTCCTTTCCTCTTCCCCTCGTCTTTTTCATTTCCATCTCCGTTGGGATTTAAAACAACCAAATACATTTCTAACAAAGTTTTGATATCAGGTGGGGCATTATAGCCAAGTGTATAGCGCTCCACCTGTGAGAGTAAAACACAGAGTAAGGCTTGTCTTTGCACTCGGACATCAAATCTGATTGCTTTACAGCCGGACAGCCCATCTACCACCCCACCTTAAACCAGAAAACCCCAGAAAAGCAGTCGTTCTTCTTTATCTCGGCATTATTCCACTGGAACCAGACTTAGCAGGACTGCTGCGGAGTATTTCAGGGAGTGGAGCAAAACGTCTGTTGCCTTATTGCTAATTGGTTCCCATTATTTTGTCAGAAACATCCTATTTTCTACTATTTCCTCCAAGTGAGGAGTTAAGGGAACGTTGCTAACGTTTTCCAGTCTAAACGGTTTGCCTTTGTTCTCGTGCTCCGACTGTTTATTCATCATCCTATAAAAGCAGCTTAGCGTCCATCAGGATGGACCTCCTGCATACGAGACATTTAGGGAGCGTGGGTGAGTTGCAATGCCCGTATTCAGTCTGTGTTGAGAGAATTCAGTAAAGTGCATCTGCAGAGTAACTCTGAATGGGTGCTGCAGGAAGTTCAAGGTTAACCGTTGTACTCAAAATAGCCATCGGAGAATTGATTTATACAGCTGGCAGAACGAACACTGAACTTCACGTGATAAACTGATGCTCGTGTCACTCCTGTCATCGCCTGATAGCTTAAATATGAGCCAGTAACCCTTCTGTAAGGAGTCAAACAATAATAATCACATGTAGGGTTGTCACGGTAACCGGTGTAGCGGTAAACCCCGGTAAAAAGTTGACAATAATAATAACCATCTTGTTTTTAAAAAAAATATATAATCTCGGTGGATTTACCGTGGCTGCGGTGTAGGCGCGGTGACCCTTACCAGCCACCGTATCATCTGCTGAAGATGCCGGCGGCACATGTGCACTTTGTTGTTTACAACCAAAACTTTCTTGAAGCTAAAGCTGAAATAATGGCCAAAGGAGGAGACGGCAGCACTCAGGACATTTATTATCCCTCAAAGAAGACAAAGTGGGAAGTAAGGGCATCTTTTGGATGTTTGAAGAATGTCGAGGGACAGTTGATAGAAGACGGCTATCCTGTTTGCAGCACGTGCAGAAAAAGTGTCTGTGAAAGGCAGCAACGCTTCAAATCTCATGACACATCTGCGTGACCATCACCCACAACTCTACAGTCAACGCAAGGCAAGCTAACGTTAGCGTTTTAGCTAAAATGCGTGATCCGAGGATTTGGGTTGAGGGAGAATGCAACGAGTCGCTATATAAAGCAGCCGCAGCGCCGCTACCTGCATATAAACCGTGTCGCGGACACCGCCATGTTGAAATGACGCTATGCATTACGGGGCTCCCAGGGGCAGATAAGAGTTGGTCTCTCTCCGAGAATAATTATGAATTTAACAACGATTACTGCCTGATGACATTTTCCCACATCTGCAAAGCTCACTGGAAGGACACAAACCGAGGACAATATTTTCCTGATATAGGGTTTATTACTCAAGTAAGGGTAAAAAAGTATCTGATTAGAAGGCTACTTGAGTACTGAGTATCATCTGATCAAATATTTTTAAAATGATGACATCACACAGACAAAACATAAGAAGTTATGGGCAAATATTGGTATTTTAAAGACTAAAGGGGAAAAATGTAAACAAATAAACAACATAATTACAAAATAACACATTTTAGGCTAAATTTAGACACAAACTGAGGACGATATTTCCTGACATACAGGGTTTATTCAATTGTGTGAAAATGTAGCACGTTTAAAAAAAATACCGCGATAATACCGAAAACCGTGGTAATTTTGGTCACAATAACCGTGAGGTTAAATTTTCACACCGTGACAACCCTAATCACATGTGGTCTGAGTTTTCCTTCAAATACGTTATAATAAACAAGGAAAAGATATTTAAAACGAAGAGTTGATGTGGCGTTTGTGTTCTTACGGTGTCTTCGGACAGCATGATGTCACCAGGAGCAGCAGAAACTCTCTCCATCACAGCCAGAGCTCGTCTCACATACCCTCGGTTCCAGGAGAGAGGCATCCCCTTAAAAACAGCATGGATGCCCTTTAGCATCTCCACCTTTCCTGTAAGAGTCAAACAAATGAGACATGCAGCTAATGAAAGCCTGCTGGATGAGTCAATCGCAGCACAGAGGAGAAACCTTACAGACAAAAGTCAGACGGAGGAAGTCAAAAACTCACCGAGGAGAGCGTTTCCCAACAGCTGGGCGCTGAGGCCGACCGTGTTGCTCTGCGCTTGTCCACAGACGAGCAGCGATGCCCCCAAGCTCCGCTCCTCTGACACCTGAACACACACACACACACAGAGGCATGTTGTTTTAATCAGTGATGCTAGTTCTGGTCCCCAAAACAGATTTTCTGCACTAACAGACGGTGTTCACTCACAGTGAGTTGTGGTCGGGTGGAGAAGAAATTCCCCAGAGCGTACAGAGACAGGATTTGTGTGGAGGAAAGGTCAAAGGCCTCCTGAAGCATCACCTCCTCAACCACAGAGCACGCACCTGCACAGCCACACCTCGTCAATGTTATCACCGTTTCTAAACTATTTCTGCGACCCACCCTCTAGAACAGTGGTTCCCAACCTTTTTCCCAAGGGAACCCGTTTTTTACCAGTAAAATTTTTGACGACCCCCTCATATTCTCTCTTCCAGTACAAACAGTATTAAGAAATGATAAAATTGTTCAAGCACATTTTAATATGCTTTGATTCAATAGATAACAGTAATAGTAGGCTCCAGAACAGAACAAAGTCATTAACAAAACCAAACAGAGCATAATGTGCTTGACAGTTTGTATTACTTTTCTGAACACATTGTTTCTTGTAAACACTGATAAATCAATCATTCCTTTCAATAAACGTTTGACACATAAAAAATACACTGAGAAAAATGTACTTAAATGTGTATATTACTGTTTATACTAGATTATTTACTGTAAAGGCTGTGATTAATCAACCAGTCCTATCTTTAATGAACTTTTGACACTTGAAAAATAAAACAGTGAGCTGAGCAAAATGTTCTTAAAAGTGTGTTATTTTTTCTGTACTAATTATTTCCTGTCTTAATATCAGTAAACTTTTCACTCATGAAAAAAATGTGAGCACAATGTAGGCTATAAACAAGTAATAAATGAAGTTTTAACCCCTTAAAGTGGAGAGGTCCTGGCGACCCACTGAGAGGCTTTGGCGCCCCCTTGTGGGGGTCGGGCCCCCAGGTTAGGAACCACTGCGCTAGAGTACCTACAGCGAATGTCCTACAATTGAGAAAAACTGCTTTCAGTTTTCTTAACGTTGATGTTTTTAATCTTCTTTTATTAAACGATTCCAAATGCCCCCCCCCCCCCCCCCACACACACACACACTTTCCTGTCATGTAATAATAGATTTAATTTTCCGTTTTGAAAATTTTATATCATCCCTGCCTGCATTTACAACAATCCCGCCAACAAATGTAAACAAAAACTCTGTTTACAAGGATAAAGCAAAGTCTAAACAATGCTGCTTTGTTTACCGGCTGCTGTTATCAAACAGGAAAATAATCAAACTTCCTCCTCACTTGTTTTTTTGGGGGGGAAAACGGACACAAAGAGCTCAGGAATTTGAGTTTAGAGATGTGAAAGTGAACATTTGTGTCTAAATATGTGCTTGCCTGCAGCGGTTTGTACCATGTGACCTTTTGTTCTGAGCAGACTCACTTTTAAAGTCTCCATCCTTGATGTAAGAATCCAACAGCAGGTTGAAGGTGAAGTCATCAGGGAATATTCCATACTGGACCTGTTGGAAACATTTAATATACGACATTATAATGGTCACCATCTGTGTAAGCTTAAATGATCCTTTTTGCACATTTGACATACGAATATCTCATCTCTGACGCATCCCCAGTCAAATCAGTTTTATTACCCAAATAAAAGCATGATCTTTGAGTTTTAGAAATGCAGCAGCTCATTCATAAACATGATACGTGCTTGAGTGGTAACACTGGACCCGTCTGTGGGGTAACTGCAGCTTTTAGAGTGTATCCACCCATTTCCTTACTGGTTATTCACCTGAGCATCATCTGCACTCTACAGTAACCGCCTACATCATCATTTTATAAAAACTACATTAAAACTTTTGTGGGGTGTACCTTGTTCTTAAGAGTGTGCAGGGCCTTTTCTCGGCTTCCATATTTCAGACACTGTCTGATCCAACCGTGAATGGTCCAATCTCGCAAGTACCAACAGTTCGGACTATGACGAAACCTTAGAATGCAAAAAATAAAATAAAAAATTATTGTATTCATCAATCACAGGAAGAGATTACATGCTATGCTAGTTTAAATTCACACTAGATCATTAAAATAAACACTCCCTAAACAAAGGTGTGATTGAAAACAAGTCAGTGCAAGAGGAGGTGTAGAATCCAGAGGAAGGAGAAAACAAGAAAGGTCTGGAGTTGGCTCCGATAAAGAGAACCGTGTGACTGAACATAAAACAGAACGACAACGCAGTCCAAGAACACACAAGAAACAAGGGAGCAGCTGAGATTCAGCACAGACACAGAATAAGCAGAAGCGGTCCCTCGTACTTATACAGGTAATACTCCGCTTGGTCCACTTCCTCCTTAGATGATATGTTGTCAACAAACTGAAACACAGAGAAAAAAAGGGTTACTTCAAATGTTTCGTTTGCTATATAAAAAAACACAAAGCAAATGAGTGACCTGGATGTAAATGCAACTTACCCGTGAAATGGTCAGCGAGCTGACCGGAAGGTTCCTGTCGTACGTTCGGTCCATCAGATCGGCTAGAACAGCTGGAGGTCAGAAAGATTAGGGTCACGAGAAATCAAACATTGTTTATTCAGAATAAAAAGACTGCAACACATGACATGAAGAAAGTGACTCAACAAAAATGGGGATTTAATCCATTAATTTTACGTTTAAAAAATAAATCAAAGGTGCAAATTTAATTTAATATCTGTCAGCTTTCAATTAACACCACCAAGGCGCTGCAGTGCCACCTGGTGGTCATACAGTACAACAGCAGCAACACCTGCTGCTGGCAATAATCAACTAAACATAAGAATTTAATCTTCATCGAACATTTATTCATGTTGTGTTACATATCAACACGGGCAACTGAACATTTGACTTTAAATCCATGTTTACTGATCGCTGCCTTTTAAAGAAATTTAGTATTCATCTTTAGAAAGAGTAAAACTAATACACCTAATTTATTTAACAATCCAATAATTAAACTACATTTACTGTCTCTGCTCAATAAATAAATTATAGGAAAAAAACAACAACAAAGACACCAGCTTCAGCCCACTTCCGTCCATTTCTGCACAAATGTTGCCATTTTTGGCTCAACTAAATCTTTTTAATAACTTTGGTCTCATAATTGGAGTTTTACACAAAAAATATCCACAATTTTGATAAATAAATCCGACGTTCGCATATTAAATGGGGTTACATCTTAATCAAAGGTACAACAAAAGTCAATAGGTGCCAATTATCGGAGTAACTGCTTAGTTACTGTTTTTGTTATTGACAAAAAATATTTTATAGTTCCAGGTTAATCCTCAGTAAAGTTTTTATATTAATTTAACAATTATTAGATGGTGGTGGAACACCTGACATGATGTCCTTGTTGTTTTCTTATGCTTTACACATATGAAGAGGACAGTCTTGAAGCGGTTGAAATGTTGTTCACTGTAAAAGACCAGGTAATCTCCGTAATCCAGACAATCCAGGTGGGCTTTTAGATTATTCATTTATAACTTACCCAGATTCTGTGGGTCTTTTTCTCGCGCCTCCCACAGTTTGGTGTCTGTGTAAGCTGGAGACAGCAACCATCGTTTGGCTACAAAAAAAGACGAACCGATTTAGCATCTCGTTAACTAACAACCAGGAACACGTTCGGTTTATTCTAAATCTGAAACTCTGAAACACCAAGAGGAAAAACATGAATTATCAAATTTCCTGTAGGTTGCAGGAAGGCGCGTTTACCTGTAAGAGACGGAGATACACGTTTAACTTTCAAGGCTGCTTTTACACATCGATTAAACACGGAGGCCGCCATGTTTGACAGGAAACAGAAGTACGTTCTTCTTCTCTGATTGTAACAGTTGTCGGTCAAAGGGACAATACCGCCACCTTCTGCCTCGAATCAGACACTTCTTCTTCTTCTTCTTCTTCTTCTTCTTCTTCTTCTTCTTCTTCTTCTTCTTCTTCTTCTTCTTCTTCTTCTTCTTCTTCTTAATTTTAAAGTGCACAAATATACATTTAGGTGTAACTTTTTGTTAATATATCCTTTCTCAGTAGGAAAACTCCCAATAAAATTAAGTAATTTTCATAAACAATCTTTGTTATGTCGGAATCTTATCTTTAAACACAACTTCTCTCCTCACAATTGTATTATTTGGAACAATACACACATAGTATGTCAAAACAAAACACCCTTTCTACAAAATTGGTCATTAAGTAATGTAAACACTGTGAATAATCTATTAAATACTAATGGTGAAATATTATCGCACAAAGACTTCATAGAAAAATATAATATTAAGACTTCAAAAGAAGAGTATAACATCTATCCCTGTTAGTATCTTTTCTTTAGCAGAGACCATACAATCAAACATTATCTTATCTGCAGCAGTCAGACCTCCAACTATTTCTGGGATCTTAATTACAGATAAGAAATGTAATAATTCTGTTATTAGAAAAGTAATTGACCCCGTATCAACACCGATATGTAAACACCGATGGACTTTAATGAATGCAAAACCATGGAACAGGATCTTTCTGCTTCCTCACCAATACATGATTGTGAATAAGATAAAAGAAGTCTTGTTCAAAGTTGTACACAGATATTACCCGTCAAAAGCGAACATCTGTATTTTTTTCCCAAATGTCTCTGACATCTGTACTTTTTGTGGTTGTAAGGGAGAAACGATTGAGCAAATTTTTGTTGATTGTTTTGATGTAACATTATTTTGGTTCCATCTACAAACATCGTCGTCGTCGTCTTCCTCCGCTTATCCGGGTCCGGGTCGCGGGGGCAGCATCCCAACTAGGGAGCTCCAGACCGTCCTCTCCCCGGCCACCTCCACCAGCTCCTCCGGCAGGACCCCAAGGCGTTCCCGGACCAGATTGGAGATGTAACCTCTCCAACGTGTCCTGGGTCGACCCGGGGGCCTCCTGCCGGCAGGACACGCCCGAAACACCTCCCCAGGGAGGCGTCCAGGAGGCATCCTGACCAGATGCCCAAACCACCTCAACTGACTCCTTTCGATCCGGAGGAGCAGCGGTTCTACTCCGAGTCCCTCCCGA
This sequence comes from Nothobranchius furzeri, assembly GCF_043380555.1. Taxonomy (NCBI): domain Eukaryota; kingdom Metazoa; phylum Chordata; class Actinopteri; order Cyprinodontiformes; family Nothobranchiidae; genus Nothobranchius; species Nothobranchius furzeri. The sequence continues at coordinate 53,263,176 of NC_091757.1, read as the reverse complement.
ATGCCCGAGCTCCTCACCCTATCTCTAAGGCTGAGCCCGGCCACCCTACGGAGGAAACTCATGTCGACCGCTTGTATCCGCGATCTCGTTCTTTCGGTCATTACCCAAAGCTCATGACCATAGGTGAGGATTGGGACGTAGATCGACCGGTAAATCGAGAGCCTGGCTTTCTGGCTCAGCTCCCTCTTCACCACGACAGATCGGCTCAGCGTCCGCATCACTGCAGACGCCGAACCAATCCGCCTGTCGATCTCCCGATCCCTCCTACCCTCACTCGTGAACAAGACCCCGAGATACTTAAACTCCTCCACTTGAGGTAGGACCTCTCCCTCCAAAAAATATATTTCCAAAAATATATTTTTAAGCAAATTTGAAATACTCCTTATTGTTACTAACCCTCATCTATCATCCAATGAAAAATATATAATTAATTTGATAATTATTTTAGCCAAATATTATTTACATAAAATGATTTTTCAGAAAAGCATTCCCTCCTTTTATAACTTCAAAATTACAGACCATGAAACATTGGAACAGCATTGAAAATTTGACAAAGGAGAACAACAAATTAACCAAGAGTATCAATTTATTTCTTTATTTCAATCTAGACGCAGCAGATCCCTGTGTTATGTTTGTATGTTTTTCTTTTTTTTCTTTTATGTTTCTGTCTGTTTTATTTTCATAAATTAATTGTCAACTTTTAAATGTGTGTTATTGCAAATGTAAACAACTGTAAAATGTGATCTATGAATAAAAAAAATACATTTAGGTGAACATTCAGCCAGGAAAATTAATTAGACAAATATTGAGATCCTTTTTGTTAAAGAAGTGAGAAATAAGATTTATATGTAGTTGTACATCTTAAGGAAAATAAAGATAACATGGCATCTAATTAGCAAATTTACATTTATGGATATAGAATTTAGCCAAGAGAGTTTAAAGTTTATTACAAAAAAAAATAAACGTATCATGTTTTTTGGGGCTTTAAAAAAACACAATTTCCCATTTAAAGAGAAAAATATGCTGAATACCTGCTAAACTCCTTCAACAACCTTTGCTTAAAAGAAGAGTACGAAACAGATGATCATATTCCATATTGTTTTTTTTAGATGATATTATATCATATTATATTATATTATATTATATTATATTATATTATATTATATTATATTATATTATATTATATTATATTATATATTATATTATATTATATTATATTATATTATATTATATTATATTATGTATATGGGGCTGCGCAGTGGTGCAGTGGTTAGAGCTGTTGCCTTGCAGCAAGAAGGTCCTGGGTTTATGTCTGTGAAGGTTCTCGGTCATCCAGGTCATTGTAGTCTAATGAGCTTTGAAAGAAAAGCGTCTGGACTTCTTTGAGTTGCTTGAAGACGTTTCATCTCTCATCCGAGAGGCTTCTTCAGTTCTAAGGTCAAATGGTGGAGAGTCCCAGATTCAAACCCAGTGGGAGTTTCCCCCCAAGAGGGAACAAAAGACCCCCGATGATCTTCTACATAAACACATGAGCCAAGGTGTGAAGGTGGGTGTGGGTCCTATTCAGCCAGAGTTTTGGGTGAGCTCATTGTGAAGCCTGGCCCCACCCTATCATGTGAAGTCCTGAGGTCCTGGGTTCGCTTCCCGGCCTGGGATCTTTCTGCATGGAGTTTGCATGTTCTCCCTGTGCATGTGTGGGTTCTCTCCGGGTACTCCGGCTTCCTCACAGTGCATGATTTTTTGTCCTGTGTGTCTCTGTGTTGCCCTGCGATGGACTGGCTCTCTGTCCAGGGTGTACCCCGCCTGATTGCCCGCTGACTGCTGGAGATGGGCACCAGCCCCCCCGCGACCCTGCGTGGACAAGCGGGCTCAGAAAATGGATGGATGGATATTATATATGACATTATATATTATATTATATTATATTATATTATATTATATTATATTATATTATATTATATTATATTATATTATATTATATTATTATATTATATTATATTATATTATATTACTATATTATATTATATTATATTATATTATATTATATTATATTACTATATTATATTATATTATATTATATTATATTACATTATATTATAAATAGTTTAGTGTATTTACCATCTGGTTTAACACATTGGTCAAAACTGTCCCGTTAACATAGGCAATGGCAGAAGAAAACTAAAAGAAAAGGAAGGTCAGCGCATCCGTCAGTAGGGGGCCCTCTACTCTTTAGGAGGAGATGGATCACATGAACATTTGGTGCAGGGGCTTTATCACTCTGCCCTTTTGCTCTGTATTTAAAGTTAAAGTGTGACTTAGCCTCACATGATTCTTGGAGATCCTCTTGTGAAAAAAGTGTGCATGAACTGTGAAACACTGACATACCAGCAGCTTCACGAATGCAGCATTCTGACGTTTTGCATTCTCAAAATGAAAATATTAAAGATGTGTTTGTCTTGATGAGTGTGTGTGTGTGTGTGTGTGTGTGTGTGTGTGTTTTTGCACCATCCTTGCCCAAACCTAAAACGGATTGTAAATTTTTCAGAACCCTTCTCTGCTTCCCTTTTTCACATCTCATCCCTGGTTTTTGCATCACATTGTTCACCGGAAAGTAAAGAAAATATCATGTGGCACAACAAAATGTTTCAAAGCACAATGACACAAAGAAACTGTAACTGTCACATCCACTTTTTGTAGCCCATGAATATGCAGTCTGGGTTAAGGCAACTAAAAACACGCGGAGTCATGTTTACTGTCATGATTCGGGCTGAACTGACTGTAATAGACACAGGAAAATGCCAAATCTGTGAGCTACTTTAATACATTTTACTTGTAAACGATGCATAAAATCTTATATTGTTCCAGATGAAAAAAGTTCCTAATTTATGTTTTTGCCCCAATTTCACAATTTTATGTAAATCATTTAGAAGTTTGAACACAAAACTTAGACAATTAAGAAAAAATTGTGGTTGAAATTCTTTGTATTCTTAAAAAATATCTTTAAAATTTACTCAAAAATTCAATAAAACAGTTGGTTTTTTAAGCTTTTCACAATTCGTTTTTTGAGTTTTTGTTGTTTATGCCAGGTACATGTACATACACAATAAATCTGCGTGGTATAAAAAATAAAACAAAATGCACTATTATTATTAACATTGTGCTTGTTCGTTTAAAAATGAGGTAAAAGTTGTCAAGATAAACAGTGTGGCTGAGAAGAAGGTAAGCCAGATTTTGTCATGTTTGTTTGTTGTCTGGCCTGTTCCTTGTTTGCAAAAGTACTCAACTTTAAAATGTCCAAATGTCCTTTTTTTAAAATGATTTTTTAAAGTGTTTGTTCACTTGAAACAAACTAAAACACAGTTTCAGTCCCATTTCTTCTCTTGCTAATTCTGAGATAAAAGCAAAAGCACGCGATCCCTGTACGGTTTTTAAAAATAACTCATTTCATTTCCGGTGTTGGTTTGTAGGCCTAATAATAAAACCAAGTATTGTGGAATTTGTTTCAGTAATTTAAAAACATTTTTATATTGAGTAGAATCAGAAAATAGAATAGCATCACAGCAGGGGTGTGCCCAGGGAGTGGCCTGGGGTGGCACATGCCACCCTTGGAATCTGAACGGCCACCCCATGTGTCACCACACTGAATTCCTTTTAAATAGTATTTTCATTGTCCACAAAAGGCTCGGGGTAAAAAAAAAAAGCATAACCATTGGTGTCACCCATGCACAAAGTAGTGCCTCATCTGGGCCACCCCATTTTAAAAGATCTGGACACGCCACTGCATCACAGAAGTTTTTATATTGACAAATATTAATAATTATTATTTTCTGTTGGTCAGTCATTATTTATCTAATAAATAAAAACAAGGCAACATAATTGAAGAGCTAAAACTATTATTTTTATAAGAGTTCATTTTTTATTTACTTCATGTGATATCAGCCAAACTAAAGTTTGGTGAGTTTAATTTGTTTTTTCAATCAAACTCTTCAAATTAAAAGTCCAATTCAAGCTATTTCCTCTTTTATTTGACCTTTTCCACAAGTTGAAAATTCAAATTCAGTTTGCTTACGAAGCCAGCCTTATAAAGCATAATCCTGTACCAGTGTTTGTGAAATAAATGATGAAAAATGAATTATTTATTCCTGCGTGACCAATGAAGTCCGTTTAAAATCCTCCTGATGAATCTCACCATCCTCTGGTTGTCCCTGTGCTGCAGAGCCTCTCTGCAGTGCAACCACAAGATGTTTTTCCCACATCAAACCTCTACCTGTCGTCCCGGCTTCTGCGTCCCCTTCGAATTCTCATGCTCACTTTGGGTTTCACTTCATTAAAAATGAGACCGCGCTGATGGCCGCCTCACGAAACTGCACCTTTTCATCAAACCTGCAGCGTGATGCTGCTGCTGAGAGGCGCTGACTCTTTGCGGAAGACATCCACTCTTCGTGGTTGGCCTCTCGGCCGACGGCCGGGATTGAAGCGTGTAGGTGAGGAAAGGAAAGGAGAGGAGGATGTGAGAACTTCCTCAAACCGTTTGCAGTTTCGCTGTTTGGGACGCGGTGGTCGTGGCTGGTTGAAAAAGAGAAGCTGCTGTTCTGCATTTTATCTGACAGTAAATGACCACGTTTACCTGAACTGGCATAGTTGGAGTGAATCAGAGAGAAAGTTCTGCAAAATCCGAGAAATACAGACAAGTGTCCCTGCATAGAGACTTGTTTTTAACGGATTTCATTTATTTCGATCTAAATTCTCATTTTAACTCATTATTTTCAGCGGAGTTTCTAAAACACAGCGCTTTCTAGTCTGATTCTCACAGAAATATGCAGCTTTTGTCTGGGACACCCACTGAGTTGGAGCACAGCCTGAAGAACAGAAGGGGATAGGTGTTTTCTCTTCCTCTTCCTCCACTTTGAAGGAATGAGACATGCAGGCTTTTGGAAACTTGCAGCAACCATCCCCGGCATTGGTCCGAGGAGATTAAACACCAGTTCCAGTCTGTGAGTGTGTGCATGTATTTACTTTTAATCAGTAGAATCAGGTTCTAATTGCAATTTTTACAGTGTCATAAAATAAAAAACAGCAACATCAGTCAATAAATGTATACAAAATCATGTTGATTTCAACATCAGACATAATCACAGCTTGCTTTAATTTACAGATTTGTTTATAATCAACACAATCTCCCAGAAAAGGCCAGAGTTGACCTCTAAGCGTGCACAAATAATCAGCGATTCACATGTTTTTATTTAATGAAGCAGAAATAAAGTAAAATTGCATTCAAAAGTTTTTATTTACAAAATAAAACGTTTCCTCCTAAATCTAAATCAAGTTGGTGGCTTCGGCCCTGTCCACACGTAGCCGGGGGTCTGCCAAAACGTAGATATTTTTCTACGTTTTGGCCTGTCATCCACACGAAAACGGAGTTTTTTCACACAAAAACAGAGTTTTTTAAAAACTCCGGCCGATCTGCGTGTTCTCCGTTTTGGGTGTCTGCGTATGGACGGACAAAACCGGAGTTTTAAGGTCCGCAACGTCACTTTCCGCGACAAAAAAATGCTGACATCACGTGTGCGACCTGTGTTTACACTAGCCGACAGCATGGATGCCCTCAGAGCTGCGCTCGCTTTATCAATTGTCCAAGCGCTTTCTGCTTGTTTGTTTTTGCAAGCGGAATTACTGCTCCTTGCGGAAGACCACAGACGAAGGACGAGGTTAAGAATGGGGGAAGTACTGCCACCTACAGGTCTGGCATGTCCTTAACAACGTATCTATCCGGGTACGTGTGGACAGAGTTTTTTTTTTTAAACGAGGTGGTGTGGATACAAGTTTTTGGAGGGGCGAATATTCGTTTAAAAAAAAACCCGGCTACGTGTGGACTAGGCCTTCGTGATGACAATACGTGCCACAGCTTCCACTGTTTAATTGTCTGATTTGTTTTCATGGCTTTGAACCTAAATTCCTACTTTTCTCCTCACGCGAGTGTCTCCTGAGCATCCTCCCTGTCTTCCTGTGTGGAAAAAAATTCCGTAAAATCGGTATCATCTTCTGTTATTGTCATGACTTGTAACTTCTCATGTTCAAACGTTAATCACCGATCTCTCTCCAGCTCGTCCGCCTGCCTGCTTTGTTCATGCTCGTCCAGCTCCTCATCTTCAGAGACCGATTCGTACGTAAAGGATGACCCGCCGACCTTTTCCAGCCGGTACTCCTGCTCGTCTGCGTACGATTCAAACGACGTCTCTGACTCTGAGGTGTCCTTCGGGTGTCTCCTGAGAGCTCCAGCCCGTCTTTTTGCTGTCGTCCCCCCTTCAAAAGCCTCATCCTCTGAACTTTGCTGGTACTTCTGTCGTTTGGGGGTCTTCCCCGGTGTCCGTTTACCAGGACCCCCCTGTCCTTGCTCTTCCGTCTCTGGGATGTAACGGCCCTCGCCTCCAGGCTCTTGCTGATCCACCTCAGGACTGTACTGGCTCCTCCTGTACAAACTCTCTTCATCTTCCTCCTGACAGGAGCTACCTGGGAGGCTTTCACCATCCGACTGGGAGAGACGGAGGCCCTGCAGGCTCGAGTCTTTCTGCGAGAGGTCAAACGGCTCCTCTTGGCCGAAGTGGGAGAGAAGCTCCATTGGAGTGGACATGCAGTACCGCCCTCGTTGACGAAACACTGAAATCAAATGAGTTTTTTTAGTGCGTGTGACAACTTCACCTTCAAAAATCTGTCAAGTTCTTTAGAGCGTTTTCATCCTTACGTCTTTCGTCCAAACCTCTGTCCATGACTCCGTGTTTAACCTTCATGTGTCTGGTGAGGTTCCCTTTCAAGGTGAACTTGCTCGGGCAGTAGAGGCATTTGAAGGGTTTGCTGTCTGAGTGGAGATGCATGTGGCCCATCAGGTTGTGCATCCTATTAAACTCTTTCCCACAAAGCTGAAAGACAAGATGCACGTTGCAGGGAAGTTTTTTATTCGTACAGATCTAACAAAATGTTTTCAGTGATGTGGGCGTGGGCTTCCACTTATTTTAACACATTTTCTGTGGCCTATAACATGAATGAAGTCATTCTTTGTGGAAAACAAGCTCTGGTGCTCCAATTTCAGGAAGTAGAAGTTAGTCAGAGGAGTGGGGTGTGGAAAACGTCATTAATATTCATGATATTCAAACATCTGGTCTGTGATTGGCTAACAGCAACATTGCCTCCATTCTCTCTGCAACAATGATGTTTTATCTCCACAAATAACACAAGCCTGAAGGAGTTCTGCCATGTTATGGAGTTGCTAATGCTAATGTTAGCTTCCACTAGCTGAGACGTGCTCTGATCTCTCCTGGATGCTAAACTGACGACAGCCTTCCCCGGTGAGAAGCCTGGACACGTGAGTCCAGGAATTCAATTCAATTCAATTCAAGTTTATTTATAAAGCGCCAAATCACGACAAGAGTCGTCTCAAGGCACTTCACATAATAAACATTCCAATTCAGGTCAGTTCATTAAGCCAATCAGAAATAATGCTTCCTATATAAGGAACCCAGCAAATTGCATCAAGTCACTGACTAGTGTCAGTGACTATACAGCAATCCTCATACTAAGCAAGCATAAAGCGACAGTGGAGAGGAAAAACTCCCTAATGCTAATTTTACAGCGCGGCGTCGATCTGTGAGGCTTTTTCTGACTCGAGGGTTTTCCCATTTGTTTTGGTTCCGCGGCTAATTCAGGTTTAGAAGACTTTTTCACTCAAAGTGACCGATCGTATTTCAAAAAGAACAAGTACCTTCAAATATAAATAAAAATGGTTTCTCATTTAGACTTCTTAAATGTGACTTTATCTATGTGGCTCGGATAAGGATCAGTCATCCTAGACAAATATGTGCGTATTGTTTTTCCTCTCTTTTCTCAAAAGAGCTACACGTAATCATGAATGAATGTCCAGGCATTTGGACACACACCCTTTCTTCCTCCTTCTATCCTTGTTTTTCTCTTTTCCTCTCTGTCTTGCTCCCCCTTTCCCCTCCCTCCTTCACACACAAGAAAAACAGAAAGCTTTAGAGCCAGAAGGAGAGAGAGAGAGGAAGCAACAGTGAGACTGGGCCAGGAGGAGAACAGGGAAGGGCTACTCCTGCGCTGTCCTTCCTCTGCATTCTTTTTTATTAGGGTGGTCCTTTCCTTCAGGAGGAGTGAGGGACTGTAAACTGTCCAAGAGGACCGTGAGAAAACAGGAAGCCCCCTCGAACAGCGGAGAAAGCGAGATGAAATCTATTTGCGGGCTCTGTTCTCCGGGGAGGCTGGGGGGAGCCATTGTTAGAGAGGCGGTTTGTGCGGCGATATCCTTCCTATGAACAAGGAGGCTCCCACTCCCATTCCATGAGCCTCTCTGCTATCTGGTCATCGTCTCAATCGTTGCACACCAAGCACCAAGGTCAAATCAGACACTTCAGAAAATGACTTCAAATTTGCGGCTCAGACATAATCTCTAAGTATTTTTAACTATTCCTTTAATGACTGAATGCAAAAGAAGCTGCCCACCTTGCATTTATAGGGTTTGATGTCTGAGTGGACTATCATGTGAGCCTTTAGTGTCTGCTTTTGGACAAAACTCTTGAAGCACATGTGGCACTGGTAGGCCCTTATGTTGGTGTGGATGAGGATGTGGCGCTTCATGTTGGCCAACAGCGTGAACTCACGACCGCAGATCCGACACTTGTGTTCCTTCACCCCCTGGAAATGAGCGGTGAGAGTCGGATGATTCAAAAGACTGAAAATGTTTCAAAATGAAAGTTTAGCTTGTGACGACACAACCTCAAACACTAGCGATGGTCAAACGACGTGGAATAAAGCACGAAGATGCCATGAAAGGATTTGCAAAACTAAAACTGAAATTCACGGGTTTAAAAGTAGGTTTGGAGACAGAAAACTGTTAAAACAACATTTCGACAAGGGTTGTTTAAAATGTACACAACAAATAAAGCTCTAATGGAGTTCTATCAATATTCGTGACAAAAGCATTTATTTACGACTTACTTTGTGAGTGAGCGTGTGCTGCTTCAGGTGGTGTGACTGGATGAACTCCATCCCACACTCGCTGCAGATGTACGGTCTGATGTCTTTGTGTTTCATCATGTGGTTCTGAAGCTGACTTGGATACTGGAAAGTCTTCTGGCACTCTGTGCACCTGCAGGAACACAGAACAGTTTTTATTTAATCATAAATAGAAAAGAAAAAACATTCTGCTTGATCTGATAATTATGGTTCAACACGGTACCATGATATTGTAAACACTATGATGTGAGATGTTAAAACACGATGATACAAAACAAGATAACGATATGAGATGGAATGGGAAGACAAGATGAAGCGAGATGAGACAATACGGTACAATATGATTTAATGCAGAACAATACATTGTGACATATCACAATATGTTAGAATATAAAGCCATGTGATGCAGTAAAACATGATCAAATAAACGTGATGCAATGTGCAACAATCAAACTTGAAACAATGCAATGCCACACAATGTAATGCAATTCATTAAGATATAATGATTTGATATGATGTGAGAAATGTTACGAAATGAAATGAAATGATGTGATTTGATGTGATACGACATTGGATGATTCAGTGTGACTTGATACAATACTATTTGGTGGGATGTGATACACTGCGATGTGATGAGACGAGATGAGACGAGATGCGATGAAATGAGATGCGATGAGAAGAGGCAAGATGAGATGCGACAAGATGAGACGAGATAAGACGAGATGCGATGCGACGAGACGAGATGAGATGCGACGAGACGAGATGAGACGAGATGCGATGTGACGAGATGAGATGAAATGAGATGCGACGAGAAGAGGCAAGATGAGATGCGACGAGATGAGACGAGATAAGACAAGATGCAATGCAACGAGATGAGACAAGATGAGATGCGATGCAATGCGACGAGACGAGATAAGACAAGATGCGATGCGACGCGACGAGACGAGACAAGATGAGATGCGACAAGATGAGACGAGACGAGACAAGACGAGATGCGATGAGACGAGATGAGATGAGATGAGATGCGACGAGACGAGACGAGATAAGACGAGATGAGATGAGATGAGACGAGATGAGATGCGATGCAACGAGACAAGACGAGATGAGATGCGACGAGACGAGACGAGATAAGACGAGACGAGATGCGATGCGACGATACGAGACAAGACAAGATGAGATGAGATGCAACGAGACAAGACGAGATGCGATGCGACGAGACGAGACGAGACAAGACAAGATGAGATGAGATGCAACGAGACAAGACGAGATGCAATGCAACGAGACGAGACGAGACAAGATGAGATGCGACGAGACGAGACGAGACAAGATGAGATGCGACGAGACGAGACAAGATGAGATGCGACGAGATGAGACAAGACAAGATGAGACGAGATGCGACGAGACGAGATGCGATGCGACGATACGAGACAAGACAAGATGAGACGAGATAAGACGAGACGAGATGCGATGCGACGATACGAGACAAGACAAGATGAGACGAGATAAGACGAGACGAGATGCGATGCGACGATACGAGACAAGACAAGATGAGATGAGATGCAACGAGACAAGACGAGATGCGATGCAACGAGACGAGACGAGACAAGATGAGATGCGACGAGACGAGACAAGATGAGATGCGACGAGATGAGACAAGACAAGATGAGACGAGATGCGACGAGACGAGATGCGATGCGACGATACGAGACAAGACGAGATGCAATGCGATGCGATGAGATAAGACGAGATGCGACGAGGCGAGATGAGATAAGATGAGATGCGACGAGATGAGACGAAACAAAACGAGATGAGACACGATGCGATGAGATGAGACGAGACGAGATGAGATGAGACGAGATGAGATGAGATGAGATGAGATGAGATGCGACGAGATGAGACGAGACGAGATAAGACGAGATGAGATGAGATGAGACGAGATGAGATGCGATGCAACGAGACAAGACGAGATGAGATGAGATGCGACGAGACGAGACGAGATAAGACGAGACGAGATGCGATGTGACGATACGAGACAAGACAAGATGAGATGAGATGCAACGAGACAAGACGAGATGCAATGCGACGAGACGAGACGAGACGAGACAAGACAAGATGAGATGAGATGCAACGAGACAAGACAAGATGCGATGCAACGAGACGAGACGAGACAAGATGAGATGCGACGAGACGAGACGAGACAAGATGAGATGCGACGAGATGAGACAAGACAAGATGAGACGAGATGCGACGAGACGAGATGCGATGCGACGATACGAGACAAGACGAGATGCAATGCGATGCGATGAGATAAGACGAGATGCGACGAGGCGAGATGAGATAAGATGAGATGCGACGAGATGAGACGAAACAAAACGAGATGAGACACGATGCGATGAGATGAGACGAGACGAGATGAGATGAGACGAGATGAGATGAGATGAGATGCGACGAGACGAGACGAGATAAGACGAGATGAGATGAGATGAGACGAGATGAGATGCGATGCAACGAGACAAGACGAGATGAGATGAGATGCGACGAGACGAGACGAGATAAGACGAGACGAGATGCGATGTGACGATACGAGACAAGACAAGATGAGATGAGATGCAACGAGACAAGACGAGATGCAATGCGACGAGACGAGACGAGACGAGACAAGACAAGATGAGATGAGATGCAACGAGACAAGACAAGATGCGATGCAACGAGACGAGACGAGACAAGATGAGATGCGACGAGACGAGACGAGACAAGATGAGATGCGACGAGATGGGACAAGACAAGATGAGACGAGATGCGACGAGACGAGATGCGATGCGACGATACGAGACAAGACGAGATGCAATGCGATGCGATGAGATAAGACGAGATGCGACGAGGCGAGATGAGATAAGATGAGATGCGACGAGATGAGACGAAACAAAACGAGATGAGACACGATGCGATGAGATGAGACGAGACGAGATGAGATGAGATGAGATGAGATGCGAGAAATGTTACGAAATGATATGAAATGATGTGATTCGATCTGTGATATGTGATACGACATTGGATGATTCAGTGTGACTTGACACAATACAAGTTGATGGGATATGACACGATGCAATGCGATGTGATGTGATGCAATATGGTATAATTCAGTATGATATATGAGAAGATATGATATAATATGGTATGATTCAGAGTGATAACATGATACAATAAGATAAAATACGCTACAGTAAGATACAGATCAATACAATATACAATGTAATTCAACATGATATGACATACAATCTAATCCAATACATTGCAACATGCTACAAACTTAGCCTTTATAAGATGAAACAAAACAATGAGAGCAATACAATATCATCTGTTTTAGAAAGAAGGGCAGCATTTTGAGCTCACCTATACAATGCTGGACCTCGATGGACAGTCAGATGCCTCTTTAGTTGAGCCAGAGTTGGGAAGTCTAGCCCACACTCCACACACACATTCTCCTGCCCCTTTTCATGCTTCAGCTCGTGAGCACGAAGCTCACTGGGATACGCAAATCCTCGGCCACATACACTGCAGCTACAGGTGAAAACCATGAAAAGGCGGGTTAACATACTCTAACTGTTTAAAACATTACCTGGAAAAACGTATTCACCTGTATGGTTTCACGTCACTGTGCTGCATCATGTGTCTCTTCAGATGACTGGTCTGAGTGAAGGCCTTGTGACACACCTGACACTTGTGGGGCCTCATGCCCTGGTGTGTGAGCAGGTGTGTGTGCAGGTGGCTCAGCTGCTTGAACAACTTTCCACACAGGTGACACCCATGAGGCTTGATGCCATTGTGGCCCAGAATGTGTGTGACCAAGTTGTACTTGGAGGTGTATGACTTCTCACACATCCGGCACTTCCACCTCTTCTGGTCCCCTCCAACGTCCACATAATAGCTGTCGTCCACGTGAACGTTGAGACCCAACTTCTCAGGGTTGGTTGTCCCGCTTCGAGGAGCGTCGTCACGGGCTGGCTGGCCCAAGCGACGGTCCTGTCTGGGGTAGAAACCACCGGGGGGGAGGTGCATAACAGGCCCAGGTAAGAGGAAAGGGTATGGGAAACGACTGTGGGGGACAGGTGGGAAGTAGGGAGGATGAAGAAAGAGCGGGGAGGGGGGCCAAACAGGGGATGGACTTAAAGACTCCTGCTTCACCTGCACAGGTAGATTCAAAGCTAGTGATCGGTGGTGAGGCCGGTTCAGTTCAATCATCCCAGGGATTGGTTTAGAAGATGGGGAGGAGATAGAGCGAGGTGGAAGGGCGATGGGGACATGCAGGTCCAATGTCCCCTTACTGCTGCTGCTGTCTTCTGCCTCTTCTTCTCCATCAGCTGATTCTCCTCCATCTGTTTCGAGAGGAGCTCGTTTACGTCGACGAGATTCCTCTTTCTGACCGTAACCGAAGCCCGGCGTGCGGAAAAAAGCCGGCGGGCTGAAGGCACCGTAGGCGCCTGCGGTGGGTGCTATGCTCGGGTAGCTGGGTGGGGGAAACCTCTGGGGCTTGATGTAAAGTGGGACTGGGCTCAAGAAGAAACCACGCTGAGGTGTTTGTGTCGGCTCATCTCTGAAGGAAGGACTTCCACCCGGCGGGAAGTTCACAGCATCTTTGTCCATCTTCTACCTGCAGAAAACAGAGGAAGGCAGAAATACGTTTTAACAGAAGAGGAACATCTCACTTAGCGTTCGTCGTCTACGTGCATTTCAGAAGTCGTTGCAAATTCTGAGAGCAGGAAGATTAAAAAGAAGCTCCAAGAATTTTAAGTCTGTCTAATGGAACCAAACTATTACTGAAAAGAGGAACAAACCACAGAAACACCAAGTTCCTGAGAACATTTTAACTTTTGGTGAGTTGAGGGACGAAACCTCGTCCGTCTGGTTTCTGGTGAAGACCTTTCTCTGAGTGGGCGTGCCGTGGCGTCAACACACACACACACACACCTTTCTGTTTAACCTGAAACCTTTCACTTCTTTCTTTCTCACAGACCTTCTTCTCCTTGTCTGAAATTAGGAAGTTCTGAGTGAAACGTTCGCCTCTGCGGCCTTTTCGCTTCTCCATCTCTTTTTTGCTGCACCGAATGAAGGACTTCCTTTTTGCTCCTTCGCTCATAGTTCAACACGATGTTTAAGCTGGATCTTCAAAGAAATCTTGGATTATTCAAAAATTATTTGATTATTCCAAAAAAAAAAAAAACACTAGATTAGACGTGTTTTTGTATCGAGGATGATGAGAGTCATGGTTAAAAATAAGGTGATACCCAAAAGGGGAACTGTGTCACTTCTGCATGACATTAAAATACTAATTAATACAGTTGTTTGTAACACAATCTGCAAACCATTTTCAGCTCACTGCGTGTTGTTTTTTAACAGTTTTCTGTTTGATAATTTCCTTATTCTAGATGTAAAATAAATTCTTTATAATTGTGGGTTATTTTATTAAAGTATTTGTATATTTTGGGTTTGTAAAACATTAAAATATAAAGACAGACACAGCAAAACCAAACTGACTGACACTTTTATATTATTTTTTTACTTACACTTCACTTTCTTGGTCTTGTTTTTGTGTAAATTATTGGGGAAATTTTTAATCCACAACAAGCAACCAGCGGCTGCGCAGTGGTGCAGTGGTTAGAGCTGTTGCCTTGCAGCAAGAAGGTCCTGGGTTCGCTTCCCGGCCTGGGATCTTTCTGCATGGAGTTTGCATGTTCTCCCTGTGCATGCGTGGGTTCTCTCCGGGTTCCTCCCACAGTCCAAAAACATGACTGTTAGGTTGATTGGTCTGTCTAAATTGTCCTTAGGTGTGTGTGTGTGTGTGTGTGTGATTGTTTGTCCTGTGAGTCTCTGTGTTCCCCTGCGATGGACTGGCTCTCTGTCCAGAGTGTATCCCGCCTGATTGCCCATAGACCACTGGAGATAGGCACCAGCCCCCCACCCCCACCGCGACCCTGCGTGGACAAAGCGGGTTCAGAAAATGGATGGATGGAACTAGAAACCAGAAAATAACATTTTATCTTCATAAAAAGCTTTTCCCTGCTGCATCCAGACCCACAAACTTGCAAACAAAGTACACCTGTAAAGGTAAAACGACCCTTTGCAGAGCATCCTGTCAGGTAGAAATTAATTTAACTTGGCTCAACAAAAAAAAAGTGCAATAAGGCAAGAATTTAAGTGCAAATGTGGGATTTTCAGGACCAGTTTTTATTCAGAATTTTTAGAAACCTCTGATGTGGTTCCCAAAGAGAAATTGAATAAATGTTTCCTCTTTTAGACGGATTCGTCTGCTCTCCCGGATCTTCTCCGCTTCTCCTGCTGGACTTCCTCGAAGCAGCCTTGTCTATTTCCACACCACTCACTTCCAACAATCCATTAAGATGAAGCCCCTCCTCGTGTGCCAGTCTGTGCCACGCGAGTGTGTGTCCTGTGAAGCTGCATGCAGCGGAGTGTGTGAATGTGTGTGTGTGTGTGTGTGTGCAGCTTACCAGCTGAGACGCTTCTCTGTGATGCTCAGGTGGAAGAGTTGCTGCAGCCGTACCTGAACCTGCGTTCTCTTCCTCTTGCTCGCTCCGCAGCTCTCCTGACAATGAGCCGCCCATCCACGGATAGCATTTGAAGTGACTTAAGAAAGAGAACAGGAACAATCACTTTGTTCTCATTTTTCAGATGAGTACCTTCGGAGAGAAGGAAGGAAGGGAGGGGAGAGGAAGTCAACAAGCCTAGTGCCTTCCTGCAGAAAAATAAGGAAACACTAGATAGACATCTCCACTTCTCTCTGAAATAGGGATTTACGCAGGTTTTTGGGAGAAACTTGAAGAGGAGAGCTGATGTTTCAAAAGCCAACAATGGAATTTGAATTGTTACAGTTCTTTTCCATTGCTAAATCTCAAAAAGCAAAAATGAGGCGCAATTTTCACAACCTCTACTTCTGTTCCCAATCGCTCGACTCAATTTATCACTACTTAAGATTTCCTTATCATATTAGAACTCTGATTTTCCTCCTTTACACTCTGATGTCAATTTCACATTTCCTTGCTGTCAAAACACAGCATACAATTTTCAGGTTTAACAATAATAACAATACATTTTATTTAAAAGCGCCTTTCAGAACACCCAAGGTCACTTGACAGAAAATACTTAATGAAATACAATAAAACAACAATAAAACACAACCAAGAAAAAACAAAGAGAGAAACCAATAAAATCAGAGGTCGTAGGCAGATTTAAACATGTGTGTTTTGAGTTTGGTTTTGAAAAGAGTGAAACTGTCGATGTTCCTGATATCTGGGGGAAGTGAGTTCCAGAGACGGGGAGCTGAGCGGCTGAAAGCTCTGCTCCCCGTGGTAGCGAGACGGGCAGAAGGGACCGCAAGATGGATGGAAGAAGAAGATCTGAGAGAACGGGACGGGGTGTTAATACTTATAAGGTCTGAGATAAATGGAGGAGAGAGGTTGTGGATGGCTTTGAAGGTATGGAGGAGAATTTTGAAGATGGACCTGAATTTAACTGGGAGCCAGTGAAGCTGCTGGAGAACCGGGGTGATGTGGTGAAAGGAAGGGGTTCTGGTGATAATATGGGCTGCTGAATTCTGGACCAGTTGCAGTTTATGAAGGAGTTAGTTGGGGAGACCATAAAGAAGTGAATTGCAATAGTCGAGACGGGAGGTGACGAGGCTGTGGACGAGAATGGCGGCAGTGTGAGGGGTCAGGGAGGGGCGGAGACGGTTTATGGAACGTAGATGGAAGTATGCTGACCGAATTATGTTATTAATGTGAGCTTGAAAAGAAAGTGAGCTGTCGAGGATGACACCCAGACTCTTGACCTGAGGGGAGGGGAGACTATGGCACTGTCAATAGTTAAGGAAAAGCTGTCAGATGTTGAGATGATGGATTTAGTGCCAACTAGAAGAAGTTCAGTTTTATTGCCATTCAGTTTGAGGAAATTAGAGGTGAACCATGATTTGATTTCTGAGAGGCAGAGGGTAAGGGAGGATGGTGGGAGAGTTGAGATGGGCTTACTGGAAATGTAGGTTTACACACACTTCTCACATAAATTCTCAAAGCTTCAATCAACAACACACAAATATTCAAATCTCTAAACTTCCGGGTCTGGCGAGCAATTTGCAATCAGGGACTGCAGCATAAAAGTAAGTTTCCACAAGGCTACCCAGGTGTGTGAGTGGTTTCAGGACCACCCACCGTTTTCCATTTTTTACCTTCCACCTTATTCCCCCTTCCTCAATCCCACTGAGGAGTTTTTCTCTGCCTGGAGGTGGAAGGTGTACAAAAGGAATCCACAGAGCCAGGTCCCACCGCTTCAAGCCGTGGAGGAGGCTTGTAGAGATGTGGCCTTTGAGGGCTTCATGAGGCACTCGAGGCGGTACTTCCAGCACTGTTTGGACCAGGAGGATGTTGATGAGGCCCTCTGGCCAGGCAGAGACCGGAGGCATGATGCCCCATGATTATGCTTGGGGGGGGGGGGGGGGGGGGGGGCTGTAAAATTAAAATGCTTAGTCTGAAAATTTGTGTGTTGTCTCAGAGAAAAGTGGACACTGTCATACATTCAGTGTGTAATTCATTGTGTTCTATTTAGACAATTGGGTTTTCAGTTTTGCTCTTCAGTGTTCTTTCCATGCTTGGTAGTGTTCACCCAAAGGCTACTTGTGTTCAAGCAATGACTGCTGTGTGTGTGTGTGTGTGTGTGTGTGTGTGTGTGTGTGTGTGTGTGTGTGTGTGTGTGTCATGTGAAAATGTGGCTGTGTTTACCAAATGAAAACACGTGTTCCGTTTTGGGAACATGTTACGATATGTGATGGCAGGGTCTTGTTTTAGGAATCTGTGTGTTGTGTTTGGGGTTTTGTGTGTGCGGTTTTGAAAGAAACGCCTTTTAGCGATCGAAGAAACCTGTAAAAGCTGCGAGGCGACACACAGTAAAGGACGATTAGCCCTTCCATTAGCTCACCTCGTTATTGTTTGCTCATTCAGTCTAACAACATTTTTTAGGTGGAATCTCTTTAATTTTGAAACTTTAAGTCCATTTAGCACTAAAATAGTCAGAAAGCTGCGATAAATCAACATTTTATAGCCAACAAAAAGGCTAAAGTTGCCAGATTTGTCAGGTTTGACCTTTAATTCTGAGGAATCGTGGTTTACTCATCCAGTTTGTGCAAAAGCATCCCACTTAAAATGATCCAAACAAGGATCAATGATGATAATAAAGGAGTGAGTTTGTCAGAGTCCAGAGTCCAGTTTCTGCTACTGCTGTGCTTGGAGCAACATTTGACCGTTTTGTCTCAAAAGTTGGCTGAAAATGTCAGAAACTCTTAATTGAAAAGAGTTGGCAGTGCTTTGGTAATTGAGCTCATATCATTGTGGAGGTGAAGCTGCCTATTGTGGGTTGCTGTAGCTCATTAGCTGTCTTAATAGGCTCATGAAGGCAATTAACCTCAGACCTGGACAACGTGTGCGCCAGTTCTTAAAGATTTCATTAATAGAAAGACATTTACAGGTGTCACTTCCTGTTTCTGTCAAGCATATTTGCAAGTATACTGATTCAAAAACAACTGTTTTTAAAATCCAACATGGTGGCTGAAGTTCTTCTCCTGGTGACCTTTAAGCTGCTTTGTTCTGCTTTATCTTAAAATGAGGAATTCTCCAAAAATCAAACCGTTTTAATTCAAGCGGACGGAAGTTCTGCTGCCCTCGTGACCACTGATCATTTCAATAATTTCATGCTCTTCCTGACCTCTCTGACTTCCCGCCATCTCCAACATGCACGGTCACGCTCCTTTTTTGTAATGAACCGCAGTAAAAATAGAACAAATCTGGCCAACAGGACCACCTTGACCTTTGACCCCAGTCATCTCGGCGGCGAACTTCACCTCCGGAGGTGACGGTGGCTGAAGCAGACTCGTTAGAGACTTTTAAGTGGCGTTTGGCTTTCCGGGTCACTCTCGAGGCGTGCTTTGGACATATATAAGACGCGTTAGCGGAAAAGCAGAGAAAGAGTCCTCGGTGATCGTCTTGGAGCACCTCAAAGAAAAAGAGACAAGTGAGTAGATGACACCTTTTGATGATTTGTGTGTTTTAGGGTTTAATTTCTTTCAATTTCCTTTATTCTCAGCAGAAATGACTGGCGTTGTGGTGCCTCTGAGCCTGCTGTTCCTCATGTCTGTTAGCTCGGCGTGTTACATCTCCAACTGTCCTATTGGTGGCAAGCGCTCCATCATGGATGCACCGCAGCGCAAGGTTTGAGAAGCTGCACGGTGTCATAGAAAACTAAAAATTCAGACGTCCGTTAGCGTTTCTTCTCGTTTGCTCCATCCGTAGTGCATGTCGTGCGGCCCCGGAGACAGGGGGCGCTGCTTCGGCCCCAGCATCTGCTGCGACGAGGGTCTGGGCTGCTTTCTGGGTTCCCCGGAGTCGGCTCGGTGCGTAGAGGAGAACTACCTGCTCACCCCCTGCCAGGCAGGAGGCAGACCCTGTGGATCTGAGGGGGGACGCTGCGCCGCTCCAGGACTCTGCTGCGATGCAGGTAAGAACCCTGAATCCACGGAGGGTCAGGGCTGCAGCCTCTGCAACGCTTTCAGAGTCAAAACTCACATCTTTTGCAGTCCTTTATTTTGTTATTGTTTATTTATTGACCTTCGTGCATTTATTTGTCAGAAAATTGGCCGATATGGGTGAGGGCTGAATGTGCCTTTAAATGATGTTCCACTTTGTAAAACATGAGGTAATCATTTGAATACATTCTGAGAAAAACGTTGCATTCAAATTAAAGTGTTTTCATGAATTTGAGCAAGAATCTGTTTAGTGAGATTAAGCAGGATGAAGCAAAAAAAAAAGGGCTTTTCTTTTAATTTCAACTGACAAGTGTTAAAAGTATCTAAATGAGGAAATCCCCTTTCTCAGGCGTGTTGTCTTGTTGTATTTTATTACATTTAAATGTCACTAAACACTTTCCTGTGCAGCCTCAAGTGTTTCTCACATATCTAACAGCCCGTTAAACGTGCGCTTATCTCTGTCTAACCCCCCCCCCCCCCCCCAAAAGAAGCCCAAAGTGGAAAATTGAAAAAATCTTCTGACTGACTCTCCCACAGAAAGCTGCATCACAGATCAGTCCTGCCTCACGGAGGAGGACCCAGACGACCAAACCAGTCAGGTAGAAGGCGGCAACCCAGCCGACGTCATCCTCCGGCTCCTGCATCTGGCCAGCCACACGTCTCACCGAACCCACCAATGAGCTGCTTCCTCACAACCCGGACCCACAAGGACTTGCTCCTGCTGTATAGTCGTGTTTCTGTATAAATGTCATCACTTTTTTCTCTCCCTCTCTCTCTCTCTCTCTCTCTCTCTCTCTCTCTCTCTCTCTCTCTCTCTCTCTCTCTCTCTCTCTCTCTCTCTCTCTCTCTCTCTCTGACAGAGTGCTTCTAGAACGCCTTTGTTGATACATTTTTATGTATTTAGAAAAAAAAAGGATAAAATTTGCAAATCTTCCGGATTCCTGCATGCCGAAATAAAGTTTAAGGGGAGTAAAAAGTGTTGCTTTGTCTTTCTGAGGTTTTCTTTTCCTCTGTGGTGAAGAACAAGTCAGCACTGGTCTTATCTCCCTCTGGGTTTGATTATTTTCCACAATCGCCACCTTTATCTCGCAGCTCCTCACATGAGGCAGCGTGTGCTTTCTTGGCAGCTCCGGGGACGTAACGTCAGTGTTGCAACTTTTAGGAGGATTATCGTGTCACCTTTGAGCCATTTTCCTGGTAAATATGGTAGAATTAACAGAAGAATTCCCATAAAATACAGATAATAATAGAGTTGCATCAGATCCAAGTGCATGAGTCTTTTCTTCTTCAGGAATAATTACCTTGAACAGTGACATCGCCGGATCAAAGTGCCCTTTGAATTCATGCTGTACATTTGTACAGGAGGGTTTTAGCAGCTGCTGGGGTGGAAATATACAATCCAAATCTATCAAAAAATAAATAAATATGTGATTCCTTCTGAATTTTTTACAGCTGATGTTTAACTGGCTGAGGTCAGGCCCTATAGAACAAACACGGACTTCGAAAGAGATGAAAAACGTCGCAAACTGAAGGAAGAAACAAAAATTTAAAAAGGTTAAAAAGAAGATAAAGAAGACAAAGTCAGAAACATCCGTTCCCGTCAGCAGTTGTTACACCATCCGTTTGTTTGTGCAACTTTTATGATCACATTTCTTTGCATTAAAAAACTTTCCTGAACTTCCTGTTTTCTCCCATTAAGGATCAATAACATTTGAGCTCCAGTTGCGTTGCAGCTCTTTAACCTCTCCGTCGGCTCTTATCTGCAGCGGTCGATAGGATCAGCTGCATGAGATGACCTGCAGCTGTATTAATTGGTGTCACCTGCTGTTAATCATTGACAGCCTGCAGTTTGAGAGTATAAAAGAGGCTGATCAGCCTTTCTTGCTCTACCTGTGTTGTCTGCCATCATGTCTTTCTCTGGAAAATACCAGCTGGAGTCTCAGGAGAACTTTGAGCCTTTCATGAAGGCTATTGGTGAGTTGAAATGCTTTTTGGTTGCTGGGCTTTTCTGGTGGCTTTCTGTCGTTGAACTCTTGCTGTATTTGTTTTGTGGCATAGGGCTTCCTGATGACCTCATCCAGAAAGGAAAAGACATCAAGAGCATCTCTGAAATTGTTGAAAATGGTGACAACTTTACGGTGACCATCACTACTGGGTCCAAAGTCATGACCAACACTTTCACTATTGGACAGGAGGCTGAGCTGGAGATGATGACTGGAGAGAAGGTCAAGGTAAGAACCTGCCGGGTTTACACTCTGAACACTTGCTGAATCTGGTAACTTTAAACGTAACTCGTCCTGAAGGGAGTGGTGGCGCGAGATGGCAACAAGCTCAAGGTTACCCTGAAGGGAATCGAGTCTGTCACTGAGCTGGTGGATCAGGACACGATTGTTAATGTGAGTTTAAAGGCTGCATGAGTGGAGTAGACTTAAATCTTAAAAGCTAATGACTTTTCTTCTCTTTCAGACTATGACTGTCGGCGGCCTAGTGTACAAAAGGACAAGCAAGCGCATGTAAAGTGTTAACATTGAATTAAAAAACAAACTATTAAAGAGGAGCTTGTCTTGGTTTTGAATTTTCTTGGCTTTTAAGGTGCTTTGTAGATCTGGTCTTGGTTTTTAGGAAGCCAGAGCTTTATCCTAAACCTAGTAGGGTTGAAGCTGCTTTAACAAATGTAGAAAACATCTTCCACGCAATGTTCTAGTATAATCGAGCTGTGGTGGACTTAAAAGAGGTTCTTGCATTTGCTTTAAAAACCTTTTACACCTTATGTCTGAAAGTGCTGCACTTTCCAGGGCCTCCATCTTAAAAAAAAAACACTGAGGTTTGTGGCTCTAATAGCCAATTATGCACAACAAGGGTTCACCTCAAAGTGACAGACCTAGACAATGGAAACTGCATTAGTTTAGAGGTCAGAAGTTCTGTCAGGGCCTCAAGCAAGATATTGGATGGATCAGTTAAGTGTCGAAACCCTGATTAGATTAAAACATTGGAAAAAAACAACATGTCTGGAGCCTGTTTCCCTAAATTTGGGAAGGGTATACAAAATGGTAGCTAGAGGCCTGGGGTGTAAATCAGACCATTGTGAGGGAGGCGCCACCAAGAACAGTGCCAGAAACCCACCAGGGGCATCTGGGCCACCTAAAACTTAAATTATGCTTGACACATTTACTTTCCGCTTGGTGATCCGGATGGAACGCGCTTCACAACTTGCAGCGTTTATGGTTCATGCGGCTTGTCTCTGCGGTGAGCCAATATTCTCTCAAACTGCAGGGGGCAGCATGGAGCTCTACGGCATGCATCTAACACTACACCATAGTAATTGGTTTACAACATGGCATTCCAGCATTTTTTAACAGCGTCCTCGTTTTTTCCGACAGTGCGAGCTATTTCTCTCCATTAACATGTTGATCACGGTGATCTCTGAGAGCTGAATCATACAAATGTATGTATTTACGAACCTCTGCCATACTAGTTCTTGCCAGTCCGCCATGTTTTTCCGCATCCGACCGTCCGCGTGGTTAAATTTCCTAGGTGCGCGGTGCGGACATTTTGGGCCGTGCAGTGGAGGGTCCTGGTTAAAATAACGCAATTTGGCCGTGGGGACCTTGCAGACGCGTCAAGCATAAACCAAGCTGGCTCTTCTAATGGTGGAAAAGCTCAAATGTTTATCTGAAGTGCTTAAAACTTCTGACCCATTTGAGGTAATTGCAGCCCTAAGTTCAGAGGTTGCAGATTTGTCAGTTTGGCTTGATGCAACATCAGCAGCAGGCTAAAGTGTCTATAAACAAATTCAGACCACAATCAACTTGAAACAAAGTTTTAATGAAGCTACAAAATGTGAGCAATACAGAAATTGGTCATGAAACTTGTTGGAGAATAGATTCTTATATAAACATGCAAAATTGCTCTCTGCTAGTCCAGTCGGAACTACTTCCTCCGGTGGAACAGGTTCTTGATTCCTTCCTCGACCGATTTGGGTTCGTGCATCATGGTCATCGGCTTGTTTTTCAGAGCTGCTTCTCTCATGCTGTGGTAGACGTACTCGTTCTGCTTGAACATCCTGAGCTCCATCTCTGTCTGCATTCGCATCGCCTGGGGAAAGATCAGAACGTAGATAGCTAAGAGATGTTCCAGAAGGATAACTTGGGTCAAACTTGACCACATGGGGGCAAAAATGGATGATTTTCTTCCAAGAGGGATTTCTCTTGACTTTTTATTTTTATTTATTTTTTTTTTAAATGTTTTCACCAAATACTTTAACTCTGTTTGGTTCTCCATTTGGTTGTCATGTAAACACTGATTCCTGTTTCCGAGGCGTTTTGGTGTCCCACCATCCAATCAATCCCAAATTAAAACCTTAAAGTGTAGATATCTAAAAGTTTTCAAATAAAGCACAGGAAGAAACTATTTAATTTTACTTCGAGGTCCTTGGTGATGGGATGTGTCGGACCATGAGTGACCATCAGGATGGCGTAAGCCTTGCAGATCATCCCGTGTGCAACTTCTATCAGCCCAGCCTGCCAGTGCGTCACTCCTGCTCTCATGGCGGCCATCCCCAGAGCAGCGTTGTTCGGGTTGTACAATTTCCTGTCAGAAATTAGTTTAGACAGTTTTCGCTTCCAAAAAACATATTTGTATGCCACAATAAAAGTCTAAAGAGGACTGAGTACATTTTACAATATTTAATGCTTAATTCTATTCTATGCAAGACATGTTCTTAGTGACACGAAACAGTTTCTCACATGTATCCCTCCACCATTTTGCGGGCGTATTCTGCTGCTTCCTCAAAGTTCTGCAGGTAAGCCTGCACCTCGCTCATCGTGCTCCACATCCTCAGCAGGTAGATGTGAGTGTCGGCCAGAATCGGCTCGGTCTTCTCGATGCACTGTCTGCAGATTTTTACCACCTTAGAAGTAACACGAAAACAGAGAATGTAGTTTTTCTAAGTATTGAAATGGTATGCATGCATGTGTGTGTGTGTGTGTATGTGCATGTGTACGCGTGTGCATGCAGGCATTTGCGTGCACGCGTGTGTGTATGTTTGTGTGTGCATGCATGCATATTGGCGTTCATGCTTGCATTTGTGTGTGTGTGTAACAATACCTCGTGGTAGTCACCGTCCAGCCGAGCTTTATCCATCTTCTCCATCATCTGGAAGCAGTAATCTGTTGCCTCTTTCACTTGTTCCTCTGAAGGCTGTCGGACACACAAACAACAAAAACCAAAAGAAAACAATGACACACTGAATGTTATTTTTGATAAGATGTGCGTTTCTCAAAAGCCTCGAAGGCCGAAACCCCTCGAGTGCGTGCGCCCTACTTCTCATGTGTCGTCCACCCCATCGCTGCGGGATGCAACGAGAATACTCAGAAACTCAAACCTTGGCTCCGTCCTCTTCCTTTCCTCCCATCTTCACATCATCGTGGGTTTTGTTCTTGCAGTGGTCACACGTGCAGTCAAAGAAGTATTGTGTTTTCAGGAGCCGTTGCCTCTCCTCTGATAAATTCAAGTAGTCCACATAGGAGACTGTGAGCTCCTCCCCGTCGGAGATCTTACCCAGAGCGCGCAGCTCAATCCTGAAGAAGAGAAGCGGTCAAACATCCGCAGAGAGGTTTCGACTCAGCTTCAAAACACTGCTACAACCGTTTTCCTGTAATGATTTTGTGAAATTCAATTAACCAAGTATTTCTTGGTGCCATTTGTTGGATTTTATTTTGAACGTTCAGCCTCTGCTAACTCCTTAGTCCAAGTGGAAGCATGCATGTAAAGTCATCACGAGATGAATGCTATTATTACTTTTATTAACATCTAAAGTTACCACAGCACCATCATTTTCCCAACTAACGCTGCAGCATTACGCTACACGTACATGCACAAATAATAATAATAATGCGTTGAACTTATATAGCGCTTTTCTAGACACCCAAAGACGCTTTCACACACTCTCACACTGCTAGTGATGGTAGGCTACTCGTAGCCACAGCCGCCCTGGGGAGGTCTGACAGAGGCGAGGCTGCCATTTGGCGCCGTCGGCCCCTCTGACCACCACTAATGGGCCATTCCCATCTGTACCAGGTCGGCCCGGGCCGGGTAGCGTAGGTTGTTTACATATCTGGGTGGCCTGGTATTTTTCTGGGCCAACCAAGGCTCATTCTCAGCCCTCTTCTCGAGGGGGTCTGCTTCAGGCCGACCAGGGCCAACACACCCACTGCTGACAGCAAATTCACACCTTTCATTAGAGCAAGCCTCTGATTGGTGGGTAGAATCAGCCCACATGGGCGTAAGGCAAGGATGTGTGGAATCAACCAGGCCAGGCTGGGGCCGACTGGGGCTACCCGACCCGGGCCGACCCGGTACAGATGGGAATGCCCCATAACACAGGCAAGTTGGGTGAAGTGTCTTGCCCAAGGACGCAACAGCAGGATACCCCTGGCGGGAGCTGGAATCGTACCCATGACCCTCCGATCATGAGGCAACCCGCTCTACCACCTGAGCTACTGCTGCCCCTAAGCACAAATAAGATATATATTGTATGTTCTTTCACCTAATTTGTCCACTATTGACCCGTTTTCCTTTCCATACAAGCCTGATTTTAATCCCAAAGTCAAGCTCTCTCATTGGCTAAGGCTGCTTCTAGCTGCTGCCCTGGTTCTGGAGTATGTTTTTATAATGGTAGCTTGTATCAGTGCTGGAAACCTTTTTACTCCTCTTCCTCATCTCATCTTCACAACTTCCCCTTCCCACCTCCTCCCCCCTCTTTTCTTTTGTCGAAGCATTTCACATCAGCTAAACTCTGAATGATTAAAGGAACGTGGAAATTTGTTTTGCTCCTCGTCAGCCTGTGACAGAATTTGTCTATTCAAGATGTTGATGATAATGAGTTTAATTTTAATGAATTATATGATGCTAAAATCTGACTCTGAGCACGGAACAAACCTCTGTAATCCCAGTTATTCCAGCATCTTGACACAAAAACACGTTGTACCTGATGTTTTACCTTACAGCTGTGATTATTCTGTTTCCTGTTGCGGCACAAGAGTGAAGTCGGGATGCAAATTTCTAGAATAACACCAGGAAAGGCAAAGCTTCCTGGCTGACAATATAGCTGAAGTTTCAAAATAAAACATGTTTGCAGACCACCTTGTGCAAAAATATGTCCTAGTGGATTGGAGGTGAACTAAAAGCTTCCCCATTACATAAGTAAAACCTTTTGTGTGGATCTGAAAAGATGTTAGATGGATGAAAAATAGGATCAAAAATATTAGTTTTGTTGCAGAAAGTAAAATAATAGAGGGGTTAGTGCGTTTAAATGGTGCGGTGATGATTTAATGAGCAGAGTTCACACCACAGAACTGATCCAAACTCGTGTTTCTACAAAGGATGGAGATTAGGATTTATTAGCCTTTAACGTTCCACTGAAAAGGCCTCGGCTGAGGTAACGCACCTCCGTTGAGAATGAAACACAGTATTCACAGCCGACTGACTGAAAGACAAACAGGAAGCAGTTTTACACCAAACAGCACCTGACGAAGACTTAAACTGGGCACAAAACTGCAAAAAACACGCAACATTTAATTCATTTGCAGTCAGTTAGAGTAAAATTTAGTTAGACGTACTTGCCGTGGTTGAGGATCACTGTGCAGTTTGGCCAGCAGTCGTGGTTTACCAAACACAGGTTGGGAAAAAGACCAACTCCAACAGCTTGCAGACCTCTCTGGTCGCTGACAGAGAAGCCGTTACAGTTGATCTGCAACATCCAGCATCGAAAATGCCTGTTTTAGTCCAAATCCAGGCAACAAAGGGTCACCTAGACTAAGTGACCTTATCAGACATCCCCGTGTTTACTCAGATTAGCTCATCTTAGCGCAGCTGAAATGGAATCAAGTGTGGTAACAGATATAATTCGATTTGGCCCATAATGAAGGAACACCACCTCGACCCTCTGGAACCAGTAATTAGAGTCTGGGACGGTTTTATCTCTATTTGTTTAACTTGTTGGCAAACTGCACATGCTGTCAGTGATGTCGTTACTACCCGGCGTGATTGTTTAAACCTGCCCTGCGTCTTATCACCCTTCCGTTTTCCGGAACCGCGCTGCTCTGGGTGGCTGCATGTTGGAGTAGCTCTGTTGACTATATGTAAGTTTTGCCTTTTCTTGGACATTTTTTCTTCTAGTTTCTCAAGAAAAACTGCATTTTTTGGACAATTTACTCTTCTGTTTCTGGTGCTGTGAAGCTTGGAGGATTTTTACTGCTATTTTTTTAGCTTTTTTCACTTTTTGAGCATTTGTTATGATGCGTAACCATGGCAACAAGCTGGTTTACAATCGGGAGCAGCTGATTAACATTGGAAAGGCTGAAATAATACCTCAACTGAAGCCACAAATCCCAAATGAGCTAAAACGCCAGAAGCGTGGGTGCAGAGCGGGAGCAAAACGGAGACAGAGAAAGAGGAAATTCAAACCATCTCTTCCATCGATCATAATGGGCAATGTGAGATCACTGGCCAACAAGATGGAGGAACTCCAAGCCCTTTCATGGACTCAGCCAGAGTTTCGGCAGTTTTGGAACCGCTGGAGGAGATAATGCAAAGAAGGATTCTCCAGAGAATCAAGAAAATGATGGACAACCCCGAGCATTCTCTTCACAAGACTGTCCGACAACGGAAGAGTGTCTTCAGTCAGAGGCTTCTTCAGTTTGGCTGCAACACTGACCGCTACTGGAGATCCTTCCTGCCAACAGCCATTGTAATATACAACAACTCTTTGATGACTTGATTATTATTATTATTCTGAGCTACTACAGCAATCAATTTCCCTCTGGGATTAATAAAGTATTTTTGAATTGAATTGAATTGAATTGAATCAGACAGATTCCATGATTTGTTTTGATCTCAGAATTAGGCGCCGCAGACGTGTTTTAGAGACATTTGGACGCACCACTCCAAATATGTGTGAGATGGAGTCGATTGTGTGCTGCTTGCTGGTTCGAGGCCAGTAGTCCAGGAAGTTGTGGACGTCCACTTTAAGCTCCTTCATGTCCTCTTCCTGCATGTCGTTGATGTGGTCCTCCAGCTCGTCCAGCGTGGTCAGCTGCATGTCAGAAACCACGCTCCCCTCCTTGTCAAGGCGCCACATGATGCGGGCCACAAGCCTGAATGGCACAGGAGAGATCATGCAGGGGTCACAGGATCAAATACTGGTGATGATTGCCATTTGTGGATATTTGCGTCACAAATAAACCACTACCATTTATTTTTTCTGCTTCCACTCACCGGATGTTCTCATTCGGGACTTTTCCGTAAGCTTTGATTGCACCGCACTCGACTTTGTGTTCGGGCCAGGCGGCGCGTTGGCAGGTACGGTCACAGTAGTGGGCGAATTTGCATTGGCCACACCTCTGGAGCTTGTCTTGTCTGCGAAAACAGTTGTGACAAATACGCTCGGCGAGGCTGCAGGGGAAGGAAAGAGGAGAAATGTAAAAAAAAATAAATAAATCTGATGAAAGACATCACCCAAATTCATTCATCTGGGCGTTTTTGTGTGCATCTGCACAGATTATCCCTTTATGTGGCAGATCTGTAGCTTCAGCTCAAAGTGTAACATTCAATAAACAAAAATTTCAAAATAAAAGCTTTTTTTTAGACTATAAATGTTAAAAACGACCCCTTTCATACTTTTTGGGTTGAGCAATAAGATTAATTCTTCCTATCTTTCCGATCATATTATCACAACATTTCATTCTATCAGCTTATTTAATTACCTCAATATAAAGCTGGTAAATGGACTTTGATATGTTGATACCAGTTGTTAAAGTTAAAATAAGTGTGTGAAAGAGAATGACTGCAAAGATTCAAAGCTCTCCTGAGACAGAGAGGCCAGCGACGTTTGATCAAACATCAAACACCTGCTGGTGCCATTGTGATCGACCTAAGCTTGTGTGAAAATATTATGTAAACTATTTGACATCCAGTCAGTTAAAAATTACCTGCAAAGTAAAAAAGAAGAAACAAAATAAATCACAAGTGTTAAACCCAGCGTACCTGTCAAATACAACGGCTGCGATGCTGGCTTCAGAGAAAATAACGTCTCCTGCCCAAAACTCCTTGGTAGCCTTCAGACCCCTTCCCTTCCCAGGCGAGTCGAATATGGCCACGCTCTCCATCGTTGCTGCAGCGTTTCCTGAGAATTTACTGGAGTAAATGTGGTCTGAAGAGTCGCTCAGATGAATCAGTTTTATCTGCTTCTTCAACGGCAACTGTCGCATTCCTCCCTCGAGGTACGAAAATAGCCAAGCACCACTCGACCTGTACCACCAGGCCCAGGCGGCAGGTTAGAGAAGACTTGTTTTTTTTTTAGATCACAGTGAAACGAGACGTCTCCAGTTGACAGGTCTGTGGACAAAACTATGAAACTTGCTTGGAAGAATAATTTTCAAGCATTCTTTATCATTTTTCTTTATTTTTAGTCCAAGTTTTGTCCCACCACCTGGTAAACATCCCACTCTTCCATCCAGGACTTGGTAGTCACCTTCTCCCTGAGGTTTATTTTAGTCCCTCAGTTGGACCTGTCCATCAGGAGCGGCTGATGGTGAACAGCTGACAGAAACCAGGCTTCCACTTGGTTCTGGTGCTTTCTCTAACGTGTTCTTGACTTGTGACTTGTGATAACAGAGTCATTTTACTTCCTGGAACACTGGGTTGATTTATTTTATAAATCTGTTTTATTTAAACTTCTGCGAAGACATCACTTCCTGAATTTCTAATTGAGACAATGAAATACATTGAATTTTGTTTTGAAAACTGCCTTTTGTTAAGTATATTTGATCAAAGATCATTTTCAGAACAGTGAAAAATATTTCTTGGAGGTGACCACTTAAATCAGACACATGTTTCTATTTAAATTAAAAGTGCAGTGTGTAAGAACATAGAAAGATGACATCCTGGGGTCTAATTTGCTTACTGAAATCTCTCTCTCACTACTGTTTTGTGAGTTTCACGGATGTTTCCAGTTACGGACCAGCACCAGAAGATTCTAGATAAGAAGCAAAGGCACGCAGTACGTACACAGTAAGTTTGTAGATAAATACATTGTCATTGCTGGTGCCATAACTCTTGTGTGTTTTACGGTAAGGAGCACTTACTGCACATATTACAGTAACATGCCTCCGGCACAGAGGAAGGCTGGTTGTTTACCGCCGTCGGTACAGGATCGGCTCGGGGTCCTTCGACTCCCGATGACGTCACATGACTGCAAATCTACTCGGCTTTCACACGCACGTTTTGGAAAGACATCAGCAGTTTTGTTAACCCCCAGAGACCCAAATTTAGAAAACAACTGCAAAATCTTTTTTTTTAACCTTTCACATGTTGTTCTAGGACAGTGGTTCCCAACCTTTTTCCCAAGGGACCCCTTTTATTACCAGTCAAATTTTTGACGACCCCCTCCCATTCTCTCTTCCAGTACAAACATTATTAAGAAATGATAAAATTGTTCAAGCACATTTTAATATGCTTTGATTCAATAGATAACAGTAATAGTAGGCTCCAGAACAGAACAAAGTCATTAACAAAACCAAACAGAGCATAATGTGCTTAACAGTTTGTATTACTTTTCTGAACACATTGTTTCTTGTAAACACTGATAAATCAATCATTCCTTTCAATAAACATTTGACACATAAAAAATACACTGAGCAAAATGTACTTAAATGAGTATATTACTGTTTATACTAGATTATTTACTGTAAAGGCTGTTATTAATCAACCAGTCCTATCTTTAATGAACTTTTGACACTTGAAAATAAAACAGTGAGCTGAGCAAAATGTTCTTAAAATTGTGTTACTTTTTCTGTACTAATTATTTCCTGTCTTAATATCAATAAACTTTTCACTCATGAAAAAAAATGTGAGCAAAATGTAGGCTATAAACAAGTAATAAATGAAGTTTTAACCCCTTAAAGTGGAGAGGTCCTGGCGACCCACTGAGAGGCTTTGGCGCCCCCTTGTGGGGGTCGGGACCCCCAGGTTAGGAACCACTGTTCTAGGAGGTCAGATAAACGGGCCTATTTACACATTTTAACAGCCAATAGTGTTGCAGAACTGAACAATAGGACCTATTAGCAATGCAAATGTGATTTTAAAAAGAAAAAAAATGGGGAAGGTTTATTTTTGTAGACTTAAATCTGATGTTGTAATATTACAACCGTGGGTCTCTGGGGGTTAACAAATTCTTGTTTGTCAACACCCAAATGTTTTCTTTATAATTGTAATTTGTTAATAAAACACCATATTATCATTGTTTTGTAAAGAATGTGAAATTGCATAAAAACAACATCGGACTGACAAACAATACAACAGTTCTTATATGTGAAGCCATATCTGTTTGTATTAATGTGGAGTTCGTCTGTAAATTTCCTTAGTTGTTATTTAAATACATTCTTTCACTCTAAATATTGTTTGCTGTCTTTCAATAAAGTTCTTATATTTTATTTTGCGCCATTTCATCAACATCAAGAGCTTTTGAGGGTCACCGTTTATCATTTGCTTATATTTTACTTTTCCTTTGGAAATTCAAACATATTTTCTCCAAAAAGTGTCGATTTTTGGACTACAGGACTACAACCGCTAAGACTACGACCGCAAATTTGTTCTGACCAATCAAAATCATAACGT
>NC_091757.1:53210898-53225898 GCF_043380555.1 Nothobranchius furzeri | reverse complement strand
GGGGTGGTGGGTTGGGACTATCCTCACGTCAGTTCCTGCAGCCACGATAAACAGCGCATGTCACCTCAGTGTGGATAGGGGGAGGAGCATTGAGGGTTGGAGGGTTGCAGTGACCCTGGAATGTTTCAGCGGCCTTCCCGCAGTCCCGCCCAGGCTGGGATAGGAGACAGAGTTGAGTTGCCATAGCGACGGCACATTCCACATATCTTCTGAGGGGGGAGTTTTCATTGGAGCCTTGCAGGCTCAAGGACGCCAGATTCTGATTAGAAATTGTTTTGGGGCCAGACAGAGATAATTTCCTCTCTGTCTTACAGTTTGTTGGTCCTCAACCTCTCAAAATCCCAATAATGGACATTAATCTATCCCAATCCGTTCTGATTCGTCCACTCTATCCTTGATGGCCTCCATCTTTTGTGACAATAATGAATCTCGGCCAAAGTCCCAAGCTTACGATTCATCTGGACAATTATGTGAGTCTGTGAATTCACAGCGAGGTGCAAACCATCTCTGAGCTCCGGGATCAGGTCATTCCTCGACAGCTCGTTAATTTTCCGGTAAGCCTGGAAGCCTCCAATGCCAATGAGCAGGAAACCTGACACCAACACCACGAATATCCACACGTATTCAGAGTCCTCCACAGACAGCTGAGATAAACAAATCAAGTTCCACTGTTTCCAGGAGTCCATGGTGTGTCCAACTGGGTCTGTCCCGGAGGGGCATCCGGGAGCCCCTTCTCTCGTTCTCATCGTTGAAAAAATGTTATCAATCGCGTTGAGAGACCAACTGACGAGATCCATTTTAGTGATTTCAGTTTCCAGAAAAAATGCAGAAGTAGCCGTGCACCCAGCACACAGAGACAGACAAAGGCCTTGAGGATAAGATATGGAGGAGAGGAGGAAAATAGTGTCTGCATCCTCCAAGAGCCGGAAGAAGACTCAACACTACATTAAACCTTCATGACCTTTTTAGGTTATTTTTTGCCGTGTTTATTTAACTTTTTTTTTACTTTTTATTGCAGAACATTAAAATAAATCCAATACAAATATTTGGTTTAAACCTTATGTTGTCAAAACAGTACAAAAACAAATTATGATTTTATTTAATGTGCTACCGCTTGTTTAAGCTGCATGCTGCTATAAAACTTTAAAGAGCAAGTCACCCCCTACCAGATTATTTCTCCACTCCCTCTCCCACTTCCAGTTTGAAAAATGCAACAAATGCTGTTGCCTAGCAGACCGAGAGGGAAGAGCCGCTAACAAATACACACACACACACACACACACACGCGCACACACACACACACACACACACACACACACACACACACACACACACACACACACAGGTTCACAACTTACCCCTAGCTATGAGTTTGACTTGTGGGATCTCAAAATCAGGCCATTTTGTGACGTTACACATCAAATCGTACCAGCTAACGTCTTATAGTACCTCTTAGCCAACAGAGATGGCAGATTGAAATTCAAATGCAGTGCAGAGTTTTTACCTGACAACGGCACAACACTGACAGTTTTAGGCAGAAAATTGTAATTTTAACTAAAATGCACTTAAGTGCAAAACTATTGACTACACGTGTCTGCAGCACGATTAGACACGCATTTATATAGTTTATCAGAAAAAAAGTTGATTTGGGGGTGACTTGCTCTTTAAAGACAATATAATATTAAAAAGTTCGTAATCTGAATAAATTTATTTGAAACCCACGTTGTTGTTGTTTTTAATTACCGTTAAACATGATTAGAAATGCTATTTTTTACACATTGTTAGACATTCAGGTCAAATACAGCTAAATGTTTTGAATGAAAGTTTAGGAAAACATTTATAGATGTGGACAAAATTGTTGGTATCTTTCATTCAATTAAGGAAAAACCCATAATGGTCACAGAAATTACTTGAATCCGACAAAAGTAATAATAAATAAAATTTCTACAAAATGCAACCAATGAAAGTCAGACATTGCTTTTCAGCCATGCTTCAATTGAACTATTTAAATAAATAAATAAATAAATAAATAAACTCGTGGAACAGGTCTAGACAAAAAGGACGGTACCCCTGGCTTAATATTTTGTTGCACCAACACTGCAACACAATAACTGCAATCAAACGATTCCTGTAACTGTTAATGATACTTTTGCACCTCTCAGCAGGTATTTTGGCCCACTCCTCATAAGCAAACTGCTCCAGGTGTCTCAGGTTTGAAGGGTCCCTCTTCCATACAGCAGGTTTAAGCTCCTTCCAAAGATGCTCAATAGGATTGAGGTCAGGGCTCATAGAAGGCCACTTTAGAGTAGTCCAGTGATTTCCTCTTAGACACTCTTGGGTGTTTCTATCTGTGTGTTTTGGGTGCTGTTGCAAGACTTATGACCTGTGACTGAGACCAAGCTTTCTGATACTGACCAGCACATTTCTCTCTAGAATCCCTCGATAGTCTTGAGATTTCTAGGCTAGAGACTACCAGTCGGTAGTAATCATCCTTATAAGCCGGCCCGCTGATCAGCTGATTAGGAACAGCTGTCGCTCCCTCTCCTGAAACCAAGCACTCAGAGATAGTGAGAATGTGGGACGAGTACTCACCCCAGCTCATGACGTTTGCTTCCTCACTGGAAGACGTGTCGGTGGGATTGAGGAGGTCTTCGAAGTATTCTGCACACTGATCCACAACATCCTGAGTAGAGGTCAGCAGCACACCGTCCCCACTGTAGATAGTGTTGGTAGTGCACTGCTTTCCACCCCTGAGGCACCGTATGGTGGACCAGAATCTCCTCGAAGCCGTACGGAAGTCTTGCTCCATGGTCTCACCGAACTCCTCCCATGCCCGGGTTTTTGTCTTGGCGACCACCCGAGCCGCATTCCGCTTGGACTGCCGGTACCCGTCAGCTGCCTCTGGAGTCCCACAGGCCAAAAAGGCCTGATAGGACTCTTTCTTCAGCTTGACAGCATCCCTAACCGCCGGTGTCCACCAGCGGGTTCGGGGCTTGCCACCACGACAGGCACAGACGATCCTGTCGCCACAGCTCCGGTCGGCCGCCTCAACAATGGAGGCACGGAACAGGGTCCATTCAGACTCAATGTCCCCCGCCTTCCCCGGAACCTTTTGGAAGTTATGTCCGAGGTGGGAATTGAAGCTCCTTCTGACGGGAGACTCTGCCAGATGTTCCCAGCAGACCCTCGCAATACGTTTGGGCCTGCCTGGTCTGACCGGCATCCTCCCCCACCATCTGAGCCAACTCACCACCAGGTAGTGGTCATTTGACAGCTCCTCCCCTCTCTTCACCCGAGTGCCCAAGACATGCGGCTGCAGGTCAGATGAAACAACAAAGTCGATCATCGAGCTGCGGCCTAAGGTATCCTGGTGCCAAGAGCACATAAGGACACCTTTATGTCTGAACATGGTGTTCATTATGGACAATCCATGACTGGCACAGAAGTCCAATAACAAAACACCACTCAAATTCAGATCAGGGGGCCGTTCCTCCCAACCGCACCTCTCCAGGTCTCACTGTTGTTGCCCACGTGAGCGTTAAAGTCCCCCCAGCAGAACGAGGGAGTCACCGGAAGGAGCGCTTTCCAGCACCCCCTCCAAGGTCTCCAAAAAGGGTGGGTAGTTTGAACTGTAGTTTGGTGCAAAAGCACAGACCACAGTCAGAACCCAGCCCCCACATGTAAGCAGAGGGAGGCTACCCTCTCATTCACCGGGGTAAACCCCAACGTACAGGCACCAAGATGGGGGGCAACTAGTATGCCCACCCCTGCTCGGCGCCTCTCAGTGGGAGCAACTCCAGAGTGGTAGAAAGTCCAACCCCTCTCAAGGAAACTGGTTCCAGAGCCAGAGCCATGCGTTGAGGTGAGTCCGACTAGTCAGAAC
Organism: Nothobranchius furzeri; assembly: GCF_043380555.1. Lineage (NCBI taxonomy): Eukaryota > Metazoa > Chordata > Actinopteri > Cyprinodontiformes > Nothobranchiidae > Nothobranchius > Nothobranchius furzeri. The sequence goes on along the minus strand of NC_091757.1, from coordinate 53,222,015 downwards.
CTCTCAACCTCACACACCAACTCAGGCTCCTTCTCCACCAGAGAGGTGACATTCCATGTGCCAAGAGCCAGCTTCTGTAGCCGAGGATCAGACCGCCAAGGTCCCCGCTCTCGACTACCACCCATCACAGAAATTATTACGTTTGTCAGATTCAATTAATTTCTGTGACCTTTTATTTCATCAACCGAAGGGTACCAAATATTTTGTCCACATTTGTAATATTTTGTTATTTTTGCTACGCCAATTATCTTGTCGAGGATCCATGAAGGATCAGTTGAGGGGCCGACCCAGGAGTGGGACGATTACATTCTTCCCCAGTCTGTATGACTGTCGGTCACACGACTCAAACTAGAGAACATGATACGGGAGGCACATCAACAACACCCAGCACTTGAGGGGTGTCCCAAGGACAGCCTTTTTGTCCCAGACCATCTGGTCTCTGAGGTACTCTCCTTGTGCCATTGTTCTCGTCTCTATTGTCACCCAGGAGTTAGTAAGACCATGTCGGTGGTCAGGGAGCATTTTTGGTGGAAGACCATGCTGCAGGATGTTAAAGGATTCATTCTAGCTTGTCCTGTATGATGTCAGGCCAAGCTCTCACGCCGGCCCCCAGCTGGTTACCTGCACCCTCTTCCTCTACATCTGGACCCACATCTCCATGGATTTTATCACAGGTTTGCCCCCCTCTAAGAAGTTTACTGTACTACTCACCATTGTTGACAGGTTCTCCAAGATGGTACACCTGGTTCCCCTCGTAAAGCTGCCATCTTCCAAGGAGCTTGGAGAGATCTTAGCCCGAGAGGTGTTCAGACTGCACAGCATTCCCATTGACATTGTCTCTGACCGAGGCTCTCAGTTTGTCTCGCAATTCTGGAGGGAGTTCTGCAGGTTGCTTGGAATTAATGTGAGTCTCTCCTCTGGTTTTCATCCACAGTCTAATGGACAGACCGAGCGCTTTAAACAAGAGGTTGAGACAAAACTACGCATACTGTGCAACCATGACCCTACTAAGTGGTCTCAAAATCTCCCCTAGGTGGAACAAGCTCTGAAAAGCCTTCCCTCCAGTGCCACTGGGCTATCACCCTTCTATACGGTGTATGGGTTTCAACAACCTGTGTTCTCTCTCCAGGACAGAGCTGCCAAGGTTCACTCAGCTCATGCAGCAGCATTGAGATGTCAGCGGGTATGGATACAAGCCCACCGTGCTCTGCTTAAGACTTCTGCTGTGTATTCCCGTGTGGCTAACCAGAGACGGGTGCCCGCACTTGCCTACAAGGTGGGACAGAAGGTTTGGCTGTCTACCAAGGATCTTCCTCTACAGGTCGAGTGCTGCAAACTGACCCCTCGCTTTGTTGGCCCATTCCCCATCTCAAAGGTTCTCAACCCGGTGGCAGTCCACCTCCGTCTTCCTGGGACGCTCCGGGTCTGCCCTACCTTCCATGTATCATGTGTGAAACCTGTGTCTGTCGTTCATTTTGTGCCCTCCTCCAGACACCCTCCTCCCACCCGGGTGGTTGCTGGGGGCCCTGTCTTTGATGTTCGGCGGCTCCTCCTGTCCCATCGCTGGGGCCGTGGTTTGCACTGCCTTGTGGACTGGGAGGGTTATGGCCCTGAGGAACGCTCTTGGGTCCCTGCCCGTCACATCTTGGATAAGTCTCTCATCCGAGACTTCATGGGGCTCATCCTTCCATGGCAGGTGGCCCGTTGGGTGCCGGTCCTTGAGGGGGAGGTACTGTAATGATTCCACGTTTTTTAGTCATGCCTGACATGTTTGTTTTTTTCCTTTCTGCCAGTCCTCCTGTTACTAAATCAGCTTCACACAGTTCACCTGAGCCCTGCCTGATTGCCTGATGCTGCACCTGTGTGCTCCTCTTTTTAAGCAAAGCTCAGGTTCTGTCTCCCTGCCAGATGATCGACTGCCTTGTGCCAGTAGAGACTCCAGAGATATTTTTCAGCCGAGCCCTTTTCTGAATTTTTTGACCAAATTTTCTGTCCATGGATTCTGTCTGCCTTGCTCCTCATGGATTGTCTCGCCCATCCGTCATCTGGACATCGACCTTGGCTCTGAACTTTGACTACCAATTCCTGCTCTGCCCCCTGATAAGTATTACTGACTTCTGCCTGCCTGTGTATGACCTTGCTTGTACCTCACCCAGACATTGGATTTTGGATTCATGAACTTCTGTTGGGCTGTACTCGTTGTCTGTTATTCTGAGGAGAGGAGTTCAAATCCACAGACAAGAAGAGGAGTTCCCATAGCTGGCACCAAGACAGTCCCCCCCACCCCCCCCCCTCTCCCTGCCATCGCAGCACATGCTGCTCTGTCTCCAGTTTTCCTAACAGCAGAACTTTCTACTCTTCCCTTATTCCCCCACATTCTAAAATAAACATCTTCTTTAAACGTTTAACTGCTGGAGTCTTCAGGTTTTATACATTACACATCTGGGAAAGTGATGGTGGAAGAAGTGAGTTCATAAAGCAGGTTTCAGAAAATCAAAGGGTGTTTGTAAAACTGGATTTGGTTAAGTCTGCCAATTTATTTATTTAAACTACTTATTATTATTATTATTATTATAGTTATTTTTATAATATATATCCTGAGTGGTTAAATATAGCACTTTTGTGGCAATTTTGCCAATAAATAAGACAAACCTAAACAATCAAAAAAGGCCTTCATAATTAGTTTTTTACCAGCTCAGTGATGTGATCCTCAACGTATTCAAGACCTTTAAAAGTTAGCTGATGATTGTCCAGACTCACCTTTGTGACCTTTTTTGATTTTCGTCATGGTAGGAGGACCACAGTGACCCTGAATGTGGGCTGGAGTCTTTTCTGCATCTGATATTGTATGACTAGTCATTATGCAATTGCAATTTTGTATAACTGCTTTCGTTTTTCTGTGTTCCTCTAGTGTGTGTGCCCCCACTACCTGCATTAGGTTGTGATGACCCACACTACTTCCAAATGTATCTGTGACCCTCCCTGACTCCTAACTCTAATCCCTGACCTTTGACCTCCACTATGGGCAGTGTTGGAAGTGGGGTGGCAGGAGAGCAGGAGTTTGCCATGAAGTCCGTGGGCACGAGGACCACCCTGCCCCGAGCCCCTCCTCTATCTCGCCGTTGCCCTACCGACCGCAGCTGCAGCGCTGAACGACTGCCACGCCCTCCAGCGACCATTTCAGATGGGACGGCATCAAGCGATGAACGCAGGAGCATTAGTATCGGGACAGCGATCTGCACTGACCGACCCACTGAAACAGCCTCCTCTACCAACACTGAATGCACCATGACGGCCCAATCCAACAACAACCAGTTGGACTGCGGCACCGCAGCTGTCAGGAGGGAGTGGGAAAGGGAGAGGCAGCGTGAGAGGGGGAGAGACCGGGACCGGGATCGAGACTGGGACCGGGAGAGGTTAGAGAGGGAGCGTGAGAGGGAAAGGAACCGGGAGAGGGAGCGTGAGCGAGTGGAGAGGGAAAGGCTGGAACGTGAGAGGGAGCGAGAGAGGGAGAGAGCCAGGGAGAGGGAGAGAGAACGGATTGAGAGGGAAAAGATAGAAAGAGAGAGGGAACGAGAGAGGGAGAGAGAACGAGAGCGAGAAAGGGAGAGGCTGGAGAATGAGAGGATGGAGAGGGAGAGAGAGAGAGAGAGGGAAATGCAGGTGGCAGGTTTGGATGTTTGTGGGAACATTGTTGGTCGGGAGAAGACCAGCGTTGGCATGAACCACACCGGCGTTGGCGTGAACCACACCAGCGTTGGCGTGAACCACACCGGCGTTGGCGTGAACCACACCGGCGTTGGCGTGAACCACACCAGCGTTGGCGTGAACCACACCGGCGTTGGCGTGAACCACACCGGCGTTGGCGTGAACCACACCAGCGTTGGCGTGAACCACCACCCGCACAGAGAGATGGCTGCAACCAGAACTGATAATGAAAACAACCCAGTGGGCCACAACCCTCCAAACCACAACCCGCCCAAGATCATGGCAGTGTCCGGAAAACTGGAGCAGGTACATCCACATCTAGGACAGCAACCCGAAGGTCTGCCCTTTAAGGGGGAGTAGCAGTAGTAGTCAGTGTCATACCTGCAGAAGAAAACAGGCAGGAGGATCTCAGTTTGGAGAATCATGCCTCATTTACACCGAGTACAGAATGAATTTGGTCCGGTGTCCGGACGGCTTCTGACAGCCATATACGCTGACGTCTCCCGCGAGAGCACCATAACTCGGGGGTTCACACAAGTTCACGTTACAAATTTGACATAAGATATAAGAGTTCTGTGATCTGTGGACTGATGTCGCTGTCAAAAGAAATGCAACACGGGTTTCATCTTGAAATAAACGGGATGCACCACAATAACACATGCCTCACCTCCTTTCTGGCTCATGTAATTTCTTTAATTTCTTCACAATCTGCATGTGGTGTTCAGAATTATTAGACTCCATGTGGAAACTTCCCAGAGCTCTGCATCGGGATCTGCAGCCTGTTTGAAGGCAGTGATTGGACTCAGTGAGTTTTGGTCTTTGCAGAAGCCGCATGGAAAACGGACTGCATCAGTACTCGGTGGGAATGAGGCGAAATCAGGGAGGCCTTCCAATTTTCAGCCTTTCAGGGACACAGCTAGCAACAAAGTCCAGCAAATTTTTGATACTAGTTTTTTTGGTACTGTTGTTTGTGGATCTGCTCGGGGTCCAGAAGGAAACATGTCATCCCCCAGAGACTTGGACCCGTGCCCGATGTACTTTAGACCCAATTTTTTGTTATATGATACAAAGTCACTCAAATTTTTCATTGATGACATTACTTTATTCATTTTCATCAACATTTCGATGGATATTTCCAGAGATTATTAGCGCTAGACAATTTTTGTTATTAATTAGAAAAAAAAATTTAAACGACACAAATTATTACAGAACATTTTGAAATTATGTTACATAGCTGTAACATAACCCTCAGATAGTTTATAGTTTATAATACTTAAACAGCATAAAGCAAGCACATCCCCAGTGAGTCGTGGAGGATGGCTGCTTATACTGAGCCAGGATTCTCTGGAGGTTTCTTCCTGTTAAAAGGGAGTTTTCCTCTCCACTGTCGCTGCATGCTTGCTTAGTATGAGGATTGCTGTACAGTCACTGACACTCGTCAGTGACTTGATGCAATTTGCTGGGTTCCTTATATAGGAAACATTATTTCTGATTGGCTTAATGAACTGTGAATTGAAATGTTTATTATGTGAAGTGCCTTGAGACGACTCTTGTTGTGATGTGGCGCTATATAAATAAACTTGAATTGAATTGAATCCAAACCCAAGATAAAGCCAATATGTTAATGTATTTAGTTTGAATACTAATCTCTCTTAAGACTGTATGTTGAATATTTTGCTATAAAACTCGCTTCATTTATTAAATATAACATTTCAGGAAAATCAGCATTAGATTTATGCAGCAAACACTAGAATAAACTGGCTCAACTATTAAATCAGAATGTTTTTAAAAGTTTATGTGGCAAAATATAAAAAAAATGCATTAACTGCATTGAATGCCACTGTTAACACACTTTTTTGTGTATATTTCTCTGACGAATGAGTATTTAATGTCTTCTAACTATATTTCCTCCTTGCTGTCACCCACAGGCAATGCAGAGTAGCTCCGGACTTGTTCGACCCTCTGCCTTTAAGCCGGTGGTTCCTAAGAGCTTCCACTCCATGCAGAACCTGGTGGGCCAGGCGGCAGGTGCTGGGAGTGAGGGAAAAGCTGATGGCAGGGGTGAGGGGTTCGGTGAGGGCAGAGTGGGCAGAAGAGGCAGAGACGGAGGGGGAGGAGAGACAGGGGAGGTCCCGGAGGCCCTGCTCCTGGATCAGGACAGCCCAGTTAGGGTCAGCAGGAGCGAGGGAGGGGGAAATGGCGCTGAAGTGGTTCAGGGAGGGATGTCAGATTCTGGGAGGAACTCCCTGACCAGTCTGCCCACCTACACGGGTTTGGGGTCTGGCTGCGGGCCCCCGGCAGTCTTGGGTCCACTCAGTGCTTCCACCAGCCACATTAACAGGCTGGGCATGGCTGGGGCCGCTGTTGGCTTGGATAAGATGGAAAAATCTGGATACCAGGTATGTCTGTGAGTTTAGATGGTCTTGTGACATGATCATTGCTGTCATGGATCATGACGTGGTTCTGTCCAGCAGAACGGCCTCAGCGCTTCAGATAGCAGCCGGTCCTCCTCAGGGAAGAGCTCGTCATCCTATCAGAGACTGAGCCACCTGAGTGATGCTCCAGCACCTCTACGCCCCTCCCCATCCTCTGATGACGTCATCCAGGACCTCGAAGACCGACTGTGGGAGAAAGAGCAAGAGGTCTGAAGCTGATTGCTTTAGTTTTCACAAAAATCCTTTTTAAAAAGTTAACAGTCTCATAAAGCTTAAAGAGAAACTTAAAAAGTGCTTTAAATATTATATTAGTTGGGGCGACGGTGGCGAAGGAGTTAAGTGCTCGCCCGTAATCGGAAGGTTGCAGGTTCGAGCCCCGCTCAGTCTGTCGCTGTCGTTGTGTCCTTGGGCAAGACACTTAACCCACGTTGCCTGCTGGTGGAGGTCGGAGGGACCGGTGGCGCCAGTGCTCGGCAGCCTCGCCTCTGCCAGCACGCCCCAGGGCAGCTGTGGCTACATCGTAGCTCATCCCCACCAGTGTGTGAATGGATGAATGATTGTGTTGTAAAGCGCCTTGGGGGGTTCCAGGACTCTAGAAGGCGCTATATCAAATACAGGCCATTCACCATTTATATTAGTTTTCACTGAAGAATTCATGTCGCTTCAGTCATCTGAAGCAAGGCGTGCGTTTTTGTGACTTGATTTTCCTGATTTTAATGTCAAAGCAGCTGCTGACAGGTCTGAATCCTCTTCTTGTCCTCACCGTAGGTGCAGCATATGCGCAGAAACCTGGACCAAAGTGAAGCAGCCATCATTCAGGTGTTTGAGGAGAAGCAGCGAGTTTGGGAGCGACAGATGGACGAGCTGAGGCAGAACTATGCTTCTCGTCTGCAGCAGGTGACGTTATCATAAACCAGGATACTTTCTCTTTCTCACCCCACTGACGCATGCGACTCTCCTCACGAGCAAAAGAAAACCATTTCAGCTTCTTGAGATGTCTGTCGTTGCAGATAACTGCTGATAAACTGTAACTGCCCCCCTGGTGGCTGTTATGTGACGTGTTTGTTTTTCTGCAGGTAACTCGTCGAGCTCAGCGCTCCCAGACGGCCCTGCAGGCCCAGATTTCCCGTCTCTCCCAGGACAAGAGGAGGCTCCAAGAGGAGATGGCAGCTCTTTTGGCTCAGAGGGAGGAGCTGGAGAGAAAGTGTCTGGATTACAGGAAGGAGCAGGCAGACATCCTGCCTCGTCTGGAGGAGACCAAATGGGAGGTGAGATAGGATTCTTTGAGCTGTTTCACTTGACTTGTTAAATAAAATCTAACCTGCATCCAGGTGAAAAGGGTGAGCCTGTCGGACGAAGCAGTTTTACAGCCTATACAGGACCACCGATGTCTGGAATTCGTTTTACAGCTTTAATCGTTTATTACTTGTGCCTCAGGTGTGCCAGAAGGCCGGTGAGATCTCCCTGCTGAAGCAGCAGCTGAGGGAGAGTCAGGCTGAGGTGACCCAGCGAGCTGGAGAGATGGTGGCCCTGAGAGGTCAGCTGAAGGAGCTCAACGCCCAGCTGAGGGAGCAGGAGGAAGTCATGCTGGGCCTGAAGGACTCCTACAGCACAAAGTGTCTGGAGCTGGAGAAGTGTGAGGGAGAGCTGAGGAGGACTCTGTCTGAGGTGGGTTCTATCTAATGCAGTTGTTATAAATCAAAGGTGTCTCAATAGCCATGTTGACCTTTTGTTGTTGTCAGATATAGGCAGACTAATGCCTAATGTAGCATACCAAAAAGTCTGTGTTGTAAATTAAAAAGGCTGTAATGTTGAATTGAATTTATTCAGTCAAAACATAATAATAATAATCAATAAAACATTACATTACTTTTAATTGGTAAATGGTCTGTATTTGATATAGCGCCTTCTAGAGTCCTGGAACCCCCCAAGGTGCTTTACAACACAATCAGTCATCCACCCATTCACACATACATTCACACACTGGTGGGGATGAGCTACGATGTAGCCACAGCTGCCCTGGGGCGCACTGACAGAGGTGAGGCTGCCGAGCACTGGCGCCACCGGTCCCTCCGACCACCACCAGCAGGCAACGTGGGTTAAGTGTCTTGCCCAAGGACACAACGACAGCGACAGACTGAGCAGGGCTTCGAACCTGCAACCTTCCGATTACGGGCGAGCACTTAACTCCTGTGCCACCGTCGCCCCGTTAAAGTGACTGAAAAGGCTCAGGCTGAAGCAAAATGCTTATATTTATGCCTGTCCTTTTTAACAAGTTAAACAAATTAATCTACCCCTTCAACACATAAATCTGTACAATTTAAGCAAAATAGAAGGAAGAAGAAGAGAAATATGCAGCATTTAGTCAAATAAGTTCACATTACTCTTACATTCACAACACAACTTATAAACTCTTGGAACCGTCAAAAATTATCTTCAAAACCTTCCTTTCAAACAACAAAAATGTACCACACATTCTTACATTTACACGTTCTTACATTTACGCTGGCATTATTCCATAATTTAAGCCCCACCACAGATATGCATTCCCTTTTCATTTCTTTTCTCTTTTTTTTTGCCAAAGGAACAATAAATGTATTAATATCTCTAAAATCATACTTCGTTTCTACACAAGAAAAAAAAACTTTAGTATACTTTGCGGAAGTAAATTTAATTTAGCTTTATACATTATTTGCATTATTTTATAGTAAACTAAATCATTAAACGGCCACAGAGAAACTTCTGAGAAAAGCTGGTTTAAAGCTGCTGTCCGGAGTTTTCCCCTTTCACAAATTATGGATGATTTTTCAGAAATCCCAAAAAGTGATCGTCTTATCGGGTACTGTGATATAAGGAAATACTAAAACAATACTCCTTTAAAGGGACATTATGGAAGTGTGACAGCCAAAACATGTATAGAAATAATAAATGTCTTCTTCATACATTCTCCTGCAATGCCCTGGTCCTGTAGAATGAGCCCTGGCATTTTTACTGTGATTGCCTGTTTTTCTGTAAAATCACAGAAAAAGAGAGATGCTCGGGTCGAGCAGGCTGCTTCATGCGCGTTCACGCTCAGGCATCGCCCGTAGCGTTTGCTATCCGTAGCTTTAGCAGCAGAGAGAGAGGCAGTGCCACTTTGTTGCTGTTCCTAACGCCTAGTGACAAAGCTAGCTACATTTCTGAGGACCCTTAGCTACTTTCTGTAGAACTTTCTTCTAGATATTTCCTGCAAATTAGCAACAAAATAGTCATTTTCGCTCCGAACCGTTCTTTGGTTTGACGTTGTTTCAGCTGTCATCAAGGATATAAACGTTACAGATACAGTCAATGTTACTGGAGTGTAGCCCACCTTGTAAGATGTCTGACTCCCATGCAGAAGACCTGGGTTTGATTCTGGGTGTGAACATAGTTTATTTAGAGTTTATTTTTTACATTAATGGTATTTTTTTTACAGTAAGATGCCCAAATTTTTATTTGAGACTCGCCGAACGGCATTGAATTCACAGATAAAAAAGATGTGGGTTCAACTTTCATTTCGGAACAATTTTTCAAGCAAGGGAAGGGAATGATCTGAGCATGCAGGAGGACTGACCCATCATAAACCTTTGTCGGCTGTGCTGAAGAGAAAGGTACAGAACCTAATTATTTAATTAATTAGCTGTGCGTTCTCCTGTCCTCTGTCCTCCGAGCCACACACACACACACACACACACACACACACACGGGACTGTCTCAGCTGTTATTTTCGTTAAGGAGTGTGCACGTACAGCATGCGCGCCTCGTGCACGAGCCTACTATTGAAGCTGCCGTTACGCTTTTAACCTGAGGGGGCAATCACGAGCATAAAAATTCAAAAGTCGGAAAAGTCCCTTTAAATGTGCAAAACTAGTTTTGATTCTAAACAGGTAATAAAGATTGTTTTTTGGTCAATATCAAAAGAGTGGGTGAAAATAAAGCTAATTCTTTTAAAAATCTTCACTGCTTTTTATCATTTTGCTTTAGAAAATATTTTAGTACCTTTCTGATCCTGTACAATATGAATTAATAAATGATTTACACAAAATGTGTTGTTTTAATACAGAACTGCAGATCATTTGATGATCTCAACTAATTTAAATGCTTGGATTTTCACACGGGAGTTACCATTATTCTCATACTATCATCTGAAAATCTTAAAGAAATTAATATTCTGTTTTGCTTTGGTGAAATTAGTGTTGAAACAGGTCTGTAACTCATTTAGAGTTCATAAACAGAATGTTTACCACTAAATCTAGACTACTTGAGTATTTAATCTCCAAACATCCTATGAGAAGCTAAAGTCCTTTTGTCAAAGCATGAAAATAATTACAGCATGAGCTAATATGAGATGTTTTTACAGGTGTCCCTCCTGAGAGAGAAGCTGGGTGTGTTTGAAGCAGAAGTGTTGAGTTTAAAGCGCGCTCTGAGTGAAGTGAGCAGAGGGGCTGAAATTGTTGTGAGCCCAAACTTAGCGGCAGCAGGGCTGCTGCCACCGTGGGGAACCGTTCACTGCCTCCGAAACCCGACTGAGCACTCCTCCAACTCACTCACACCCACATCTGACACTCTGCTCAGTCTTCAGAGCGATGAAGCTAAAGCCCAAAGGCAGGAAGCTCAGAGACAGGAGAGGCAGCAGCGCGAGGAGGCTCAATGGCGCGACGCGCAACAGCGCCAAGACCCCCATCTGCAGCAAGATATCCAAATGCGTCAGGACCCACAACTCCGTCAGGAGGCCCAGCTCCGTCAGGAAGCTCACCTCCGCCATGAGGCCCAAATGCGTCAAGAAGCGCAGCTGCGTCAGGAGGCTCAACTCCGTCATGAGGTTCAAATGCGTCAGGAGGCCCAGCTCCGTCACGAGTCTCAACTCTGCCAGGATGTGCAGCAGCTGCGTCAGGAGGCCCACCAGGCAGGGCGGGTCCAGGAGGGTCACTGGGATGAAGCTGGAGAGCTGCGCAG
>NC_091757.1:53088398-53205898 GCF_043380555.1 Nothobranchius furzeri | reverse complement strand
TTTACTGAATAGTTCTGGATTGCTGACTTTGTATGACTCACTAATTGTTCCATACTTGACTTACTGTGTAGAAATATGGGGATCCACATGTAAAACTCATACACAACCACTGTTTATTCTACATAAAAGAGCATTGAGAATCATTAATAACAATCACTATAGAGATCCATCCAATCCGTTATTCATCAAATATAAACTACTGAAATTTTATGATCTAGTGAATATGAAAATATCGCAAACAATGTATAAAGCTAAAACCAATACGTTGCCCACCAACATTCAGAAAATGTTTGAAAAAAGAGTCAGTAATTGTTTCTTAAAAGGAACTGAAGTATTTAAAAAACCGAAATTTAGAACCAGAATGAAGGAAATGACCATCTCTGTAAATGGCGTGAGAATATGGAACAACCTTAGCAACGACATAAATGAATCAAAGTCACTAAATATATTTTAAAAATGTTTCAAATCAAGTGTATTACAGAACTACAATAACCTAAATTCAGTTGGTGTCTGATTGTAAGTTACAAGAATATAAAATGAATCTGTGTTTTGTTTTGTTGTTTATTGAGAATTGTATGGAAACATTTAAAAGTTTGGTTTGTAAATAGGGGCAGATAATAAAAGATATTTCTTCCTTCTGACCCTTTTCATTCAAATTGTTTGGTGTTCATGTTTATGTATGTTTTTTATGTTGATTGTATAAATATATATTTTAACACTTTGAATGAAACAAATAAAGGGAAAAAATAAAATAAAATAAGATCTGCCGAAATTAACTTGAAACTTTGCTAGTTAACAGAAACAATCTTCAAGCAAAATTAGTCTGGGTTCCTGCTTCAAATCAAGCCATTCATCCCTCTGAGTTGTCCTTGAGTTATGGAGCAGATTCTCGTAAAGATGTCGACCTTCGTGTGGAGGAGGAGATAAATCATAGAAAATGGAGCAGACAAAGAGCCTCGGTGGATGAGTAAATGGAATAACATATAACATTATGATGACTAGTCATATAAACTCAACTTTTAAAGCAAATACAAATTGCGTTTTATAAGCGTCAAACTCGTAGACATAAATGTGTTCCTTCTCGGCTTCCGTACACAAAGTGAAGTTGTAGCAGTGTGTTTATTTTTAGTTAGCTTCCTTCTGAAGGTAGCAAGAAGAGCTAAGTAAAGAGACGTAGCAGGCAAGTTTGGCTGCGAACGACAAAATTTATACTTAAATCGTGTTGTGTGTCAAAAATACTGGTCTCGTAAATAAAGTTATGAGCGTTTACGTTCCAATTTCTGACTGCTAGCTGCTGTTAGCTTATGAATAATTTTGTCGCTGTTAGCTATCGAGGATAAATGTAAGGATACACGTAAACATCGCATTGTGTTTAAATACAAGATTAGTCGTTTTTATCTGTGTATAGTTTTGAAGCGTTAGTTTTGGAGTGAAAACACAAATGGGTGCTTCAGCCTCCGTTTACGTTGTTTTATTCATCTTAATTAAGCTAATGTTTCACTTTAGAATAACAGACGTTGTAGTAGCCTTAGTTTAATGTTTTGTAATTAGCGACGTTGTGAGTTTAGTACTTATTTTTTTAAACCCTTTTCGTGTTCTAAGTACATTTAACTAAAACTCAACACTAGGCTGTTGCGTTTGTGGACATTGGATTGACATTAAATTCAGTTCATTTAAGCATTTAAAGTTTCTTTTAATATGTCTTCCTTGACAGATTTATTTTGTAAACACTTTTAAAATGACCCAAATAATCATTCATCTAGAATTTTGTAACAAATTTGAAAAAGTGAAATTATTGTGACATGTCTAGACTGCAAAGTACATTTTTGTTCTTAATTTGCTACCAAAGTAAATGAATGGCATTTCCTTTTTAGAAATAATCTGTAATTGTTCAAAAAATGATTTAATAAGTTCAGGTTGATTTGTTAATCGAGTTAGATTGCCTCAGAGCTAACATTTGCTGTAATCACTGAGCTAAACTCTCCTTTATGGGGAAATATTTTGTCTTCAACTAACCTGATGTTAAATATCTCTGTTTTTACATTATTTTCTACATTTTTCAATAAGCATCACTGCAGCATTTCCTTGCCTATGTGGCATCAAAGGGCTTGGGAATTCTTTATGTTAACGAAATGCCTTCACCATCTAATGTGTCACTTTTCCTTGACCTGTAAGCTTAGTGATGTAAAATATCATGTTCCACAGCTCCAACGTCATTGTGTGTCTCTGCAGGTTGGAGGATATGGTCGTGAACCTCTGTCAGCCTTACTTTCACACGACAGCTCAATGCAACAAGGTAAGACATGTTTCAAAGACAGAATTATATAACTGTACAACCCTATGGCTATTTTTCAAACAAACTAGTTGCTTTCGCAACATTTCTAATAATTTTGGGGGCAAAAGTGCTGGAACACCCAGGCGTTTGGAGTTGGCAGTAGCTGTTGCTGTCATGATGATCAGTCAAATCGCTCACTTATACCTCTGAGTGGCATCTTACCAAAACTATCATTGCTGTGTTCTCGGGAAAAGTTGAAGAAGAGATCCAGTGTTTGTTTTTTTCTAGTAGATAAAAACAGAAGAAGGTGGAGGACGTAAGAGGACAGAGGACTGTGTGGGAGACTCAACTGTCCTTGTTCTTTTTATTCTGTTTTTATTCACCAATAATGGCTGTCTTTTTCTGCTTTCAGGACATGAAATATGTATTTTTGCTTAGAAAACTCAGTGTTTTACTCTTTTGTTGCTTTCATTCTTTGTGCTATGTCTGAAGCCCTTATCTTTATTTGTCTTGGTTTAATTCCAACTTGCCTTTGAAAACATAAGACATGTAATTTGACTCTTACTTTATTTGTACATGTGCAAATGTCATAAAAAGAGAAATTATATATTATAATAAGTCTGGTACAGGTCTGTTCTGGTAGCTTTTAATTAGAAATTTTGACCACAGTTTTTTTTATTATTATTATTTTTATTTAGCTCTGCGCAGACGGCTATGACGTCTCAAACCTTGTGTCTGCTGACCCTGCTCTCCGGAAGCGAGGCTTCAAGCTGGAATATTTCGTACGTCCACCCCTGCAGGTACAATTATGCCTCAGCAGATTGTATTATTTATTATAAAAACTATTTGTTTTCTGTAATTTATGCACAATTTTAAAACCGGCTCTGTGAAATTTTAAACTATTTTTATCCATCTGATTAGTATTCTGACTCACTTTTTTAATTCTACTTTTAGTACAACTTGAGAATGGTCTTTGTTTAGTGAGCTTCTCTGCAACCAGACAGTAAAAACTCCACAGTACTGAACTCAAAGTGTGGACCGTCTTAGATCCTTTAATCAGAATCACAAGGGTTTTGTTGCCATATGTGCAAGAAATCATAACATTAGGAAATAGCTGCGGTTCTTGGTGCAAAAAGAAAGGGAAAAATGAGTGATAAGCAAATATAGCAAGTAAGAATATAATCATGATAAAATAGGAATATAAAGTTATGATAATTAGAGTGTCAGCTCAAACCGTTTGGTAACACATCCACTGCCCGGCAAAAACAAATAAAGTCGCCACCTGAATTTAACTAAGCAAATAGTTAGGAGCCTCCTCTTGGATAATTACTGCATGGGTGGTTATTTTTCAGCTAGCAACAAGTTATTTAACCCCAGCTGGTGCAATGAGCTGCTTCTCATTTCTTAAACAACCATGGGGAAAGACTCGTCTCGTGGTCGTGGAAAAGATGTTGGTCTGTTACAAAAGGATCAGATCATTGTCATGCATCAAGCTGAGAAAACATCTGAGGAGATTGCAGAAATGACCTAGCCTAGTGAACTAGACCAAATTCTTGCTTTGCAAAGTTTGGTCTAGGCACGCTCCATTGGAACCTCCGCAGCTCCTACCAGGACTCTGGATTGCCAATCACAGCTCTCTAGAGGGGTTTCGAACACATAAAGAGCTGTGATTGGTCCATAATGGTGGGCCAATCATGGTGCTCTATCTGCTTAGTGAACAAATGACAGAGCTTTATCCGCTTTGTGGGCCAATCAGGGCACTCTATATGCCTGGTGGGTGGGATGATGCAACAGTCCGTACGTTTACATGCAGCCAATATCCGGGTTATGATCGGGTTAAGGTCGGTATTCGGGTTTCTGAGTTGATCAGAATAACCCGTTTACAAGCATAAATAGAAAGAGTTACCCCTAACTTGCATAACCCGATTTAAATGCGGACGTTGGGGTAGCGTCAGGATGTATGGACGACGTCAAAACGCAATATGTGTCATATTTCGCTGTCTCTGTACTTTCGGCTGTCAACAAAAGACATAATGTTCATACTTTTCACCAGACCGATGAAGACAGGTTTCCTCGTCACTCCAAAAGTGTGGTGCTGTGCCGCGACTCGCCATGTTGCTCCCAACGTGTTGTTTACTTCCGGTGTTCTGGCGCATACAAGACGTCTCGCTACTCAAAAGACCAAGATTCCTTTCGAACAGAGCATGCGCAGAACACACGCTTTGATGGGGATATCCCAATATGTGTTTACACGACCAAACATTCGGGTTAGACAAGGGTTACCCTTGAGTTACCCCAGGTTAGTTTTTGGTGGTGTTTACATGGACCTGCGGAACCGGGTTATTGTGAATATTCGGGTTTCAAAAGGGTTACTGGCTGCATGTAAACGCAATGAGAGTGAAACAAGAGTATGTCACATTCATTGTCCAGTGGAATGCGGAGATCATTTGAAAGACAACGGTAGAACCCGCCCCACAACCGAGAGCCGTCAATGGAGCGTGGCCAGACTAAATAATACATTTATTTAGTCTGGCTTGCCAGGCTAGACATGACCAAAACTGGGTTAAGAACTGTCCAACGCTTTATTAAAAACTGGTCTGATCAGTCCAGATGGACCCTGTTCCAGAGTGCTGGTGCATCAGGATAAGAAGAGAGGCAGATGAAGTGACGCACCCATCATGCCCATTGTACAATCCTGTGGGGGCAGGGCTATGATCTGGGGTAGCTGCAGCTGGTCAGGTCTAGGTTCAGCAACAGGATGTGCTCCAAGAATGAGGTCAGCTGACTACCTGAATATACTGAATGACCAGCTTATTCTATCTTCCCTGATGACTCGAGCATATTCCAAAATAATAATGCCAGGATTCATCGGGCTCAGATAGTGAAAGAGTGGTTCAGGGAGCATGAGACGTCATTTTCACACATGGACTGGCCACCACAGAGTCCAGACCTTAACCCCATTGAGAATCTTTGGGATGTGCTGGAGAAGGCTTTGTGCAGCGGTCAGACTCTACCATCATCAATGCAACACTGGATGGAAATAAATCTGGTGACGTTGCAAAAGCTTATTGAAACAATGCCACAGCGAATGTGTGCTGTAATCAAAGAGGTCCAGTGAAATATTAGAGGGCGTGGCCTATTTTTTGGTGGCAACTTTTTTGGGCCAGGCAGTGTATGATGGAGAGAAAGAAATCACATCCATGGAGGAGCTACGCTGCCCCTTGAATGGATGAATGATACACTGTAGTGTAAAGCGCTTTGGAGTCCTTACTCTGAGAGGCGCTATACAAGTGCGGGTCATTTAGTTTAGTTAACTCGGGCAAAGAAACAGGAGCAAAGCTATCTAGGATGATGGGCCTGGTTGGAGTTGGGAGAGGCAGCGATAAGGCTGAAAGAGAGATGCTAGATCTAACCTCATTGACTTTGTCCACAAAGAAAGACAGAAAGTTCTCACAGTCTGCAACAGAGTGGATGGAGGCTGTAGGAGTGGCAGGAGAGACGATGCTGCTGATGGTGTTAAACAGCACCCTGGGGTTCCCTTTGCTCTGAGACACCAGGTTGGAGAAATTGGAAACCCTGGCGTCTCTGACTGCAGAGTTAAAGGATGACAGAAGATCCTTTAGGTGCAGCAGATGGACGTGGAGATGGGTTTTCTTCCACAAACGCTCAATTTTTCTGCATTGGCGCTTCAGGCTGCGAAGGCTGTCATTAAACCAGGGAGTAGGGTTCACTGCAGGAACTGATCTGGTTCTGACTAGGGCTGGGCAAAACGATTATTTTTGTAATCGATTAATCTAGCGATTATTTTTTCGATGCATCGATTAATCTAACGATTAATTTGTTAATTTGATTAGATTTTGATTAGATTAAATTATTGATTATTTCCCAATTATTTAACTTGTATAGCAGTTTGATTATTACTAATTTATGTATCTCAATGAAATAAATGCAAATTTCTTCATTTGAACACATTTTAATAACAAAAATTCAAAAATAAAAGTAGTTGTAATAGTAGTACAATCTTATGTTAGAGATAACATTTAACAAAAAATGAAATGTTGTGCAAACGATTCATATAAATCAAGGAAAATTTGTAACAAAAAATATATAAATAGCAGCAATGGCGTCTTTTAACAAACAAAATCTAACATAAGTAACCTAAGTAGGACTCTGTGACTAGACTTGTCCAAGCATCAGTGGTAAATGAGATTTTGGATGAGGCCTTTTTTAGTTCGTTCCTTAGTTTCTCAACTGAAGTTTGATACTTTCTCTCCATCATGCTTGTAAAATGGCGCCTAGAAGGCAGAGTGTAACGTGGTTGAAAAGTGGTCAGCATTTCTTTGAATCCTTCACCCTCAACCACAGCAAGTGGCCTCATGTCTTTCAGAATCATAGATAGGACGCTCTCAGTAAGTACAGCCACCTCCTGGGGGGTGCAGGGCGTTCTTTTCCGACAGTAGTCCTCCAGACTTTTCTGTTTGTTCCTGAAAACATAAATCACACAGACAACCCACAGATAAATTAAAATTATTACAAAAATATTTATGTAGAAAGCATAATATCAAAATAATAATTTGAAGATCTGTATTTTTGTGTTTTCTCAAAATATTTAATCTATAAGATTTGTTAAAAAAGAGGTTTTTAACACAAAATGCTGCACATTTTTGTAGTCATTAGATGGTGCAACTTAGATCTATAAGATCAACAAGCTGGAGGAGCATGATGTATAAAAATAACGTTCAAACAGGACGAGGCATTAAACTTGACAATCAAGAGTCCGTTGTCATTTTGCTTTTGCAAGCACTTCAACAATATTGTAATAATGTCCACGACTGCTACATTTAGCAGGTGCTACATTGTCTTTGTTAACATTTTTACTGCGGACAATTAGCGCTCTCCCACATTTTCAGCTCTCGCTGATTCTCATAATCAGCACGTGCGCATTCCGACTCATTTGGCCATCATGAGCCATGAATAAAAACAAACAAAACAGATAACAGCTGCTGCTATATGTTACTGCTAAGCAGCTTAAATGAGGGTTAGTGAGTTCCAGGGGTTGCGTGTTTATCTTTGTGTGTGAGTGGGTCTGCTTGTGTGTGTGAGTTAGTGCATGGCTACGTGGTGGTGTTTGGATGTTATAAAACAGCGTTAGTAGAAAAAAAAAGTTGAAAACTTACGGTGTTTTTTCGTTTGCAGAAGCTGCTCCTGGATGCCTTCGTTTGAGGTGCCGGTGCATAGCCGTCGTGCTTATATGATAGGCCATTTCCACTTTACACAGCCGGCAAACGACTGAATCGCTTCCTTTTCTGTTAAAATAGTCCCATACTTTTGAACTGCGAGTTCGGGTTGAGTGATTTAAGTCGACTGCCCCGCTCAGGTTGCCACTACTCGCTGCTGCCATGTTTGTTTTTGAACGTGATGACGCATCGACGCAAATTATTTGCGTCGACGTATTTTACGTGTCGACGTAATCGATTACGTCGACGCGTCGTCCCGGCCCTAGTTCTGACAGGACAGATGTTGTCCAGAATGGAGAGGCAGTGCTTGTTGAACTGAGAAGTTAAGGAATCTGGGTCGTTATCAGAAGAACAGGGGGGATCAAAAGCAGCAGAAAAATTGCTAGCTGTGCTCTCATTAAGAAAACGAGAACTAACCATACGGCGAGCAGGAGGTGGGGACGCAGAAACTGACAAGTTAAAGAAAATGCAATGGTGATCTGAAATATAAACGTCCTCAGGACAAACACTGTCAGCATTTAGACTCAGGGTAAAAACAAGGTCTAGAGTGTGCCCCCTGGTGTGTGTGGGGCCAGAAACATGCTGGGTAAAGCCAAAGGAGTCCATAAGGCTGGAGAAATTCATGGCAAAGTGGACTGATGGATCATCAACGTGGATGTTAAAATCACCAACAATCACCAGTCTGGACAGTTTCACAGTGGAGGATAGAAAGTCACTAAACTCCTGAAGGAAAGAACTGTTTGGACCAGGTGGACGATAGACCACAGCACAGTAGAACGGGTCCTTACGCCCGACTTTAATCAGCTGCAGTTCAAAGGAAGCAAAGCGATCAGAGGTTGTAGAGCTACATGGAAGATGGTCTCTGAAAACAACAGCTAGGCCTCCACCATGACCAGAACCCCGGGGCTGGCTAAGAAGAGAATAACCACTCGGGCAGAGTTCAATCAGACCCGAATAATCAGAAGTTTGCGGCCAAACTTCAGTCAGAAACAGAAAATCTAAGTTTTTAGAGAGAATTAGATCATTGAGCAGGAAGGACTTATTGTTAACAGAGCGGGTATTTAATAGAGCCATGCTGAGTGCATTTGTGTTTATGGAAGCAGGTGTCTTTGAGGCTGCTTTGCACCTTTCAGCAGAAGCTTACTGTTGTGCTTTGTCATAAAGTAGTCCCAAGTCCAAAATGGCACCTGTTGCAGTCAGTATGATTATGGAAGTCACCAAGTAGAATTACAATTAGTGATGAGTAATTTTAATGACCTTTTCCAGGCTCAAGGCTAGTTAGTCATTCACTTACATTGTTTTATGCTAAGCTAAAGCTAAAAGAGTACTGCTGGATCAGGAGAATGACTGGGCTGGTTGCAAATCGTTTTTTCCTACTTGTCTAACTCTGGTAAAGATGACAACAGACATCATTTTACTTTGGGGAGGAATATCCCTTTAAATACCAGTCACTGTAATGGTTCTTTATTTCATGCACCACTTTCAGGTGACGTTGAAATTTGGCTTCCCAGTTGACCTCTGTCGGGTGGATGTGGAGCTGTGGCCCTGGGGGATGGATCGAGGACAGGCCTGTAAGAGACTTGAAATCAGCACTAGCTCAGATCCTCAGCCCCCACCCGTTTTGAGACGGGATGAGGATGAGAAGAGCAGACAGGAACAGGGTCGATCTCAACACAGTAGCGGACACCGGTGGAAACTTCAGACACAGCACTGGGATGAAGACAAGACCCAACAAAGACATTGTGGGTCCAGAAATCAATCAAACACTGACTCCAACAGTTATGAGTCGGAGTTTAAACTAGTGGCCCGTTGTGAACTGCGGGAAGAAATCAAAGTCTCTTTCAGACGCTCAAACTTTTGCCCCCGGGCGCCGTTCCTCTCCCCTCCTCCTCCCCAGCCGGAGAACTGTCGGGAAGAGCAGCTGTGGAGTCGAGGCCTTCCGTCGCTGAGCTCTGTGACGCAGCTCCGCGTCACGGTGCCTTTTGGAGGTTCTGCGTCTTCTCTGGGGCTGAAGGCTCTGGCGTTGTGGGGTCAACCTGCTCGCAGCTGTCCTGCAGAAGAAGTAGAGAGGATTATGGGAATCCACGAAGCCGCCGAACGACGGGTGATGCCCCCTGCAGTTTTTGCCACTTCAGTCAGAAAAACGACACAAACACTCCAAACACCTCTGAGGTACCAAATGTTTTAATTTATAGCTTTGCTTTGGCTGCAAAGCAAAAGTGCAACACTTTTTATTAAACTTGTATTCTCTTATATGCCTCCCCCTTTGTTAAAGGGACATTATGGAGGTTTGACAGCCAAAACATGTATAGAAATAATAAATGTCTTCTTCATACATTCTCCTGCAATGCCCTGGTCCTGTAGAATGAGCCCTGGCATTTTTACTGTGATTGCCTGTTTTTCTGTAAAATCACAGAAAAAGAGAGATGCTCGGGTCGAGCAGGCTGCTTCATGCGCGTTCACGCTCAGGCATCGCCCGTAGCATTTGCTATCCGTAGCTTTAGCAGCAGAGAGAGAGGCAGTGCCACTTTGTCGCTGTTCCTAACGCCTAGTGACAAAGCTAGCTACATTTCTGAGGACCCTTAGCTACTTTCTGTAGAACTTTCTTCTAGATATTTCCTGCTAATTAGCAACAAAACAGCCATTTTCACTCCGAACCGTTCTTTGAACGTTGTTTCAGCTGTCATCAAGGATATAAAAGTTACAGATACGAAGGGCGTCACTGGCGCTTTAGCTCACCTAGTAAGACGTCGGACTCTCGTGCAGAAGACCTGGGTTTGATTCTGGATGTGAACATAGTTTATTTAGAGTTTCTTTTTTACATTAATGGTATATTTTTCTACAGTAAGATGCCCAAATTTTTATTTGAGACTCGCCGAACGGCATTGAATTCACAGATAAAAAAGATGTGGGTTCAACTTTCATTTTGGAACAATTTTTCAAGCAAGGGAAGGGAATGATCTGAGCATGCAGGAGGACTGACCCATCATAAACCTTTGTCGGCTGTGCTGAAGAGAAAGCTACAGAACCAAATTATTTAATTAATTAGCTGCGTGTTCTCCTGTCCTCTGTCCTCCGGGCCACCCACCCACACACGCACACACACACACACACGGGACTGTCTCAGCTGTTATTTTCGTTAAGGAGTGTGCACGTACAGCATGCGCGCCTCGTGCACGAGCCTACTATTGAAGCTGCCGTTACGCTTTTGGCCTGAGGGGGCAATCACGAGCATAAAAATTCAAAACTCCGTAAAGTCCCTTTAAAGATGATTTATATAATGATGCAACACAGATGAATCTTGTGTTTGATTCTGGCAGAGTTTCCATTCCTGAAGAATTCCTCGATCCATTAACACAGGAAGTGATGGTGCTGCCCATGCTGCTGCCCAGCGGCATGTCTGTGGACAACTCCACCCTGGAGGAGTACCAGAAGAGGGAGGCCAGCTGGGGTCGAGTGGCCAACGACCCCTTTACCGGAGTCTCGTTCTCTCCCTCCTCCCAACCTCTTCCTAACCCCCTACTCAAAAGCCGCATCGACCGCTTCCTCCTGCAGAACGGGATGGTGGGAAGAGATGGGATGTTGGGGAGGAAAGACCAAGGACAGAATCCACAAACATCTAGACTGCTAACCTCCAACACTCAGGACCACTCCAACGCCGGCATCAGAAACACAAACATGACTTCTGAGCAAAGCAGACATCCTCATGACTCAAGTCGCATATTTAACACCAAACACCTTAGTAAAAATAGTAAAGCAGATCTGGACAAACACAAGAAGCGATGTTTAAGTGAAATGTACAAAGAATCAACAGAAGTCGCAGAAACTGAAAGCAAAAATGCAAAAACATCAAGAACTCATTCAGATTCGGGTGAGAACCACTTTCTTTTTTGCTGCATAACGCTGGGGACACACCGGCCGCGGAAGCGCCGCGAAAATGGGACCGCCTTCATTCGGCGCCCTTGTTAAGCTATTCTATAGACCACATGGGCTGCCGAAGCGCCGGCGCTCCAGCCGGCGCCGTGCAGCGATCGTTTCGGCGTCGGCTCTATTTTTTCGCGAGCCGTGGGTGAATCGGGTCAATTCTGGCAGGAAGTCAAACCTAGACATAAGAGGCAGGCCAGTAAATTTAACAAAATAAAGCATTTCAAAATAACATACCGCAATAGTCAAATGTGTTCGTAATCAGACACGAACACGCACACACACACACACACACACATCGAACTTGTGTGCGTGTGTGACCACGTGAAGGGGGTGTGGCTTTGTGTGTGTTTTTTCCAAAGCAAACAGGACAGAGAGGCAGAAAGTCTGAGGCAAGCAGTTAAGATGGATGACTTTAAATTAATTATGGAAGTTGAGAAACACAAGGAGCTGTACGACCCCCGAAAAACATGATTATTTATGTACCCATTTCAGAAGAAACTGCTAGGATACAGCTGCAGAATTGGAGCGGGTTCCAAGAGATTCAACTGGCAGAAACAACTGGTTCATACCATAGGTTCACTCACACACACACACACACACACACACACACACACTCAAACGTAGAGGAAAAGAGCTGAGAAAAGGCAGAGAGGAAATGGAGGACACCAAGTGGTTAAAAGAAAAACTACAGCTGAGCCGAGGCGCTCCTCGACTGGAGCGCGTCTGATCTGAACTGAGGAGCGGCGAGCAGCGGCCGAATTTCGTGAGCGATTCGCTTCTCGGCGCTATGCGGCGCTTCCACGGCCGGTGTGTCCCCGGCGTAATTTTCTTCTATTTCATATCTCACTTTCCCTCCACATATGTTTAAATATGATATATATAAAAAAATGTAATTACTCCTGTGCACACATAAAACATCCACCATCTCTTCTGCACATCGACAGATCTGTACGTTCTGCTCATGAATCGGCACAAACAGCAGCAGCTCAGGTTGTCCCGGTAACGTCTGCCTCTTGTCTTTTGCGTCGCTTCAGGCCCCAGCGGCAGCTCTCACGAGCAGCTTCTGTCAGCCAGTCTGGATACGGCCCTCACCTCCGCCCTGCAGGGCCGACCCTCCTTCACGTCAAGCCTGCCCCAACAGCAAGCAGGAACCTCTGGCTCTACGGAGCTGCGCCAGAGCTCGGGCTGTAAAAGCACATCTGCAGGTGAGTTCTGTTCCATCCGAGAGGCCGAAGGCGACGTGTTACACAGCACGCTGTCGGATTTCAACATTTACCGTCCCAAGTGCAAATAAGCTGTTGTCAGTCGTGATTTATCTCGGCTAGAAGTGCATTCATAAGGCGAATGTGTTGAAATTAATTTGGAATCCGAGTATCCGTCACCTTTGTACTCAAAAAAACAGATTTTGTAAAAAAAAAAAAAAAAAGGTGAATCAAACCAGAGTGAAATTATAATTTATGTTTAAATTTAACTAAATTCAGTCTGAATTTTTTGGGGAAAGACACAAAGATGTCTGCCTGTTAATGTTAAAGAAGAAAGATGAAGAATAAATGTGCTCTTTTTTTTATTATTTGTATTGTATTAATTAGATTTCAGGTGTGTCAACCATTCTTTTTTCCAACCAGGTGAGAAGACGTGTGCGGGATGTTCCCGTTCCCTGTCTGTTTACTCCGCTTCATTCTCGCCTATCTACCGTCTGGTCTGCGGCCACTTGTTCTGCCGCGCCTGTCTGCAGAGGGAAACGACACAACAAAACTCTTCCGCTGCTGCCTGTCACGTCTTGTGCCCGACCTGCCAAAGTCTCACGCCACGCCGTGACATCACGCGTGTGCATCACTGACAGACGGCAACACAACCAAACGATTTACTCCACATGTTTGTTTGTAAAATGAAATAAAAACCTTAAGATAATTTTAAGCACGTCGTTTCTTATTCACGCGCATTAAGAGCTGCAGGTCTGATGATTAAGTACCCGGAGCTTAAACTGTTATGACCCATGATGTCATAAAATGATGCAGCGCCTTGTCCTCCCATCAGAGGAAGCAGGAACTGTTTCAGCTAGTGTATAAGCACACACACACACGTGTATGAAGTCCTGTTCTCTTCCACCCATTCGTCTTTTCTCAGACTCCATGTTAGAAGTGCAACCGCAGCCTCGGATCCACCGCTCTCTGAACCTGGATGAGCCGAGGATTCACAAAGGAAAGGCAGCAAGTGGAAGCGTGTAAATGATTGTGGAGGAAACCATCTGGGTTCGTCATCCGAGTTCCTGATGCATTCGCCCCATTCTCGTGTCTGCTCTCTGCTTCGGTTTGCTCTACCCCCGGAACTTCAGCCAAAAATCGAGCAGCAAATTGCCTCTTTTTGCCCATCAGCCAAGGCCAACATCAGAAACTTGGGAGTTATTTTTGATCCAGCTTTAAGTTTAGACTCACACGTCAAAACCATCTCCCGCTCTTGTTTCTTTCAACTGAGAAACATTTCAAAAGTCCGTAAACTGGTTTCTACAGCAGATCTGGAAAACAATCATCCATGCTTTTGTGTCATCACGCTTAGACTACTGTAACGCTCTTTTTACTGGTCTCAGCAAAACCTCCCTCTCGCGCCTTCAAGCCATCCAAAATGCAGCAGCCAGACTCCTAACCAAATCCAGCAGACGAGCTCACATCACTCCTGTTTTACAGTCCCTCCACTGGCTCCCGGTAGAATATAGAATACAGTTTAAAGAGCAAGTCACCCCCAAATCACATTTTTTTTTGCTGATAAACTATATAAAGGAGTGTCTAATCATGCTGCAGACACGTGTCGTCAATAATTTGGCACTTCAGTGCATCTTGGTTAAAATTCAAATATTCTGCCTAAAACTGTCAGTGTTGCGCCGTCGTCAGGGAAAATTTCTGCACTGTATTTGAATTTAAATCTGCCACCGCTATTGGCTAAGAGGTATGCTATGATGTCATCTGGTACATTATGATGTCACAATGCCATTGTGAGCCTGTGTGTGTGCATTTGTTAGCGGCTCCGCCCTCTCGGTCCGCCAAGCAACAGCATTTGTTGCATTTTTCAAACATGAAGTGGGAGTGAAGTAAGTTTCTTGTAGGGGGGTGACTTGCTCTTTAAAGTTTTAGTCCTGACCTATAGAGCTCTTAACAACCAGGCTCCAAGCTACCTATCTGACCTTTTATCCCCACACACTACCTCTCGGAACCTCGGATCCACATCTGAAAACCTCCTGGCTGCTCCTCGAACCAGACTGAAAACCAAAGGGGACAGGGCCTTTCAGACTATTGCCCCCAGACTTTGGAACAGTCTACCTTCAACTCTCTGTCTCTCTAACACTGTAGAGGTCTTTAAAAATCATCTAAAAACTCACCTTTTCATCCAGGCGCCCCCCCCCCCCTAAATGTTCTAAAAGATGGCTTTGTTCAGGTTCACGCCTTCACTTTGTTTTTACTCCTGATTTTATTTACTATTTTATCACTGCTATTGGTTTTCTGATGTTTTTATTGGTTAGAGGTATTTGCCCTGATCTTACTCAAGTTGTACAACGCTTTGTGATTTATATCTGCGAAAGGCGCTCTATAAATAAACTTTTACTTACTGAGTAACATTTCAGTAAAATATCTCACAGATCTGAGCTGCGACCAACAACGAAGGGTTAAACGGCCAAGCTGTGATATTTACCGGGCTCCGCCATCATAAACAGCATCATTTCTCTTGGTTACCCTGACAACATTAAGCTTAACCAAGGTCGTGACCCTGTATCCACTCAGGGAAGCGGGAATCTGTGGTTCTGCATGTGAAATGCAGTCACCACTAACCGTTTTTTTTTTTTTTTTTTTTTTGCCTAAAGTTCAATCAAACTTTCCTTGATTTTTGCATTTATTGAGTGTTGTGCTCATAAACAGGAGCCCTTCACACATTAACCTGCGGATGCTCAGTTTTGCTGTCTGTCGTTTACGTCTTAATTGGTCTAATGGGCTAAATGCTGCTCTGATCACGGCGCGGGATGCTAAACGGTTGTTGGAAATGTAAATGCTGTTACGCTCATCCGTCATCAGGAGGATAATTTGTGTGACCCTGAAGTTGCCGTGATGCCAGTCCTGACTCCAAAAGTAAAAAACGTCTTGGAGGAATCAGCCTGATGACTAAACCTAGCATGATCTTCGTGAAATGTTCTTCATCCTGGCAGTTATCGAGGCAAATCTAATTAAATGTCCTCAAATTCGAATTAGTTTTATTTATTGCCTGTTTTATTTTCCCGCCCACCTCAGAATTTATTCTAGAAATCACTGCAGCGCGAGGCTGAATACAGAAGAGACATCTCTTGTTTTCTTCTGCAGATTTGTTTGATGGCGCACACCTGATGCAGAGCCACATCTCAGGCGACCTTTCGCGCACGCGCCGCGCACGCAGGTGGCCTTCGGAGAGAGGGGGGGTGGGGGGCGCGTGTCCGTGTGGTGACGTCAGGGCACGGTCGCTTTCTCAGATCGTGTCCGCGTGTTTAAAAAGTGAGAAAATGACAGGTGGTGTCAGTCAGACGGACCGGACCGGCGAGCCCGACCAGAACCAGCAGCCATGCAGCACTCCCTGCTCCCCCTCGCCGTCCTGGGACTCCTCGCCCTCTCCTCCGCCTGTTACATCCAGAACTGCCCCCGGGGGGGCAAACGAGCGCTGCCGGAGGCTGCCACCAGACAGGTCAGCCATGCTTCATCCATTTATATGATAGAGTTCCCAAAAGTTATGAATGGGACTGAAAATGTTGTAGACGTTTTATTTTTTTATTTAATAAATCGTTTTTAGAGCAAGTTTAAAATAAACTGAAAAACTGTCTCAGTAAATGTCACGTTTGAGTTTTAAAGGGTCTAAAATATACTTTAATAAGAGACGATTACTGATATAAATCTTACATTTTCTCGGCTTTGCTGCTTTTGAAATGCTTTGTACAATTCTTTTTTTTTATCATTTGATTTATTTGTTTCAAATATTTGAAATATAATAGCAAGTTGGCTGATAATGATTACAAATCTGTTTTAGTTCAATTCAAAACAAGGTCAGGTTTTATTTTTTTGAATTAAAGAAATATATCTGTCCAAGAAGAGGAATAAGAAGTAAATCATCTAATCTATAACTGGCATTTTTTATATTCCTTACAGAACCATAACTGCAGATACACACATTATTTTACCAATGCAAACACACACACACACACACACAGCCTTACTGATGATCATTGTATTAACCTGATTAATGCCTTTACCTAATCTGTCCTTTAGTGCATGTCTTGTGGCCCCGGAGACAGGGGCCGCTGCTTTGGCCCCAGCATCTGCTGCGGGGAGGGTCTCGGCTGCCTGCTGGGCTCACCAGCATCAGCTTACTGCGAGGAGGAGAACTACCTGCTCACCCCCTGCCAGGCGGGGGGCAGACCATGTGGATCTGAAGGAGGACGCTGCGCCGCTTCAGGACTCTGCTGCAACTCGGGTACACTTCCGTCTCCAGATTTGTCATGTTTGGATCTGCATGACCTAGTCCAGGGGTCGGCAACCTCTTCCAATCAAAGAGCCATTATTACCCGTTTCCCACAGTAAAGAAAACACTGGGAGCCACAGCAGCTGCTGCGTTGTGGGCGGGGCCTACCCTCAGACAGAATAGAGCTGCTTTAACCAATCACAACAGGTGACAGCAGCCGGTACCGGTCGCTCGTGTACGTCAAAGCTATCTTTCATAAGACGATAATCAATAAAACGATTTATATAAAATGGATCCAGAAGTTGTAGCCCGTCTCTGCCTACAATATTTAGATATTTTTCACCCTGTTGGTGGTTTTACTGAGCAGGTGCCACTTTTGTCATACGTTTCTTTTTAAAACATGTTTAGACTGTTCAGAATACAAATCCAGGCTCTGTCACGTTTGATTGTTGTAATTAAATTTTGTAGGTGGGGAAGGTCAGAAAAGGATCCGATCAATTTGTTTTTCCCTCATTTACAGTGACGGAGATAACGGCGCAGTGCGCCTGGCTCTGGTGGTAATCAAGTTAAATTATATCTCTTTGCAACAATTTTCACAAGAAAACAGAACAGTTAGAAGCAGGGCTTGTGTTGACCGGACAGTTCCCGTATTTGACCGTTTATTTTGACGGAGAAAGAATAGAAAGAATTACCCCGACGCATGCAGACGAACTGACATTTTATTTGTTTCGCACATCGCAGATGTAGCTAAATCACCCAAGAAAAGATTCCCATCTGAACATCTGAGCTGGACACTGCTCAGATGTTCAGCTCACTGTCAGCGTGCACTTAAGGTACACAGCGAGCTGAAGATGTGGAGAGGGGCTTGGAGCGCGTCGCAGAACCAGAGCGCATGCAGGAAGATTCCTCCGACTGAAACGAGACTTGTCACTTAGAAAATGTTCCCTGATTATGAAACTTTGGCTGAATAGCGCTTGTTCCTGTCTCCAATGTGGCGACACGTCCAGGAGCCGTCTGAGGAGAATCCCAGAATCTCACATCCTCTTCAGCTCAGGAAGCGCCTATGATTACGCACAAGCGTGACGCGTCAACCCGGTCTCACAGTAAGACCGGGTTGGACCTGTTCAGGTTTACGCAGACAATCTTTACATTTAGAATTGGCATACAGATGTAAAATTAATGCAGTAAAATATAAAGCATTTTATTTAAACATCCATTCATTATTTTACAAGCACAGAGAGCCGCATCAGATGGATGGAAGAGCCGCATGCAGCTCCAGAGCTGCGGGTTGCCGACCCCCGACCTAGTCCCTACTCAAACTCTTCTTCTCCTCCTCAGACGGCTGCTCTGTGGAATCTGACTGCCTTGGGGAGACGGAAGCCACCGATCTGGCCCAAGGCTCTGCGAGGAGCTCCCCCACGGAGCTGCTGCTCCGTCTCCTCCACGTGGCCAGCAGAGGACAGAACGAGTACTGAGCCAGGGAGCGTGGAAATCCCAGCCAGCCGGATCCTCACAGTCTGGAGCTACGACACTATCAAGCCTCAAGTTCTGAACTCTGAACCGAACCAGTTTGCTTTGTCTGTGCTAATCTTGCCTCATTTTAAATAATATTCACCTATTTTTTCTTACACACACAAAAAATACTGTGAAATAAATCAGATCATTGATAATAAACATCATATTTACTCCCTGTCCAAAAGAAATGTACATATTTATACTGTAAACAGTCCAGAGCCTAAATTAAAATGTAAATAAATGATAAATTAAGCTTTCCACTGATGGTGAACAACTGATTTCCAATGCTTGAGTACATTCCTGTGGTGTAGCAGACGTATTATTGTAAATAAAAAATGGAAGAAAAATACCGATGGTACCACCAAGCCTCCGTGGTTTGTTCGCATGATACCAGTGGCTTCACATTAGTCACACCTTGTTTATTTTGTTGAGTGATGATTTAAAAGAATGTAGTTTCAACCGAAGCAAAGGGCCATATCTGAGCAATCGGTTGAAATATTTGCCGTAATTTCGTCAACCTTTGTTAGCAGTTGTGCCGTAAGCAACATTTTATGGGATCTTCTTTGGGCGAGCGACTGTCCCAGCTCTGTTTCAACACGTCTAGGTTTTGCATAAACGAAAGGCCTTTTGTGTAGGGTGACTGAAACCTGGTGTTTGTGCTAAGCTGTGGATAAAACATGATTTTCTTTCCCCTTCTGGAACGGAAACTGATAGGTAATTTTTCATTTATCCCATATTACCTTAAAGGACGACACCCACAGAGAGAGAGTAGATCGATTATTCGTATTTTCCATGACCCTTGAACCTGAAATAAACACACACACCCAGAGGGTTTCATTGCACCCCCCGAGTCCCCAAACAGTGGGGAGACGACGCAGGGTAAACCCCCTCCGAAGTTGGCCCCACGTCTCTCCCCCCAGTCCTCTGTTTCCCAGGGGGTCCCAGGGGACCAACAGGACAGCGAAGGCAGGCCTTCTCGGGTTACAGAGGTACAGACCCATCTCCTATGGTTACCACATTCCAGAGATCTGGCCTCAGGCATCACAAGTTTCACAGGAGCCCGTCACCCCCCACAAAGACAAAGAAAGATTCACAGACCAACCAAAATAAACATTTAATAAAATACCTAACAGAAACCGCTCATCCCTCTTTTGACAGTTGTTTGCTTCCAATCAAGGTAATCAAAACTACCAGTGCTGTTGTCGATCCCTTCAAAGATGAAACTCCGTGTGCACTTTGGTGTAGTAGACTCATCCTTGTAAGGATACACATAGATGTTTATGTTCATTCATTTAGCGGACGCTTTTATCCAAAGCAGCTTACAATTTATAACCTATAGGGCATGTTGTGACCTGTGGGGGGAAACCGGAGTACCCGGAGAAAACCCACGCGTGCATGGGGAGAACACGCAACTCCACGCAGAAAGGCCGCAGCCGAGTTTCGAACCTGCAACCTTCGTGCTGCGAGG
This sequence comes from Nothobranchius furzeri, assembly GCF_043380555.1. Taxonomy (NCBI): domain Eukaryota; kingdom Metazoa; phylum Chordata; class Actinopteri; order Cyprinodontiformes; family Nothobranchiidae; genus Nothobranchius; species Nothobranchius furzeri. The sequence continues at coordinate 53,186,007 of NC_091757.1, read as the reverse complement.
CAACAGTGCTAACCACTGCACCACCATGCAGCCCACATAGTCTGTTTCTATACCATATGTGGTGCACAACTGCAGTTAAAATAATTTCAACTTGCTGGACGGGTCCGTGGCAACGATGCATCCAATCATAAATGAACACAAATGGTGCATGGCCTGTATTTGATATAGCACCTTCTAGAGTCCTGGAACCCCCCAAGGCGCTTTACAACACAACCAGTCATTCATCCATTCACACACACATTCACACACTGGTGGTGATGAGCTACGATGTGGCCACAGCTGCCCTGGGGCGCACTGACAGAGGCAAGGCTGCCGAGCACAGGCGCCACCGGTCCCTCCGACCACCACCAGCAGGCAAGGTGGGTTAAGTGTCTTGCCCAAGGACACAACGACAGCGACAGACTGAGCGGGGCTTGAACCTGCAACCTTCCGATTACGGGGCAAACACTTAACTCCTGTGCCACCGTCGCCCCAAACACAACACGTGTGTCTCCACCGAACGGATCACTCATTCATGGTATGTCATTTTCCGCAGTGAACCACAAGCAAGTTGCACAAACATAATCATTAAAATGTTGTTTTGATTTCTCAGAGATAAGAGGCACGAAAAGATTTATTGCTTAAGATGCGTGCCATGATGCAACGCTGACTCGTGTGCCTCAGACTGTCTAATTTACACAGTTTTAACAGTAAAACTCAGCTTATTTAGTTAAAATCAACAATAACTTGCTTGTTTCAAAATGCTGGGCACGCTAGGACCCTTGTCTGATGACTGATGTCAATGTTGTTGTTGTTGTTGTTAGCCTCAAGGGCAATATGCCGATTATCACTTGTAAGTCGCTTTGGACAAAAGCGTCTGCTAAATACATAAACATAAACATTGTCTCTGAGGTGAGTCAGAAATCAGTGAATGTTTTCTTTAGTCAAATGTGACTGCTATCACATTGCTTATATGAGGTTTTATAAATCAACACTTTGTCTCTCGTGCTTGCTACCTTAAAAATTGCCTTGGGAAAATTTATCGTGCAATTATAATGTCTGCCTGCATGCTCTGTGACATTGCACAATAAGTGCGAAGAACACAACGAATCGTAACTAAAATAACACAAAACAGGTCCTTGTCAATCTGGCTGCCAAGTTACGGATTCAGCAATTTTTTTGTTTGTTTGTTTTTAGTTAAATATTAATCTGTTCACCTATCCTTTTAGGAGACATATTGTTACGTTTCTTAAAGAGCAAGTCACCCCCTACCAGAGTCTAACTCCACTCTCACTTCATGTTTGAAAAATGCAACACATGCTGTTGCCTAGCAGACCGAGAGGGCGGAGCTGCTAACAAATACACACACACAGGCTCACGACAGCATTGTGACATCATAATGTACCAGTTTACATCATTGCATACCTCTTAGCCAATAGCGGTGGCAGATTTAAATTCAAATACAGTGCAGAGTTTTTACCTGACAACGGCACAACACTGCTAGTTTCAGGCAGAATATTTAAATTTTAACTAAGATGCACTGAAGTGCCAAATTATTGACGACATGTGTCTGCAGCACGATTAGACACTCATTTATATAGTTTATCAGCAAAAAAAAGTTTATATGGGGGTGACTTGCTCTTTAAGTTATAATAGCTCTATGGTCATCAAGTTCTTTGCACTACATCTCTCTCACATAGTTTTATTCTTTTCATTTTCAACACCTTCCAGAATGAGCCATTTCAGGGCTCTGTCTCTTCAAGTAAGCAAGCTATTGCTAGGCATGCCTAGCGATGGGTACCGAATTTGGTACTTTTTAAGGTACCGACCGAATTCCATAGTACCGACTGAGCACCGATTCACGTAATTTGAAACGGTGCCTCGTTTCGGTACCCGTCCTTCATAACAGAACTTCCCTAGACAGCTGCGCATGCGCAAGAGCGTTATGTCGCTGCAAGTGAGTTGTAAACAGAGCAGCATGGTAGAAAGAACGCACGCTAAAGCTTGGGTCCACTTCACTAAATGTGATGGGTAACTGGGTGATGATGAAACCAGCGACAGCAATCTAAGTGAGACATCCTCATCTTAATCTGCTCCGGTAGGTAAATAAAATGTTTAAGATAACGTTAGCTTGATATGTTAGCTTTTGTTTCGCTAATGGTGCGTTCGCTTTCTCCTCGGAACTCTGAATTTCCGACTAGAAGAACATGAACGCGCTCTAAAGTTTGGCTTCACTTTACTAAATGCGACGGGTGATTGGGTGAAGATGAAACCAGCGACAACGATCTAAGTGTGAGGCATCATCATTTAAATCTGCTCCAGCAGCTAAATTAACTGTTTAAGATAACGTTAGCTTGATAAATTAGCTTCCATTGCCACCATTGTTATCAGCTAATGGTGCGTTCGCTTTCTTCTCGGAAATTCTAACTTTCCAGTAGGAAAAATCAAATGAAAAAGACAGCAAAAGGAATGAAGATACACAGTAAATTTAGTTCACAGTAAAGATGTTTGCTTCAGTTTAATTATCAGCTTATAAAACTACAAGGACGATGTTAAAATACAAACAGTTGTATGTTATTTATCGTGATATTTATCAAATATGGTTATATATTGAGAAAAATATGTATTTAATTATAAAACAGAATTAAAATATTCAACACTCAAAAGTATCTATAATTGGTACCGTTAAGTACCGGTATCGATTCCTAGGTACCGGGATTTAGTACCGAATCGATTCAAATATCAAAGGTACCCATCCCTAGCCACGCCTCACCTATCCCCCAATCAGGCTGCTATAAGCTAAGAAGCTCCGATATCCGGGAGAGGCTCGGAGTAGAGTAGGGGCTCCTCCAGCAGGTTAGAGGTGCTTCTACACTAATTTCCCCATCTGTGACATCACAAACAAGAAATTTTTGAACGGCTTGTTTTAGATACAATCCCTAAAAGCAGAGCGGAAAGGGTATGGATGGGTTTTTTTCATGTTAGGGGTGTTTAGAGGCAGTAGAGACCAACATGTCAGCACAAAATAATGCAAAAGGAGAATTTTTCATAATGTGTCCCCTTTAATGTACAGAAGTTAATGCCAAGTCTGTAAACCAGCGTCAGTGCGCCCCACGGCAGCTGTGGCTACAACGTAGCTCATCACTACCAGCATGTATATTTGTGTGTGTGTGAATGGGTGAATGACAGGTTGTGTTGTAGAGCACCACGGGGGGTTGTAGTACCCTAGAAGGTGGTATTACTGTCATTTGTGACTTTGGGTGTGTCAGTTGTCTGATTTCCTTTGGATCAAATCAACGGTTTTAAAGAGCTGTTAGTAAACCTGTCGAAGCACGTCCGCATTAATCCTGCACCAACAGTTTCAATAATCTCAATCTGATCAAATTAGAGATCTTAATTCTGTAAATCATTACAGCTTTGTGGCCGCTTTACAGTTTTCAGCTGCATCCCAAATCCAGATACCTGCTCAGTTGTTTGATGATCTAAAAACAATCTCAGCGCCTGGAGGCGTGTGCACGTGTGTGCACATGTGGGCTGTCTGCATATATAGAGAGGGAAAGAGAGAGCAGAGAAATTTTCACCCGACAGCTGCCCTGCCATCATGGATCTGAAGGTTGCGTTTGTGATTGTCTGTCTGAGTGCTTTGGCCATCAGCTCTACTGACGGTAAGTTCTGCACTTTTTTACACACATGCACACACACACACACACACACACACACACACGCTTTAAAACCTTAATAAACCTCTTTCATCAGAATATCAGTCATATAAGTGCACACTCAAATATTTACGTCATTATTCAACTGAACAGAGCGGCTGTTTAACGATATGCGCAAAGAAAATAATAAAACATTGAATTTCTTGCTTCTTTTACTCTTTTCTAGTTAAAAGAAGCCTTGGTGTATTTTAAAAAGTTTTTTCTTCTTGCTTGTAATTTACCACTGAATAATACAAAACTCTCAACCATCTCTAGTTTTATCTTTTCCAAGTTATTAAAGGTCTTATAAAAATCATAATAAAACACTAGCTTTATTTAGATACAGAGCACTTTTATTATAGGTATGCACAGAACACGTTTTTAATGTAATCTTTGCTTTAATATTCTTGTATTTTGTAGCTGGCATCCCAAAATGCTGCATCGGTGTAATAGAGAAGCTCAATCCAAGACGCCTTCTCAAAGCTGAACGGTGGTACTTACAGGAGGACACCGGTGCCTGTGACATCAGTGCACTGCTGTAGGTGTCAAATTTAATTCATACAAAATAAATGGAGACCAAAATGATCCAAGTTCGCTCACTGCTGTCTGCTGATTTGACACAGACATGTTATAACTGGATTTTTGCAATGACACTTCTTGTGTGTTCACAGAGTGTACGTAGCGGGCAAGACGACTCCGATATGCATCAGTCTTGAATGGAAGCCATTTCTTGAAAAAATTATGAGGAGACGTCAGCAAATGGGGACGAAGGACAGAAACTAACAGACGAATCAGAATGTCTCAGACACTTGTGTAATACAATTTTACATTTAAGGTTAATAGCATGACCATGAATATGCAATATGTTAACATTATGAAAAGCAGATTTTATACATTAGCTTTGAAAAATGTGATTTTTTTTTAAGCAGAGTTCTCAGGCCCAGCTTTTACATTATAATTTGAATATTGAAAACGTGATACTTATTATTATGGTGATTATCATCAATAGAAAAATCATGAATCAGATTTTTTTTATTTCGTCAGCTCTATGCAACCCTGAAGCTTTTTTTTAATTAAAAAGCTTATATTTTTATATTTTATATTGTTTATTTTTTGTACAAAGGAATTACTGGAGATCTGTGTTGTGTGTCTGTAGTGCAGGATATTGTTTTTGTTTTTCTTCTGGATAATTGAACACATATACTACTGCAGTACTATTGCTTTCATAAATAAACGAAAAAAGAAAAATCAGTTTGAATGTTGATTTATCTGCTGTTTTCCAGCTATATTGTCAGTCTCAGCACCACTCTGGTTCTGGAAAATATCATTCAATCATCTAAAAAATAAATACTGTCAAAAAGATGAATAAACAAATAAAGGAGTCATTTAAAAGTAAAAAATTTAATACATTTTTACTCATATATCACCTTGTAAAATGAAAATTTCAAAGTGTTTTCCATTAAATAAAATGCAAAATAAAAATAGATGGAAGAAAACACCAAACAATCCGATATGACAAGAAGCAAAAGCATTAAAACAAAAACAACTTAGACCTAAACCTGACAGAATAACACAAAAGCATCTTAAAATGTGTGGATTATTAATTTAGTGACCCAAATCTTTTTTAGAAAGAGCACAAAACAGTGAGGACCAACTCAGAGGCATTTAACAAAGAGCCTTACGGGTTAAAGATTTACTCATGTAAACTCGGTTATCATCAGCATAGCAATGATAAAATAAACAATTGAATTTTGTATCAACTGGCCAAAGGGATGCGTCATCCACAAAATAAAACAGGTGCAAGAATGGAGCCCTGAGGCACCCCATGGGTGAGAGGTACCAGAAAGGAGGCACCAATTTCAGTTAAAACAAAACACTTTCTGTTTGAATTGTAAAAAATGGTCCAAATATTAGTAGGAGGAAACAATTGTGTCAAAAGCATCAGACAAATGTAAAATAATTAAATGGAATTTTCTCCATCAGTTCATGAAAATGTTCTTGTCTGTTGCTTGCGTTTGAGATTTTTGTCTCAAGTCTCTAAATAAAAGGAAGAATCACTTTTAATCTTTATAAAGCCCTTTTACATTGTGTGTGTGTGTGTGTGTGTGTGTGTGTGTGTGTGTGTGTGTGTGTGTGTGTGTGTGTGTGTGTGTGTGTGTGTGTGTGTGTGTGTGTGTGTGTGTGTGTGTGTGCACTGAGCTTAGAAATGTTCATTTTAATTTAATGTCATGCAGTTTTGCGTTCAAGCATAACATTTAAAAATAATCTGCACTTTACTATAATTCAACAAAATGTAATTTGAAACATCAACAGGCGCAAAAGGTTTCTGATTTTATTTTGAAGGAACGCATCTTTGTTGAGGATGGAAACCTTGCTGCCTCCTCTGTTGTGACTAGTCTCACAAAGACATGCTGCGACACATTGCAAAGGTTGCAAAGTTCTTTTGGAAAGCGTTCCTCAACTCAGTGGTTTTATTTAACAAGGTGCATTCCAAACTGAGTGATTCCCATAAAAAAACACTAGGCAGATGCTGTTGGGTAATTTTATCAATCCAGGATTACCTTAGGGAAAGTTCAAAGCACAGGGGGTTATAGTAATCAATCCATCAACACCAATACCAATTCATAAACAATCAATTTAGACTTTGCAAAGTGGAGAGGAAAACATACACACCACACAACGGTTGCCAGTTCACTCTCATCGGACAGACGTCCTCCGAAAAGCATTTATTAAGCACACACACACAAAAAATGAACGCACACACATTTTGACATTCTTTAGACTCTCAGGCGGAAAGCCGTAAAAAAGCGAGACTAAGCTTTCTCCAGGTGCACTAAATCAACAAAGCAGTTCCTGGACTTTCTTAAGGGAGTTTTACTGATAAAGGTCGGTTCAAGGCTAGGTCATTCTCCTAAAACATCCTCCCTGTAAGACCTGCAGGGGCCTGTTATCTATCTGTCATCTACAGAAATACTCTGCAGTCGTCGGGTGCATCAGAGATGGACAGGAAGCTGAGTACAGAGAGCTGGTGGAGCGCTTCGTGGCATGGTGTGGAAACAATCATCTGACCTCGAATATGAACAAAACAAAGGAGATGATTTTAGACTTCAGAAGAAACAGGGTGGAGTCAAACACTGTTTCCATCAGGGGAGAAGAAGTGGAGGTGGTTGAGGAATACAAACACCTTGGAGTTCACCTGGACAACAGACTGGACTGGAGAAAGAACAGCGAAGCCGTTTACAAGAAGGGACACAGCAGACTGCACTTCTTGAGGACGCTTAGGTCCTTCAATGTCTGTAGCAAGATGCTGCAGATCTTCTACAAGTCTGTTGTTGAGAGTGTAATCTCTTCAGCCATTGTCTGTTGGGGTAGCAGCATCAGAAGCAGGGACCTGAAAAGGCTCAACAGCCTAATAAAAAAGGCTGGTTCTGTTCTGGGGACGACTGTGGAACCACTGGAGGAGATCATGCAACGAAGAATTCTCCAGAGAATCAAGAAAATGATGGACAACCCCGAGCATTCTCTTCACAAGACTGTCCGACAACGGAAGAGTGTCTTCAGTCAGAGGCTTCTTCAGTTTGGCTGCAACACTGACCGCTACTGGAGATCCTTCCTGCCAACAGCCATTGGAATATACAACAACTCTTTGATGACTTGATTATTATTATTATTCTGAGCTACTACAGCAATGAGTTTCCCTCTGGGATTAATAAAGTATTTTAGAAATGAATTGAATTGAATTGAATCAACAGAATAAATGGATGAAGCTACGTTTAAAACACCAGATGCTTAACAGTCAAGACATTAATATCAATTCAATAATGTTAATATCAGTTTTTCTCCATCAGACGCGGAATAGACCCGTGCCAAAAACTGCCTCCAGTCGTAGTTTGATGGCTACGTTTAAGCTTCATTCTCAACTGCTTGGATTGTTTGGGCATTTTATTTCCATGTAGATTATTTAAAACTATATAGCTGTTGGTGTTTTCTTTCCAGTATTTGTGTTGTTACCACAGTACTAAATTTAATGACTGCGTAAGTTTTTATCAATTATATATTTGGAATGCATTTACCCCTTAAACTAAACCTAACTGGCTGTCACACCCTCAGTGGTGACAGCTGTTATTAAGTCTCAACTGTAATCGCCATGGAGGAATTTGCAGAAATTTTTTTTAAAGGAGGCATCTGCTCTTCTACCATGTGATATTGTTATTTCCTCATGGAAAGACAATCCAAACCCATTTTTGGCTGCATTCATGCATTTTCAGCAGCAAATTTTGAGTTTTACTTTGAAAATCCTGTAATGAGTCAACGGAAATAAATTTTGTCATCAGGCCATGCTCCTCCCCTGGAAGCTAGTCTCTGGTGTGAAAGCTCTCTCCCCTGGTCAGCACAGGATACGTGGCTTAAGCTTGGTTTATGCTTGACGCATTTACTTTCCGCTTGGTGATGCGGCTCGTGGATGGAACGCACTTCACAACTCGCAGCGTTTAGGGTTCATGCGGCTTGTCTCTGCGGTGAGCCAATATTCTCCCAAACTGTAGGGGGCAGCATGGAGCTCTATGGCATGCATCCAACACTACACCGTAGTAGAAGTAAAAATTACTGTTGTTTACAACATGGCATTCCAGCATTTTTTAACAGCGTCCTCGTCTTTTCCGACAGTGCGAGCTATTTCTCTCCAAGAATTATTAACAACATGTTTATCACGGTGATTTTTGAGAGCTGAATCATACAAATGTCTGTATTTACGAACCTCTGACATACTAGTTCTTGCCAGTCCGCCATGTTTTTCCGCGTCCGACCGTCCGCGTGGTTAGAAAATTTCCTAGGTGCGCGGTGCGGAAAGTTTGGGCCGTGCGGAGGCGCGGTGGAGGGGCGTGGTTGTTAAAATGGCGCAATTTTGCCGCGCGGAGCTGTGCGGACCTCGCGGACGCGTCAAGCATAAACCAACCTTTAGACAACTGCTGTAGCAGACTTGGTAGTCCAGTGGTTGGAGTGCTGGGCAGGTGTGCAGGTTTGTGTCTCAGCAGCAACTTCTTTTTTTTAGCTACACTTGCCTGTATTATGTTTTCAACCCCTTATTGGTAAACTGTTTAAGATATAAAAAAATACCTGTTTTTTCTTTTCTTTGTTTATTTAGCCAACTATTTAGAGTAAACCAACTAAATGGTGCTCGGAAATGACCACATTCAAAGATCTTTAGAGACACAAAATAGTTTGCAGAAATTAATCAATAAAACTAAAATAAAGAAACATGAAATATGTTTCAGCTGTCTAAATAAATTACCGCCAATGCCACCGGGAATTGAACCGGAGTCAGCACATGGCAAAACTGGAAGTCCTGACAAATACTTAAGCTACTGGACCATAGACATAATTTCCCCCTTAGAAGTGAGGGGACACGGGGGAAGTGGGGGGGTGGGGGGGTCTTTGTATGCTCTAATGGGAAACCGTCTTCAACACAAATGGTTGTTTTCCGCTTGGTCCTAGAGCTCAACCAGTGACAATTTAATACAGAGTAATATTGTTTGTGGATGGTAAAAAGTGCAGGGGTCAAAACTTGTCTTTGGAAAAAGTGGGGGGGACATGTCCCCCACCCCACCCCCCCAAATTACGTCCATGTACTGGACTATCATACCCAGATCAACAGCTTCTTTTTCACTGTTGTTCCCATGTTTTGTCAGAGCAGGCATGGGCGGAGCTTCACTGAAACAGATTGTTCTTTTTCCAGGTACAAATTCAGGCTGACAAAAATAACTCGTATAAAATGACATCTCAATAGTGCCAAAAGTAATAAACTGTGCATACCTTTGCTCTCCAAGGTTTAAAATAGCATTATATGGAACCTTTAATTCGGCCATATTGAATGGTCTGTTTAAGGTCAAAGGTCACAGATTCTTCAGTACTTTCTTGTAGAGATCCATCAACTACAGTAGGTCATCCAGGTCCTGAGGCGGCGTAGCAGCCCCGGACCGTAACACTACCACTACCACGTTTGTAGGTTTGCTTTATTCTGAAATGACACTCACCTCAGTCAACAGGAAAATTCTCAGAACTCTTGAGGGTCATCAAGATGTTTTTGGTAAACCTAAGATGGGTTTTTATCGACCAGCAGAGTCTTGTTTCGTCTTGGAACTCTCCATCGATGCCATTTTTAATCCACTGATATAGGAAATGAAAAATGGCCTGTATTGGATGTAGGGTCTTCTAGTGTTCTTCAACCCCCCAAGGTGCTTTACAATACAACCAGTCATTAAACTACGCACACACTCAGTCACACATTCTTGGTGATGAGCTACAATGTTGCTGCCCAGGGGCAGGGGCACTGACAGAAACAAGGCTGCCGAACACCAGCACCACTGGTCCCTCTGGCCGCCACCACTATGATAGAATGAGCGGGGCTTTAACCTGCCACCTTGCAACCCACCATTTCCCAATGTTCGTTGTAGAATCTTGACCTCTGACCTTTACCAGAACCCAGTGATGCCTTTATTGCTTTAAACAGTGTCCTGGTTTCTTTTCTTTTTGAATCTCTTGAAAGTGGCACGATGTGTTGCTTTTGGGAGAATGTAGCCTTCTTCCATTTGCCAGACAAGTTCTATTTTAAATTACAATTAAATAATTTTTCCTCCAATGAACAGGTTTGACTGACTTTGCTTTTTGCAAAAGAATTAGCCTAAATTCTCCTATATTAAAGTCAGCAACCTCCAGGATCGGGTCACGCGATGGTTGTGTCAGTTAAAGACAAACCTAAAAGCTTTTGGGTAATTATGGTTTTATTTTCTTCCTCGTTAAATACTGTCTTATAAATTCATGTCAGAGCAGGTTTCACTTCTTGCGGTTGCTTGTGACATCCTGAGAGCTCAGCTTTGAGCTCTTGCTTTTAAACTGTGGTCTTTTGTTTTGTTTTTGGATAAAATCCACACAGTCCAAAGGAATGAGGGAGCTTTTTGATGTCATCAACAACATGGAGTCACGGCAGGTCACACATACTGTGAGCAGTTGAATTCCTTTTTAAAACATAATCCACATGATTTTCCTTCATTCGTGGATCCATCAACACTCAGACTATCTCAACGCGTTGCCTCATTTCACAAGAAGTGGAACAAAAAGTGTGTTGATTCAGACTGGATTCGTTTTACTGAATGTGTCGTGTAAACTGTAAAGACAACATCCAACCATGTACAGAGAAGGGAAAAAAATGCTGTAGAGTTTTGTTTTGTGTCTGGCTGCTGAAAAATAAATTTGCAAGTTTCTGGAGATCAAGCCTTGTCCAACACCAACACCTTGTGGTGGGAAATAGAATCACAATCACGTTAGGTAGGATTTTATTCTTCAAAGTTATATAATTCTAATTGGAAATAGGTATGTGCGAAAAAATGGGAACTATACTATAATATTCCCCAATACCTCTCAAGGGTTAAACGTCATAAGCCTGTGTCTGTTTGCCCACTGATGCAGGAATTCTCTTAATGTTTAACGTGGTTCAGCGATCAGACAGCTCTTCTGCCTGATTCTGGGTCAAACGGTGTAGCAACATGAAACTCTGTTGCTTGAACACACAAAACATAAAACGTTTTATTATTTGTTATCCCTTAAACAAACCCAATGGGTGTGTCAAGAGCTTGATCAAACCCAGATGTGCATGAGTTTACACTTCCCTACTGGAAAAATGTCCCTACTTGAAATCAGACTTTAAAAATAACTTCAATGTTGCAATGACAGCAGATGCTGCTCCAAAATTAGCATCAGAGGCCTAATATATTTACTCTAAGCTCTTCATTGTTGGCTTGATGATTTATTTTCTCTTCCTTTTGGATGGCAGCCCTCTGATTTCATAATCAAGTTTTTAAACCTTGATCCAACAGACCTCCATCTTTTAGTTTTTGTTTTATTTAGTGTGGCTTTGACCCATTCGGTATGTTTCTCCTGCCTAATAGTTACATTTTTGGGAATTTTCCACTTAAAGGTGTTTTTCTTTCCTTAAAAGTTCTCAAATGACTTTAAATTAGTCCTTTCGGTCATCGAAGAGAAGTTTTATTTTTGTTTTTACTAACTGAAACAAGGGGGTGCTAAAAGCAAGCCAAAACAAATTAGCATCCTTTCAGTTAGTTTTTGATTATCTGTCTTTATTTGATTTTCCTGTCTTTGCAGTAATTTTTTCTTATCCAGTTATTTGAAGCACTTCAAAAAATGTCAGTGAAATGATAAAATGTAAAAGTTTAAATATTGAATCAACAGTTTAATTTAATAAATTGTCTCAGCGTGAAAAAAGGTCAGTTGTGATGTAAAATAATGAAATCTCACCAGTTATCCTGTTTACATGCAACATTTTGTACAAATTGTTGAGAAATAAGTTGCGTAAACCGTAAAAACAAATAGTTTAATGTTTATGATTTCCTATATGTAAACACATTTGCTCTTTTTCACCTGTAAACTTTATAATGACGTTTAAGTTGACCGTTTATAACAACGATGTTTAATTGGTGATTTTTTTTTATGTATTTATTGGAGCTTTGTTGTACATTCCTGACTCCCGCCTCTGATTTATGTAACAGAGTGAGGCCCGCCCACCTGTCCCTTCCCTTTCCTTTGTGGCCAATGAGTTCCAGGAAGTAGACGCCGACAACAGCAGCTAGGCGGCTGCTTTTAGTGGACATAGTGTTTAAAAAGTGCTAAAGGTGCGTTTTTGACGCGTTCAGACATGTCCGCCGAGGAAGCGGCGGAACACCCCGCTTTCCTGAAGCTTCTCTCGGCTCTTTTTTACGCCGGTAGCTCGTTTCTGATCACCGTGGTGAATAAAACCGTGCTGACAAGCTTCAGGTGGGTTACGTTGGTCTCGCGCTGTCACCCCACCCCACCCCCGTCTCGCGCATTCATGCACGCGCCCACAAGAAGCTTTAAACTTTTTTTTGTTTGTTTGTTTACTGACGTTCGCTTCTGTTTTGATGTGTTTACAGCTTCCCCTCATACTTATTTCTGGGAATTGGACAAGTAAGTGACGTGTGTTTCCTTTAACTTTCGTTTTAAATCAAACACTTTTTTATTTGTTTTGTGCTTCATGCAGATGGTCACCACTATCGTTGTCCTTTATTTGGCCAAGATGAGTAAAACTGTGAAGTTTCAAGACTTTGACAGGAGCGTTTTCTTAAAGGTAAGCACTTTATTTTATTTATACGTTAAAACCCAGCTTCTAAGTAGATGTTTTTGTTTCTTTCTTTTTTATTTTATTTATCTGGGCAGATTTTCCCGCTACCTTTGCTGAATGTTGGGAACCATGTAACAGGACTGGCCAGCACCCAAAAACTCAGGTTTAACTTATTTATTTGAACAATTTACAGGATTTTAGATTGGTAAATCAGTCATGGATCTTCTCAAAAACCTGTCTTTTTTTCAGTTTGCCCATGTTTACAGTCTTAAGGAAATTCACAATACTGATGACAATGATTTTGGAAGCATATATACTAAGGTGAGAAACTGATAGTGTGGCACTCTTACTTTATGAAATTTGTGAAATATTTGTCCAGCAGTGACTCCTAATCTTTTCAGCTTCTGATGTTCAAAACGGCGAAGAAGCACAACCTGCTCGTCACTGACTGAAACATACAAATATTAGTAAAGAGCTGTGTGTTTTAAATTTTATCCACTCATTTGTTATTTTAAACTTCTGAAAAGTCAAATTGGGACTGGCTAATGGGTGTAGTCCAGACAAACCTTCCCAGAACCATTCTACAGCTCTTCCCAATCCAAAGGCATTCCATGACTATAGAAGCTCTTCAGTTCCTCCTGCAAGTTATGGGTCTGCCCTGGACTTCCCTTCCAGTGAAACAGGAGGTATCTTTGTCAGGTGTCCTAGTAAGGCATCTGAACAACCTCAGCTATACAGTGTAGATTTTAGGGCATTCTCAGGTCCCAGGAAAACATTGTCAGACATCAGACCAGAGGAGCAAACCTCAGGTTTTCTTCTAAACCCATCAGACGTCTTGACAAATCAGTGTCCGGAAAAGCTCAGCCAGATCAAATGGATTCAGGGAAAACTCTGTCAGACCAAACAATAAGTTCTTTGTTTTTCTTTGCAGGAAAACGTTTCCACGGCGTATTGTTTACAGTGTTGTGGCTATAGTCTTTGGTGCCATAGTGGCTGCAAGGTAAACAATACTTTCAGTCTAATCGATCAGGTCTGGCCTGGTTCCAGTTCTGACATAACATTTTGATTCCATCTTCTATTAGCTCTGATTTGGCCTTTGATGTGGAGGGCTACACCTTCATTCTGCTCAATGATGCCTTCACTGCAGCCACCGGTGTTTACACAAAGAAAAAACTTGGAGATCAGGTAGAAGCAAATAATTTTGTGTGTTGGTGCTTGTGTGGTAATTATATTAGCCCTCACTTCCGTGATTGTATAGCCCAGCAAGCAGTCTTATAGAGGGGCATCTGTAGTCTGGCCACTGCCGATAGGGAGAGCTCTGTTGTGGGGTGGAATCTATAGTCGTAATAGGGAGCCTAAGTCACGCCCATCTACTTCCCACACCAGTTCGTTGAACTTACAGCCATTTTCCATTTGTTTTCTTCGTGTCTAGTTCGATGACGTCACTTTTGTGAAGCGCATTTGTAGTCCTGGACTTATTTTCACACAAAATCTAAAATAGCATTTCCCCCTGTTTGAAAATAAGCCCGTTCTTGGTATCAAAAAGCTTCTTTAATATTCACGGACATCATATGTGAAATCCATGAAACATAACAAGCAGAATTGGAAAAGAGCATTTTTAGCCTTGTTGACTTGCATTCATTTTTTTATTCTTCCAGGGACCCATGGTCCCGAAGTAGATGGGTGTGATTTAGGCTCCCTATTCAAATTGACTCCACATGCTATTGGACAACAAACAACATGATGTACTCACCTCTACAGAGGTCAGTCAACAGGGCAGTCTGCATTACACTGTCAAAGAAGATGCAGATGCATCCTTTTTCTAAATAAAGGACTTAAGGACTTCTATCTGCTCTTGACCCAAAGAAAAGCCCAACTCTAAAAAGACCAAAGTTGATGCCCAAACCGTTTCAAAAGAGCCATCACCATCTTGTTCCACTCAGTCACATCTTCCCACCCTTCAAAAACCAACAGAGCACTGTGATTGGCATGACACAATACTGCTTAGGCTAATGGTACACCTGCTGAGGTTCCAGTGAAGCGTGGCTAGACCAACATCCACAGCAAAAATCATTTCGCTTCGGCAACTGACGGTCTAGATTTCTAGGCTGGTAGTCATAGCATAGCACAATCGTTTTTTAAATTACTGTTCATTGTTTTTACAGTTTATCTACAGATATTAGACAAGGGTTTCTGGATCAACTTTTTATTTTTTTGGACCTATGTAATATTTTCACTTATTATTTTCAGGAACTTGGAAAATATGGCGTCTTATTTTACAACTCTCTGATCATCGTCTTCCCCACTATTTTGGCGAGTGCGCTCACCGGAGATTTACATAAGGTAGAAAGACCACCTGTAGCAGGTTTTGTCTGTGCTCCAGAGCTGAATGCTCTTTTTATCTGACCACCTTCTTTGTGTTTTTAACTGCAGGCGGTCACGTTTAGGGACTGGGCCAAAGTCACTTTTGTTATATGTTTCCTGATGTCCTGCTTCATGGGGTTGGTCACTATGATCCAATTTGAACTACTTGGTCGCAAACATCTTGTTACAGCTCTTGTTATGTTTGGTATTTTTCAGGTTTGTGCTGATGTACTCCATTGTTCTCTGTAGCTATTATAACTCAGCACTTACTACCACAGTAGTCGGAGCCATAAAGGTAAGAACATGCTGGTAAAAGTTGGATTATTGCCCTTAATGGGGGGAAGGATTTGCCAGCCCTTGCAACAGAAATCAACAATGATGCATGTGATCACCTCGGAGGTTTTAACTCTCATCTGGTTCCTGCAGCTATTTGAACAAAGCTCATAAAAAAGCTTTTAGACAGCTTTTGGACAATGTCCGTACAAATTCAGCGTCATGCAAATGGTTTGAACCCACTAACTTCTTTAGACCGTGCTTCCAAGGAGCCATATTGCATTGTAATATGAGAAAGGGGTTTTGCTCATTATTGGTCAAACAGTTTATTTATAGAGCACATTTCATGCAGCAGTGTGCAATGTAAAGTGTTTTTTGGCAAACAAAAAAAAAAGAATATATCAAAGTTCATTTAGATCTGATTTAAATCGGTTTTAGTGCTGTATCGATGGCACTGAACCCAACACTTACATTGTTCTTGGTTCAGGTTCATCTTATGTTGGTGATTCAGAGCTCTTACACTAAAACCCGGTTTACTCTGCAAGGTCATTTTGCTAAGTTTTGACCCAATTGCCCCCTTCCGTCCATCTTAAGAACACCCCTGATTACCGAAGTGGTTTTAGAAATAATTGTATCTCATTTCCTGCCCCGTGTGTGGTGTGCTAAGAGTGCTCAGGGGCCTCGTTTATCAAGCTTGCTTACGCACAAAACAGGGTCAGAAAACTGCGTAAGCAACTTTCCACGCAAACTTTGGGATTTATGAAAGAAAATTTAGCGGAAAAATGTGCCCAACTAAGGACCTGGCTTACACACATTTTGGACATGGAGAGCACCTGCAGTGCTGCTGCTGAGGATAAAATTATGAAATCCTGCAACATTATCACTTGTACTGCTTTGTTTTCACACAGAACAAGACCCCCACACGCATGCTAACAGCCTGAAGCGCAGAATACAGAATGCAGATTATCAGCAGGGGGGCAGATTGAGACGGAATGTCATGCGTCTGTGACAGTGTGTCCTGTCACTGTGACCCGATTGATCATCCGCTCTGGCTACTTAGTCAAGGGAGATTTCCATTTGGCTGACTGGTTAGCGCGCGCGACTTTCACTCGGGGGTCTCGGGATTGAATCCCAATCGGACCAATTTTTTTTTATATCCGCCACAGATCTCTCTGAAGAACTCAGCATTGACGGCTTCAGCAACGCTGTGCCACTCTGTGGATTTTCAGTTTTTGTTTTGCATTTCTCCACCTCACCCACAGGTACCTCAATTTCTGCTTCTGTGAAATAGCGCTTCCTTGATCTGCCTTGATCTACGGTCGCCATCGTCATTGGCGGAGCGCCGCAACAGCTGGCTTATGTAAATGCATGAGATCCACAAGGCACTTTGCATTGACTATTTATGGCAGTAAGTGGGCGTGGTGAGGGCGGGATGTGACTAAAAAGCAGCTGAGAACCTTTCTAGATAGTTTCTGATTTATGAAACGGAGATTGCGTGCAGCTGTGCGTACTCCATGTTTGACAGATCACAAACCTGCTTGGCATATGTACTTTTTTTTTTTTTTTTGCTGAGCTCAAGTACGGTTTTAGGAAGGATTCAACGCAATGTTTGATAAATGAGACCCCCGGTCTTCTACAGAGCACATCGGCACCATTTCGTTAATAAATTGGAGATAATAACCATGGTCAGATTTTGAGGACAAATGAGTGTGCTGCTTGATGTACGGGACGTGTAGCCAATCAGTGAAGTGACTCAAGCGGGCTGTAGACTCCTCTTCTGCCATGTTTGTTTTATCCAAAGTCAAAAGGTTTGCCATCTGACCGGTGAAAGTTCATGTGTGAAATTGATTCATGTGTAGTGTGTAGCTTTTGCCATGTCGCCGCACACAGGAGCTTCAAAAGTGTTTAATCTGTGATTTTCCATGACCGTGTGTTGGGTCGCAGGTTTTGAAATTTTTCTGACAATTTTAAAATGCTGTTGTGTGAATTGGGCCTTACTGGCTTAATATGCAAATCCTCCTAAAATTCTCACCAGACTTAAAATAAGTGCAAATGCAGCCAAAATTCCCCCCAACAAACCCTAAACTATTGATCAAATAATGACAGAACTGTGAAACAAGTGTGGCAGTGTGGGCGTCCTGTCACTGTGTCCCGATTGATCATGCGCCCTGGCTACTTGGCCAAGGGGATGTCCCTTTGGCTGACTGGTAAGCGCGCATGACTCTCACCCAAGAGTCTGGGGATCGAATCCCGCCCGGGGCTCTTGTTTCTCCACCTTGCCACACAAGCTAGCTTTTAAACACGGTCACAGAACTCTCACACGTCCAGTTGGCTGTCATCCATAGGCCACGCCCACCTGATACCTGAGTATGCACTGCCACAGTAAACGAGAGACAAACTGCTAGGGGTTGTATCGACTAGTCGACTTCACTGCTCTGTAGTGACTTTTTATGCCTTTCATAGACTAGTCGCTGTCACGTGATAATGACCGACAAGATGCAGTCCTCGGAAAAGACAGCAGGTGGCGAGCCCCTGCGCGTCGGGAGCAGGCGCGCTGTGCCAGAGCGTCAGTATCTGACGCCCGCAGTAAAACGGACGTTTGACTGAATTGTGACCTTTTCCCTTTTGCAAATTAACCTTCCCCTCTCCCCAATCTTAACCAGCTTGCACATGCAAAGCTCTGATCGTTGATGCGCTGCTGACATCTGCGTCCTGAGCACAGCCACAGTAAAATTATCAAATTAGGTGTCACCACCTCAAAAACAAATTTAACACGCGATTGTTCATGTCGGCTCATTTCCTTTTATGTTTTCTGTCTTTTATTTGTGCCTGATGCGTTTCGCTGCTGTGGAGCGGGGCACATCACCTGTTTTGTCCTCCGGTGACGCACCTCACCGGTGCGGCTGGCGCGCACTCGGCTGTTTTTGCGGTCGGTAGATCTTTTAGAACTGCAGTTCAAAGGTAATTCATAAGGTGAATATATATGAACCCAGGTAGCAGTTTTTCTTTAGGACTGAGAGGAGATGCAGGAAGATAATAAACAGACAGGACAGAAAAATAGTCAAATAAAAAGTTTTGTTTTTGTACCTGGTGGTTGCAACAAACAGACTCCATTGAAGGTAATCAGAAGTGAGGAACAGAAAATGAAATAATTTTAATGTTTAGAGCAGTAGAAACTCTGAGAGGCTGCAGGCGCATCAGTGAGTTTGCGGCCGCACGTAGGGGGAGGGGGGCGAGGGTTGTAAGCAAGGGAACAGTAAAAATGTAAAAACTACCGTTGTTGAAATAAATGTTTAACTTTGAAAATGTGGGTGCAATTTTGATTGTCAAAAACTCCCGCGAACCAACCCGCTTCAGGTGTATGACGTCCTCAACGACTAGTCAGTAGACTAGATTTTCATTACTTGACTGTCGGCTTCAAAAAATATTAAGTCATGCAGCCCCTACAAACCACCAGTCGCCATTTTCTTGGTACAAACATCTCTTGTTGTCCGTGACTTCAAATGATGTTTTTCTTTTTGGGTCTCCGGTAGTTCGTCCTGAAGTTTAAGTGGTAGCAGCTGGCTGTTTCTCCTCCTCTATTATTGAGCTGTGACCCTCCCACACCAGTGGTGTTCTGTTGAAAAATGTGCGAGTGGGGGACCTAGGTACATGGTAAAGTGCAGTGGTTGGGTGAGGCAGACAACCGGGTGGTCCAATAGTGGATTTCAGATCAGGCCATGTTATTGGCTGAAGTTTTTGAAAAATACGATAAAACCACATCAAGAATTTTTTTGTTGTTGTTTATCTCTACAATATATTTGTAGCTGTGCAACGTTACGATGTTAAGAGGCACGGAAAAAATGTTTTAAACTAGCTTGTTTTGCGTATTTCCCATTGTATCTAATGGCGTACAATACTTGAAAACAATTTTAAAGGAAGATAGAAATTTCCAATAATTGTTTTTATGAACTTTTATGTTCAAATTGATGAATTCACCAAAAACAATGCAACCCCCCTCCTCAAAAATCCCACATTCCCCTTTACTGAATGATTTTACTAACGTTCCTTTTATTTACACATTCCTCAGAATGTTGCTGTAGCTTATGTCGGCATCTTCGTGGGTGGAGATTATATTTTCTCCTGGAAGAACTTCCTTGGACTCAGCATCTGGTAGGTCTGTCTACTCCAGTTTAGTTGTCTTTACGGTCTTTCTGAAAGGTTGCATTTACATATTGCTCTGCGAATTTCAAGATATTACATTTCTCATTATGTATTGATATTATTTTCCCCAGCATGTCAGGTGGACTCGTATACTCATATCTCACCTTTGCCAACGACAAATCCCCTGGAACTACTGTCGAAGGACCACAAGAGCTGAAAATTGACGTTACTGAAAATTCACCAAGAAAATGTTGAACAGATGTTAAAATTCACCACTAGGTGGCATTGTTCTGCTTCACATTGAAGCATGATTCTGCACTTGTGTAAAAACAAATTAAACCCAAATTGGTTTTTAAGTTCAATTCCAAAACCTTGAATAAATCACAAACTGTGCATCCAATTCAGTGAATGTTTATTGATCAATGATTTAACAGTGTGGACAGCCTGTCTGAGAAACCTTTCAACATTTGTAACGGCTACTAGCAAGGATCACTCTATACACTCAACATGGAGGATGATAGAAGCAAAAGTAAGAAACTAAAACTTCAAAGCTTTCTGTAAATAGTGTGCATACTCGGCTTTTCTAAGTAATATAAAAACACTAATTTATATATTAAATGCCTTAATTTTTTTACAACATCAACCAGACTAAAGGGTTAGAATTGGTTTCAAATATTCTAGCTTTGGGCGTGATAAATCGTTTTTCTTTCAGATTATCAGCTATTTATTTGCCTTTTAGGATAATTTGTCTGATCCAAACAGGGCATTGTACAGTGTTGAAACATGTAGTGTTGCGTTAAGATAGTAATAATTAAAATCCACCCAGCACTACGGTTTATATAGCAGACAAAAACTGCATTGCAAGCTTAATCCTAGAATTTAGTTTGTGTAAGTGCTTCATTTGGATTATTTTCTTTGTGGAAATTAAACAAGTTTGATATTTTAAAAAGTTGAGTATTTTGTATAGAATGATCTGAAAGATTCGAGGAAATGGAAGCAAAAAGTATGGAAATGTTTCTGTTTTTAGGCAAAAATAAATCTTTTACGCATGTTTTATATTAAAGGTTATGTTCTAAAAGTAGAAATTTGACCACAAAACAAGAATCTCTAAACAGGAAAATCCGACCAGAGTGCTTTGGTCTGCATGATCAGATATCTGGATTAGGCTTGCAATGATCTCTTATTTGCGTATAAAAATGACCCACATGATGACGGACTCCATCACTGCTTGCCCACTTTTTAAACAGAGTAGTAACAGTGAGGTTAGAACTGTTTCACACGTTTTCAGTTTCTTTCCATGACCGCTGCTTTCGCCAGCAGCGGGAAAACTGTCCGTAAAGCGCCGGAGATGAAACCTGGAAAGCAACACATTTTCTTTCTCTGACCACACCCTGTATCATTCTGTTCATCTTAGCTTAATCCATATATACATCAGTTAAACACACTTATTCTCACAATGTACTTAAAAAATGAAAAACCAAAACTCGTTACCAAAGTGCAAACAAATCAATTAAAAATAGGCCATCTTTCTTTGCCTTTAGAAGGCAGAGGAGAACGAGACATTCTTCATATTGTCAAACCTACAATTATAGCAGCTGAAAAGGATAAAATGGAAGCTGAATAAGGTGCTTTAGCTTGTGCCTTTCCTGGTGTCGTGTAAAGGGGAGGAGACGATTCTGTGCATAACACTGATCTCGGGCCAATTCAGCTTCTTTCTCAAAGTCTGGTTTCACAACTTAAGAGTAAAAACTAGTCGTCGATCTGCGTTTATGAAGAACTTTTAGCCACTGCAGGAAGGCAGATTAGAGATGGAGAACTGAAGGACGAGGTCCTTTAGGCAGACAGGTTGTTGGCCAGCTCAATGAGGGCCAAAGCTCCATGGAGACGCTCCCGCTGCTCCTGAAGGCGTCGCTTGGCCGCTCCTCCCTGGGTGCCTTTGTCCTCCTCTATGACCTCCTCTTCTTCATCAGATTGGAGGAACTCCATGGGATCCTGCTGTTCCTGGTCCTCGGCGTTGCCCTTCCCCGGTGGCTTCTCCTTGGTGGTTGGAGGGGTGCGCTGTTCGCGGCTCTGCCAGTACCTAAGAGGACAAGACAGAGGAGGTCGTTTAGAAACACATAGGCGAAGTAAAACCTCAAAGGAGCCACCGTTTCTGAACTCACTCACTTTGCCAGCCACTCGGCCACAGCCTTGTTATCCACAGACTGGGCCTTTCCTAGACCCGTCTTCGGTTCCTCCCGGTTCAGACGAGAGAAGGGATGCTTGGGGCAGTGACGGTTGGCGTGTGTGAACCGACTGCCGCATCCTGTACAGAAACCAACAAACACACATAAATGCAACTAAACAAAGCTCTTTCTTTGGGACTTTTTAAAAACTACCTTTTAGTGGTAGTAGTATTAAAGACCGTGTTTACAATAGCAATGGGTACCGAATTAGGTACTTTTTAAGGTACCGACTGAATTCCATAGTACCAACTGAGCACCGATTCACATCATTTGAAACGGTGCCTCGTTTCGGTACCCGTCCTTCATAACGAGAACTTGCCTAGACAGCTGCGCATGCGCAAGAGCGTTACGTCGGTCGCTGCGAGCGAGTTGTAAACAGAGCAGCATGGTAGAAAGAACGCACGCTAAAGCTTGGGTCCACTTCACTAAATGTGATGGGTAACTGGGTGATGATGAAACCAGCAACAACGATCTAAGTGAGACATCCTCATCTTAATCTGCTCCGGTAGGTAAATAAAATGTTTAAGATAACGTTAGCTTGATATGTTAGCTTCCGTTCTGCTAACGGTGTGTTCGCTTTCTCCTCGGAACTCCGAATTTCCGACTAGAAGAACATGAACGCGCTCTAAAGTTTGGCTTCACTTTACTAAATGCGACGGGTGATTGGGTGAAGATGAAACCAGCGACAACGATCTAAGTGTGAGGCATCATCGTTTTAATCAGCTCCAGCAGCTAAATAAACTGTTTAAGATAACGTTAGCTTGATAAATTAGCTTCCTATGCCACCATTGATATCAGCTAATGGTGCGTTCGCTTTCTCCTCGGAAATTCTAACTTTCCAGTAGGAAAAATCAAATGAAAAAGGACGGTAAAAGGAATGAAGATACACAGTAAATTTAGTTCACAGTGAAGATGTTTGCTTCAGTTTAATTATCAGCTTATAAAACTACAAGGACGATGTTAAAATACAAACAGTTGTATGTTATTTATCGTGATATTTATCAAATATGGTTATATATTGAGAAAAATATGTATTTTATTATAAAACAGAATTAAAATATTAAACACTATAAAGTATCTAAAATTGGTACCGTTAAGTACCGGTATCGATTCCTAGGTACCGGCAATTAGTACTGAATCGATTCAAATGTCAAAGGTACCCATCCATTAGACTATTAATTTGGTTTCTCTGGTATTTTTCAAATGCTCATAGAAAACACCCACCACCACTGTTTAATACGACCAGAAAGTACCCAACATGACCAAAAGTGAAAGTTGACAAAACCCTTGAGAATCTAACACCATTTTTTTGTTGGAGACCCAACGGACCTTTCTCTGAGCAGACGAAGGGTTTTTCCCCGGTGTGGAGCCGCTGGTGGGTCTTCAGCTGTCCACTCTGCACAAATGCCTTCCCACAGTTAGGGTAGTCACACAGATATGGCCTCTCTCCTAGAACACCGAGTTTACGATTAACAAAGCATTAGAAATGCAACAACCAGGAAATCGGTGTTGGGTCACTCAAGAATTGTTTTTCACATCATCATTTCACATTTTTCGTTACTCTAAAGGTATTATTTACTGGACTTTTGCTTGTAAACAACCACCAGTCTCACCTGTGTGGGTCCTCTTGTGGGCCTGCAGCGACTTTTCCCTGGGGAACACCCGGTTGCAGATGTTACATCGGATCCGGCTGGAGGACGTTTCTCCCTCGTTTATTAACTCCCGAACTGTGTCAGCTCTTGGCCGGCCTCTGCGAATACCATCCTTAAAAAAATAAATAAACAGAACTTTTAAATTGTCTGAGGTTAAAACCCATGGGGTGTCATTTGTAAAGTTAGCCAGTCATAACTTAACAGCAGTGTTTTGGGTTGTTTAGCATGGGATCTAAACCTAAATAATGATTCTGCAAACTAAATATTTAGTTCCTAAATAAATATTTATGTAGTAAATTTATAAATTATTTAGTAAATTAAAGAATTATTTTAAAAACTAAATATTTAGTTAAAACATTTATCTCCAAGTTAAATATTCAGCTTGCTATCTAAACATTTAGTTGAGAACTTAAACATTTATAAATGTATGAATAAAACGGAGAAAATATGACTTTGAAAAATGAACCCCCATTCTTTTTAAATCACGATAAGCTAAATAACCCCAAATACTGCTGTTAAATTAGGACTGTTTGGCTTTACAAATGGCGCCCCTTACAAATTCCACAATTCTAAACATAATAAACATATAATTATGCAGATTCACTCCATTGTTTCCACGGATGAGCTCAAGTGTAACACAAAATGCAGGTTCTGTGCATTGTAACGCCATCACATCCGGTTACATTTTTGGCGCGCGCCTACGCGTCATACCCAGCAGCTGCTGCGGAACCAGGAAGTGAACGGGGTTTAAAATCCAGAATGTCACACCCTAATGCGCGGGCGTTTTTTAAAGGACTTTCCATCTTAGTCGTTTTAAAGTCGAGTGTGAATAAAAAATTTCAGCCTCAGATGTTCGCACACATTCGTTTTTCTTTTTGATATCCACAGATTATTAATGATTACTTCATTAGATAAGTTATCAGCACGTGCTTTGCCTTTATACACCTGTTTTAAAGTGTTCTAAACGTGTTGTCAGCAGTATCACTCTGTTATTGATGACTAGACATTTTTAATAGTATTTAGAGTGCACATAATCTCTGGTAGTAGTAGGTTATATGCTGTAATGTACACATTTAAAAGGAGAATGTTTCTACCTTGATCTGGTCAGGCGACGGGGCCGTGTCCGCCTCCATAGCTGTCTGAGTCCCGGTAGGAGACGCAGCCCCGCTCCCTGAGCCCGGACTCAGGGTCACATTGTGGGCGTTCTCTCCCCATTTCCACGGGTACACCATGAAGTCGCTGAACCCGGGACTGGTCGGCGTCAGGGCCTCTGCTTTTCTAGGTTTGATCGGGGTCGTCTTGATAACAGAAACCAGAACTCTTTTTGGTGAATCGTTGCAGAAGATCACATGCGGGTGCTTGTTCTCCGCCATTATAAATAAATAATTATGAAGGAAGAAGCGCGATTCTCCGCAGAGGTAAACTAAAATTGTTACAATTACTGTTGTTTGATACGTAGTACTATGTTATAGCGCGGTTTTTCAGTCCGGGGTGAATATGTCCTTCATTTCCAGAGAGGAGCACAAAAAAATCCGTCCTTTTCTTCAAAGTATCCGCATAAGTTGGATAAATGAGGGCGTAAAGTTTACTTCCATCCACAGCGGTTCATTTGAACTAACCTGTGTGAGCCCACAGAAGCTTTGTCCCGCGTTGCAAAATCGCGCCTGTGCGGTTAACAAACCAATAGAGATACAGGGATGGAAACCCACGTGACTAAAACAACCAATAATTGTGCTTCTAGTCAACCCCTTTAACCAATAACAGAACAGGAAAGGGCGTGTGCCGCCGGACGGATTCGTCCAATGGAATTTAAACACCCTAAGCGGGCACTACTGATTGACATTGATATTGACCAATCAGAGAGAGCCTAACTCATTCCGTAGCCAATGACAATGACGGGCGGTTAAATCAGAGGAGCAGATGGCTGTTTCCCGCGCTGAAGTGTTTATGTTATTACATGTTTTGTCGCTTTAAAGGGAACGAAAAAACCCAGAGGCGCGAACGTTACGTAATCACCTTGCAGCGGAAATACTTAGACAAAGAGTGTGCTGTATGAGAAGCAGAAACTAGTCAGAAAGTCGTTGGTGGTGGATTTACTTAATTACCCATAAAACATACTACCTAAAAACCATCTTAAAAGGTGGAATTTTTCAAGTAACTTTATTCACAAATACAAACTGTGTTATACACAAATGTAGTAAATAAAGTACCTTTTTGTCTGTGCAAACCAGGCTTTATCACACATTTTAATACATAATTTTGCCAAATTTCAATGCTTTATTACTTTGATGTCATTCACAAGAATAATGACTAATCAAGAGAGAGCTTCAAATTCTTTACTTACTCAGATTCTGAGTCAGCAACTAATGTTAACAATCTTATGAAAGAATTAAATAAATGAAAATATCCACATATTGTGAATAACTGTTTTGCTGCTGATCTATAATCTCCTGTGTTTAAATGAAAATAACTCAGTTATTTTTTTCAGAGTTCCTTGCCCAGCTCATTACTGAATTAATTGCTTTGTATAAAAAATAAAACTCATTATTTCACACACATCAACCAGACTTAAAGTTCCCACCTTGACCACTAGATGACGCTAAATTTCACCCAAATTGTCAGTGAATGGAACAGTGAAACTGGGTGATGTTAGCCTAGTGAACTAGACCAAATTCTTGCTTTGCAAAGAATGGTCTAGGCATGCTCCATTGGAACCTCAGCAGCTCCTACCAGGACTCTGGCTAGCCAGTCACAGATCTCTAGAGGGGTTTCAAACACATAAAGAGCTGTGATTGGTCCATATTGGTGGGCCAATCATAGTGCTCTATCTGCTTATTGAACAAATCACAGAGCTTTATCCGCTTTGTGGGCCAATCAGGGCACTCTATACTCCTGGTGGGTGGGATGATGCAACAGAGTGAAATAAGAGTATGTCACATTCATTGTCCAGTGGAATGCGGAGATCATTTGAAAGACAACGGTAGAACCCGCCCCACAACCGAGAGCCGTCAATGGAGCCGACTAAATAATACATTTATTTAGTCTGGCTTGCCAGGCTAGGGTGATGTGGTTTACCGACTAGAATGATAGCAATGTTCAGATGGTCATTTATCTTACAATCATACAAAAATCTTAAACACAAACTTATTCTGGTTGTGCAGCGCACCAGGCTGAAGACCATTAGCTGCTATGGCCCCCATGGAACTCTCTCCCTCTGACCCCGAGATCAGTGGACTCAGTGGTCTCCTTCAAAAAAGCAGCTGAAAACTCACCTGTTCAAGCTGGCTTTTCCGAGTCCTTCATCACTACCCTGTTCTTATTCAGCTCTTTCCACCAAACCCGCCTTTCCCGGGATCCACTGATTACCTTTCTTATTCATTTTCTCTTTCCCTTTCCTTACATTTTTTTAGTCACTATTTTTCCCTATATATATATATATATATATATATATATATATATATATATATATATATATATATAATCCTTTTAACAAAATCTTTATTTTTTTATAATGTTTTTGTACTTGTGAAGCAATCGTTTTCTTTCTTGCAAGTTTAGTCAGATTTACCTCCAGTTATTACTGACATTAAAACAAAATATATATCTATAATATAAAATGTAGTCAATTGTATTAGAGTAACTTCAATGACTGAAATCAAAACAATATGCAAGTTATTTGCAACACTAAATCACAGGAGCATACAATCTATAGATGTCAAAAACACAAAAAAGAAGTGGTCAAAACTATAATGATTTTAAAATGTAATGATTTGAACAAATAAAGAGACTTTAATGTAGGGCTGCACAATATTAGGAAAACCTGCGATATGCAATATCAGTGATTAATATTGTGATGACGATATTACTTGCAATAAATAAAAACAACTCCAGGAACAAAAATAATCAAAAACAAAGAAATAAAAAATGACAAAAAAAAAAAGATGTGAAGAAAGGGAAAAAGAAAATGAACAAGAAAAGGCAATCAGTGGATCCCGGGAAAAGCAGAATCAGCAGAAAGAGCAGAACAAAGCTAACTCAGGTGTTTGCTAACCATCAAAATTAAGTGCTGTCTGCTTCGGGGGCAGGCATCTGACCTCTAAGAACCCACCCAATTGGTCAAATCGGTGAAGAGCTCTATTTGATTTGTTAAAAAAGCATCATGCTTCCATTTGATTGACAGAATGCATTATGTGTAGCAAACATTTGAGCTGACCATTCATTGCGATATTTGTCTGTTCTTTGCGATATGCAATCAGGCATGCTGATATCACGATAACGATATATATTGTGCAGCACTACTTTATTGCAATATAAGAAAACTGAAAATAGAATGTTCAACAAGATTTTATCTGTTTCGTTGCATTTAAAAAAAATCACAATTTACAAGCTTTGAGTACCAAAGCTGCTCTTGAATACGAATTGTGCGGCTGCGGTACTTGTGTCCTCCACCAGATGCCAGAAGACAGGAGTAATGGGCCATTCCCATCTGTACCGGGTCGGCCCAGGCCGGGTAGCCCCAGTCGGCCCCAGCCTGGCCCGGTTGATTCCACACATCCTTGCCTTAAGCCCATGTGGGCTGATTCTACCCACCAATCAGAGGCTTGCTCTAATGGAAGGTGTGAATCTGCTGTCAGCAGTGGGTGTGTTGGCCCTGGTCTGCCTGAAGCAGACCCCCTCGAGAAGAGGGCTGAGAATGAGCCTTGGTTGGCCCGGAAAAATACCAGGCCACCCAGATATGTAAACAACCTACGCTACCCGGCCCGAGCCGACCCGGTACAGATGGGAATGGCCCATTAGATTCATGCATGGTGGCGCAATTGTTAGCACTGTTGCCTCGCAGCACGAAGGTTGCAGGTACGAAACTCGGCAGCGGCCTTTCTGCGTGGAGTTGCGTGTTCTCCCCGTGCACGCGTGGGTTTCCTCCGGGTACTCCGGTTTCCCCCACAGATCCCAACACGCCCTAGAGGTTATAAATTGTAAGTCGCTTTGGATAAAAGCGTCTGCCAAATAAATGAACATAAACATAAGATTCAGTGTATTATTTTAATACAAAAATATGTTGTATGTTAATATATGTAAACATGGAGTCATTTTCGCTATGCTCTAATGGGAAACAGGCTTCAACACAAACGGTTGTTTTTCGCTTGGTCCTAGAGCTCAACCAGTGTCAATTTATTATAGCGTAATATTGTTTTTGGATGGTAAAAAGTGCAGGGGTCAAAACTTGACTTTGGAAAAAGTGGGCCTTGCCCCCCCCCCCCCCCCCCAAATACGTCCGTGTGTAAATATGTTCCAAAATGTCATAAACATATTATAATGTTCCTATCCATCCTTGCTTCACAGTTCTACCACCAGAGAATGACTAAGCAGAGAATCTCCAGACTCTG
Organism: Nothobranchius furzeri; assembly: GCF_043380555.1. Classification (NCBI taxonomy): domain Eukaryota; kingdom Metazoa; phylum Chordata; class Actinopteri; order Cyprinodontiformes; family Nothobranchiidae; genus Nothobranchius; species Nothobranchius furzeri. Next base: position 53,157,135 of record NC_091757.1, on the reverse strand, counting down.
GCACGATTTGAGCCAAACAAGCTCTCGCAGCACATATCGATCGGAGATCAGCCCGTTAATGAGCGCGTGGGAGTGTCGTTTCCGCACGTGCAAACAATTAAAACTGGCTGGTAACAGGAGCGGAGGCTCGGCTCGTCTTTCCCTGCAGCTGGACGGTAAAACGGTGTCTGAGTGTTAATTCTCTGTTTGAGTTTCATGTGTCGAGGAGAAGTAAGCAGCTTTTAACTCTACTTTTATCCTCCAGACGCGCTAAAAAGATGCTGCCGGACGCCTTCGGGTGCGCTGTGGCCAACAGGTTCGGGGATCTTCTCGACGACGACGACGCTGATCCTTTCGACCTGATCAGCGAGGCGGAGAAGAAGAAAAAGAAGAAGGGAGAAGAGGACAAGAAGAACAAACAGAAAAAGCCCGGACAGAGAGAATCCCAGCGGGAGAGACGCGTCCCATTCGCTTTGGAGGGCCAAGAGCCGGTTTCAGGTGAGCTGCTGGGTTTATTCTCGACCCATGAGGGCCACAATGTTCTGTTCTGGCAGATTCTGGATCTGTCCAGGTTCTGTCAACTGCTGCATGATGAAAGGTCAGCAGGGCTGCAGTGAGTTGGTGGCCAAACCTTTTTACCATTTAAACGACAAACTTATGGATCCAATCAATTAAACGATGGGCCTATAATGAAATACCTGGCTACTTACTTTCTATGTGCATCACAACAGAATTAATAAAAATGATACTGCACTTTTCCCCTGAAACAGACATTTTTGAGGGGGATGGTGTAACGGGTGTCTAAACATAAGTCGATGCTTTTCTAACTTGGACTTGTCCTCAGCACATAAACAGCCAGCATGTCCTGCAGTGACGGAGAGCAGAAATGGCAGATTTGAGGCTCACAGGAACACGAAGAAAGCTGCAGCTGTGCAACATAAAGCCAACCAAGAACCTCTGGAGTTCTCCGTCCCCAAGTATGTTTGTTATCGAGGAGAAACTAAATCTGCATTAAGAGATCCTTATTTTTTTCTTCCTCTTTTCCAAATAAAAGTAAATGTCTTCTGAACAGATCATAGCAGCAGATTTCAGATTAAAGTAGGGCAGGCTATTTTCAACAACCACACCTCTTTGTAATTCCTATTTTACATAAATACAGATCATTCTAGTCCAAATGGTATTCTTTGGGATCAAATGGAAAATTAGGGTTTGCTGTTGTTTACAAGTAGAAATTATATTTAAGAACATCAACAACCGCTCCAGTTACATCTCATAACCTCTAAATATTTGGAAAAGAGTTGGTTTAAAATATATATTTTATGCATCTTAATGTTCAAACATAGTACAGCTATAAATGTGTTGAGACTGAAACAAAAAAAAAAAGGAAGTTGTTCTCTTGCAGTTGTCCAAACTTCCACCAATAGCACGTTCACACCAAAAGCAACTTTAGGACCATATGGTTCTGTCTTGCAGAACCACCACACATCCCCCGGTCCTCCATTCATTATGCGCTCGCGTATTTAGCAACAAAACACCACAGGTGTGAGGTTCTTGGCTCAGTAACAGAGGTGAAACAGTCGGCTGCTACCACTTCAACTTTAGGACAAGCTACCAAAGAACCACCATTTGAAGTCGCAAACAAAAGATGTTTGGACCTAGAAAAGGGTCAGTGGTGTTTAGTGCCCTCTCATTTCCTCTGGCAATCCGAGTTTCTGGTTCCGGTGGATGCAGAACCAGTGAAGATACCTGAGAGTAGGGGTGAGTGTTTTGTTTACATTTAAAAACCTAGCTTGTTTGCAGATTTGCTATAACACCTTTAACAACCTAAGGTGGCCGTTTTCATATCGGACTGGAAACTTATTCTATACATCTACAAATCTCTTATTTGTTGTGGTGGGCCGTGTCCTATTGTTCATACTATCGGTTGTTTTCTTGCCCAGGAAGTGGTCCACCTGTCTGATTTCTGTGAACTACACTGAGCTCTAGACATGAACAGCTGGGGTGCTGTTCTCATTTTACTCATCTAAAGAACACGTTAAGCAACAGACAGATGCAGCGTATAAGCTTGACTCTCTCATATTCCAGTCAGAATTGACAAAGCTCCTCAGATGAGAAGTCTTCAAGAAACCAAAGAAGTCCAGTTGCCTTCATCCGAACCCCTTTGGATTACCATGACCCCGATCACTGAGAACCTTTACCAGCGTTTGTACTAGGAAAAGTTCAATTATAAAGCTAAAAAGAACCCCCCCCCAGTACAAATTAAGTTTCAGCTATCCACAATGTCTATTGTGTAATCTGGAATGTTAATTTGTACTACGACCAGTACATATTTAGATATCTGCCTGATATCAAAACAGCTTGCCATATTTAGCTGTATTGTTTCTACTGTCAGATCCTCCTATGATGACTTTGACTTCAGCAGCACAGCGGGCAGCAGAGGTAGGAGGGGATCAAGAGGGTACGCAAGGAACTCTGATAACTTTACTATGAGAGGCAAGAGAGAATTTGATCGGCATGATGGAACGTAAGGCGCTCTGATCATGTAGTTTAAAAAGCTTCCCATTGTTGCACGAAGAGTCATTTCTGATGTAATAATTGCAGGGGTATGGCTACAGAGGAAAAGAGAGGAGGCAGAGGGCCCTGGAACTGGGGCAGCTTTGAGGAAGCTGCAAGGTTGGTGAACTTTAACAAGGAGGTGACTGCTTGTTTGTTCTGGTACAATTCATTTATTTTATATATACATGTGTATATATATATATTCCAAGTGAATTGATGGAAGTGACATCCGAAGCTGCTGTGAGGCCAGAGGACCCCCCCACTCCCTCAGAGGAAAATCCAAATCCGTGAGTTGCATCAGTATTAATCTGGTCGAAGAAGTCTGATTTGATGTGAACTTGATTTATTTTTTATTTACATTTTGTCACCATTTATGAAAGAACTGATGAAGACAATGAGGTGGTGGTCCAGGTTGCCATGGAAATGACCCTGGATGAATGGAAGGCCATGCAGGAGACAAGTCGTCCCAAAGCGGAATTTAATATCCGCAAAGCAGAGGACAAGATTCCCTCCAAAGCAAAGGTCATCCACCAGTCCAAGCACCTGGAGGTGAGGGTAGAATTCAGCCGGTTTCATAGAACAACGGCGCCACAAAGCCGATGCGGCTTCAGAGTCTGTGGCGGTAACGCGGGGTGATCACAACAGGTTCTGCAACAGATTGTGACAGCGGTACAAAGGGGGTGGATTTGTTTTTATCCCGATTGAAGCTAAGCTCCGTTTTCTTCACGAGTCGTTCCATAAGGTGGCCTTCACATTCCCCATGAATTGTCTGGTGATCTGTTCATCGCTTAATGGCCAGAAGCTCATGGATCTCTGCATTCTCCAGTTTGTCTTATCAGCTGATACTCCAAATGAACACATATTAAAATATCACTGTGCTTCAAGCAGGACTTGCACACCTTTGGACAAAATGGTCAAAGACTGTAGTAAAACCCACCTGTTCACTAGGGCTGTCACAATAATCGCAAGAACAATATATCGCGATATTAAGAAACCCACCGCACTGCATGATGTGCCACCGCAATTACCGCACTTGATTAAATCTCGCGACAGCGCATGCTGAGAGGTAAAGTCCGCGCTGATCGAGGAGATAGTAGGGCACTTTTTTTTTATTTCTGTTAGATGTTGCAGCCAAATTTGCATTTCAAAGTTAAACCTCCTGAATGTTGTTTTTAAGTTCAGTCAGAGAATGCCGTTACTGCCCTTTGATCTGCATTCAATAAAGTGTTAAAAATGGCCATGTATTTTTTTCTAACATTTTTTAAATGTGTAAGCACAATGTTTCAAAGGAAATATTGCCATGAGTTTAGTAATTAACAAACAAATTTGCTAAGTACATAAATAAAAACGAGGTGCAACAATATCGCATATCGCAATATTGAGCTGCCCTGACTCACCGCAGGGGGAATTCCTCAATCGCGACAGCCCTACTGTTCACCCTTTAGAAGACACTCTTTGAAAGACTTGATGGGATAGTCTCTACTCTCCTGTTTGGGGGCATTCCTAAAGTAGCATTTGTGGGTTTTTTTCCCCCCAATTGGGGCTTCAAATTCAGAATTTGAGAAACTTGACTGGAAACCTTTTAAGTGCCTAACCAAAAGCCTTCTGTACTGCTTTTAATTTCCAGAACCCAAAGGAAGCCGTAGAGGAGATGGAGGATGATGGCAACTTCTTCCGAAAGTCTGTGAATGACATCACCACCCTTCTGGATATCAATTTTGGGAATCTTGCTCGTCCTAGTCGTGGTGGCAGAGGACGGGGAGCTCGAGGTGGCCAAAATGTTTTCCCTGAGAGGGCCAGACCCAGACTTCAGCAGGTCTGTTGAGCCGTTATCACAACGAACGCTGGAGGCTAGAAGTCGAAACAAAAGGCTGAATTCTTGAAATCTGTTTCTGATTAGGGAGATCCAGCACCTGATCCTGATGACCCAGAAGACTTTCCTGCTCTGTCAGCAGGAAAATAACTGAATTCATCTACTAAATGGTTGAAATTTCTGTTTGTACTTGATGCACTGTTGAATAAAAGCTTTAGCAAGGTTATTTTCTGACTTTTCTATGAACCAAAACACTTATTTAATTTGACAAAACTCTCGTTTTTTTTAGCATGTCAAACATAAGCTATAAAGAAACGGTAAATTTCATTTAAAAAGTATTTTATTTGCTTTTAAACAAATCTCTAGTTGTCAACAAATGAAGAGGCCCCATTAGGACCATTTCATGGTACAAAATATTTACAGATTACAAAGTCTGCATATTAAATGTGGACCTATGTACAGCTTAGAAATGAAGAGGCTAAAATGCTTGACCGGTGACGGGAAACCGTACAAACTGCAGATATAAAACACCCACCCATGATCCAATTTAAAACGAGAGCAATGATTTCAATAATTTCATAAAAACTAAAATCAATTAAGATTTCAGAAGGAATCATGATTCGGAAATCATATGCCGATTGTGGTTTACCATTCAGCTACTGCATGCATTAAGTTCTAGTTTAAAAATTCATTTCATGATGCATTTAAAAATAAAAAAATAAAAGGAAAAACCTGCATTGAAGATGAATGGTCACCTTACATAAAGAATTGTGCTAATCTATTGGACATCAGAAAGCACGTTGGATGTCTGATTTCTTGGCTCAGCGAAGGAGAGGAGCTCTAGCTGTGGGTATGGAGTGACTGTGAAGGAAAAAAAAAGTTTTTACTGATTTTGTTCTCCTGCTGCATTTAGTTTCATTCAGAATGTGAGAAAAACAGGAGACAGATACCATAGTCTGGAAAACCTAATTGATTGCAAAGAGCTGCGTGCGTTACGTCCTCGGTAGACCGTGCATCTGTTGCAAGTGACAAAGACGGAGTAAAAAGATGTGAGCAACATAGATGAGCTGGAGTAAGAATAGATGACACAGCAGAATCCAGAAAGCCTATAGCCAGCCTTAGTCCAGAAGATGATGCGTTTAGAGGAGAAAAGGAAGGAAAGCTGCTGGGATGAGTTTTAATCGGGCCCCAGAAAGACGGTGAAGAACCGTGACTGGGCTGCACCATCGTAACTAAACCTTCAATTACAGGATAAAACGAGACTTTATTCAAATTAAGACCAGATTTTCTGGTGTATTTCATGTGGTGGCAAATAAGATATTTTTTAAGCATTTTCTAACAGTTTTCTTTTGTCTCAAATAAAATAAATATTCTTAATGTTTGGATTTTGAAAATCAGTCAAATTAAACATGCAAATTGAAGAACAATCCCAGTTGATGCAGCCCAGTTTAAGGTCATCTAAGGAGAACCGACTGAGCGTCTGGACCTCCGACTGAATTTACACCAGCACTAATCTAACTTTTATTCTAGGGACGTTTATTTCCCATAAAAGTTAAAATCGGAAGGAAAAAGAACGTTTGTCTCCTCTGGTCAAAATAAGATCAACACGGTTGTCTTTTGCATTTTTCCAAAATGTCCTTGAAGGCATGGAGCTGTGAAAAATCCCTCCGCCTCCTAGTAAGATGTTCCTCGCTGCTTCAGCAGAAAGAAGAGATGTTCGATGGTTTATTTCATTACAGCACTTTAACTGATCGCCTGGCAGGTGCAAATCACTGATGTGTTCCCATTCTTTTTCCTGAAGTCAGTAAATAGCGATCCCTCGTTTATCGCGGTAGATGCGTTCCAGACCTGGCCGCGATAGGTGAAAATCCGCAAAGTAGGGACTCCATATTTACAGTATTTATTTAACAGGACAGGGAGCGCAGCTGATCCTCATCAGCCTGATCAGCGGGACGGCTTTAAAAGGAGGACGGTTATCCAGATACGACGCCGGATGATTAACTATTGCCTGACTCGCTTCTCCGGATTCGCTCCCGTCTTGGAGACTTCTGGATACTCACCGGTTCGCTGCCTGGATACCAACTCCGCTCTGCCGTCCCGCTCTCCACCGTGCTCACGCTCCCTCTCCGTTACCTCGTCCTCCTCATCCGTCTACCCTGCCACCTGGAAATCTACAATTCGCCACTGGATATCACCCCGGCTCAACTCCCCTCCACATTCACCCTGAACTTTCGCATTTTGCCGCTTCCTGGTTTACCCTCTGCTGGATCACCAGTGCGCCCTCAGTTCTCCTCATCATTAAAGAAATAAAATTATTGTTTATCTTTTACCTCGACTCGAGTCTGAGTCTGTATGTCTTGGGTTAGACACTTACCCCAAAACATGACAGAAAAATACCGCGAATCAGCCAATTTCCCTTGAATAAGGCTCCAAAGAAAAAATCCGCGAAGTCGTGAATCCGCGATAAACGAACCGAAGTAGCGAGGGATCACTGTAAAATACTAATTATTAAATCATCTAATACTGTTTGCTAAATTAATTTAGAATGAATCTTTCTGAAGGTTTTAAAGTAACATTTTGAGTAGAGGAGCAAAAGCATTTCTTCTATAATAAAGTTTGTTGTGTGTGTAAATGCAGCCCAGGTCTCACACGGCCCAGCGAGCGACTGAGGGATCTTGCCTGCAGGTGGGCCTTTGCTGTGTTTAAGTTGATGAGGGGGGCTGTGTCTCTACGGCCGTTGCATGGCTCACAACACATTGGGTCACTTCTGCCAGCCACAACATGCAAGTTGCCAAGAGACCTGACCAGTCTGGTCTGGCACAGGGAGCTAGCAGAGAGAAGGGAAGCTGTTAATTCACCCCACCAGGAGCCATGAGTGGCTATAGCCTCTCTGCTGTTTTCAACTGTGTGTCAACGCCAAATAAAAAACACAACAACTCCATTTATGATCGCGTTAACATGACAGAACTCATCTTAGCTTTGTTAATAAGTTGTCAGCGGTAAAAACCTTTAACTCATTCACTGCCAGCCGTTTCCTGATCACTAACGGCCTTCGCTGCCAGCGTTTCTCACCGTTTTTACTGTTTTTTTAAGAGTCACAGAATATTGCGCGCTAGCATGATGTCGATGCCAAAACAACCAAAACAAAGCGGAGACTCACCTCTTACATCAGGAAGAGTCCGCGTGTTTCGAGCGTTATCCGTTCTTTCATAAGCCGTTGTCAAATTGTGATCAGCAGATGCCTTTCCGGTTCGTGCCTCACTTTTTTTTTACAGGAACGGCCCAAAACGATCTCCTAACACATGGATGTGTTGCTTCCTGATCATGTGATCTGTGACGTATGCGGATGAAGATCGGCTTCAGGGCTGAGATGTTTGTTCTCTCAGCGCGGGGGCTCGTTCCGATGCTCAAACAGTAAAAAAATGCAAATTGGCAGTGAACGGTTGGATCTAAAATGACGACTTTGGTCGTCAATGGCAGTGAATGAGTTAAAAGCCTCTTCCATCTTGATTTACTCGAGTCGGAGCTCAAAGTCAGATAAATTCACTGACCTTCCTCCGACTCCGTTAGCTGGCAGCGAGGTTCTGGTCCTCTTCCTGCTCTCTGAGTGCTCAGACAGAGCCAGCGGTCCCACGCTGGCCTTACAACCCGGCACAGCGGCCTGCATTATGACCTTGCTGCAGGAGAGAAATGCAGGCATTAGCTCATGTCGTGATTTCTGCTCGTCTCTGTTAGGACTCTGCGGGTTTTACCTGAGACACTGTGACGACGATCGGGTGTGGATCTTATTTTCTTCTCGTCTGTGAAGAAAAAAACATCAGAAATATGTAAACACGACTTTTCGTATGCAAACGTAAGAGTTGAGGCAGAGTAGGAAAGCATACATTCAAATGAACTGACAGATGTTGAAAAAACTAGTTTGTGAAGTATGTAAAGCATTTAGCGGGCATGTTGAGTTAGTGCAGCCATATAAAGCCAGAGATCTTTATTTATCTGAGGTGTTTCACTAGTTTTAGACAAAAACATTAACCAGCAAAGCAGATGGCAGGATGATAGAAATGTCTATAGGATAAAATCATGTACAGAAAATGGTGACAAGGACAAGTCATCAGCCTCGGATTTTTGAAACTTATTTAAAAAAAACTGTCTCTGCTCATCACCCGGGCTTTCCACTGGATGCGTATGTGGCGCATAACATAATAGATGTGTTTTCATCTTGAACGCATTGGCGCAGCAGCACTGAATGTGTTCCACGCAGCTAGTACTGCAAGATCACACGTGATTTCACCAGGAGAAAAGATGGCATCATACACCCTAAAGGTCTGTGGTTTCATTTTTTTAACTGATTGAGCATCAGGGTATCTGCAGGTTTAAGGGAGCCAAATTTAAGACTTTAAGACCTTTTTAAGGCCATTTTGACCAAATTTAAGCTATTTTTTTAAATTAAATTTAAGCTATAATTTCCAGCTATTGCCTGGAACCGGTGCTAACCACGTCGGAAACGTGGGATTAGCCTCCCAGTTACCATTAAACTTGCACTTCCCCATGGCGCAAGCTCCCACTAGCTTAACCAGCTAATGTGCTCATCTAAAAATAGCCCTCTTTCACAAGCAACTGAATGTGTACGGTTCCGCTTACGCCAACATCGTACACAAAAAATGCTGAAACTAGAAATTCTTGTTTATTGGGTCTTTGGTAATTTAAGACCTTTGGAGACTGTATTTAAGGATTATTTGTCATTTTTAAGGCCTTAAATTTAGAAAAACAAATGTAAGACTTTTTAAGGACCCGCAGATACCCTGGAAAATATGCACAGGCCTTTTATTTTGAAATGTATCAAATGTTTGATATTGCATCCAAGTTGGATTTCCTGTCTGGCCCAGTCTGAACTGCTGAGCCTGAAGCATTCTGGAAATAAAGCTATAAAACAAAAGACCCGAAGCGTAAACTTAGCAGAGGGGCGCGACACCACACTTGTGGGACACATTCGCGTCCGACGGAAACACCCACTGACTAGAAGGCCCGCTATTAGCTTTGCAAACGTAACACGATGATTACGCATCCGGTGGAAAGCCGGTGTCCACTCTAAGCTAACTTTACTGACAGAAAAAAAAATCTAATTCGAACACATTTCTAATTTGGATCGGGAATTTTTAAAAATAAATAAATAAATAAACCAGGGGCTCACTTACAGCATTCTCAGTTAGAGCTCCAGAAGGGGGGGGCAGGACACGTTTTTGGGGGGGGGGGCTGACGGGCAGCAGAACTCAGTGAAATCCTAACCCGTCTATACAGAAATGCAGGATGGAAGAAGGGAAGCCATACACAATCCACCACAGGGCAAGGCTACACAGGGAGAGCAGCATGGCTACCAGCCATCTGAAAGGAGGACAAATCCAACAACAAGAGCAAACAGAAAAAAAGGGGGGAAATAAAAGGAAGGAGAGACAAGAGACGTCTGGGCAGGACACAAAGCCTCTGATGTTGTGCTTTTCCACTGGGACTGGATTAAATCAAACACCTTTCAAAAACCCCTCGTGTCCGACTACCAGACAACGGGTTCGTTCTCCATTCCCTTGTTTGATTAAGTTGTACGATATGACCCGAATATTGTGTATATTTAACATGTTCTTTATCTCATAACAGCATAAATTCAATGGAACTTAATTTCTTGTAAACCCCGGGTGGTACAAACACCCCGACCCTGTCAGAAGAGCAGTGGAAAACCCAACAGGCCATTGACGATGATCCCAGCCCAACATTATTACGTTAGACACAAACACCGATCGAACAGAGGCATGTGCATGCATGCGTGTCCACGGGGTTTCGTGCCTTACGCCATGCATGGAAACGGCAGAAAAGATGGAAGAAAGGTTTGGATAAACATTTCTCCAATCGTTCCTGGAATTCGACATGCAGCCAAGTGTTATGTAACAAAACAAGCAGAGGAGCAAGTGTGGAAATTAGAGCTCATCTCTCTTTTGTCTCAACTCCCTCCTGAGAATAGACGATGTCACCTTAGATGATGCTGCTGTTATCCCTCACACCAGATTGAGGATCAGGTGGAAATTACTCAATAAAACTCATTTTTAAAACCAAACAACTACGTCTAAGACACATCTGCAGATCGGTAACATTTTTTCTGTGGTGCCAAGCCAGTAGAGCAAGCCAAGAACCATCAACTAATCCGGATCTCTTGTTCAAACCGTGATTAGTTGAACCGCCGCTGCTACAAACTCCAGTGGGCGTAACTTGAGAGGATTTCTCAGATAACAAAGCAGAACAGCTCAACGTGTTCATGAGGCAAATAATAAAATAGGCGTGTAAATGTAATGCATCCACTAACTGCATATCCACTTCACACCATAAGTCATACAAAGAAAGCAAGAGAGAGAGAAAAAGAAACAGGACAACTTTATAATCAGCCATACTGTTAGCCATACCATTCACTGGCACAGCAACCACTTCTACAGGAAGAGGACGTAAGCTGGACAGGAAGTGATGTGAACTTACCTCCTTCATACAAAACCTCACTTCCTCTCCCCCACTATATCTCTGCTATCTTTTCAATGGCAGGCAGCACATCGGCCACGCAGTGCCCATGAGGCTGCAGCAGAACACTACCACCTGCCTGACATGGGACAACAAAAGCCAGAGCCTTATGGGTACACAGGCAGAGGCCAGTCAACCACCCACAGCCATGCTGACACCCAGACTCCCACAGCTGGTTTTACCAAGGCGCAAACGACGTGGACTTTAGACTAGGGCTGCAACGATTATTTTGGTGGTACGAAGTCTGAAAAATCACGGTTTCACGATTACCACGATTATTTTACATGACTTGATTTCACATCTGTATTAACGCATATAAATCACGCACACATCCTATAAAGTATTGCTAAAGTTCAAGATTACATTCTAGAAAGGTTTTGTACCCTTGTTGATATCTATTGCCCTCAGCTCCTAGGTAATCAGCATGATAATGCGATGAGCCCAGGTGGGCTGATTCTACCCACCAATGGGAGGTGTCTCCTAATGGAAGGTGTGAATTTGAGCCGGCTTAAGCTTGGTTTATGCTTGACGCGTCCGCGAGTTCGCACGGCTCCGCACGGAAAAGTTGCGTCATTTTAACAACCACGCCCCTCCACCGCGTCTCCGCACGGCCCAAACTATCCGCACCGCGCACCTAGGAAATTTTCTAACCACGCGGACGGTCGGACGCGGAAAAACATGGCGGACTGGCAAGAACTAGTATGGCAGAGGTTCGTAAAAACAGACATTTGTATGATTCAGCTCTCAGAGATCACCGTGATCAACATGTTGTTAATAATTCTTGGAGAGAAATAGCTCGCACTGTCGGAAAAGACGAGGACGCTGTTAAAAATGCTGGAATGCCATGTTGTAAACAACAGTAGTTTCTAATTCTACTACGGTGTAGTGTTGGATGCATGCCGTAGAGCTCCATGCTGCCCCCTACAGTTTGGGAGAATATTGGCTCACCGCAGAAACGAGCCGCATGAACCATAAACGCTGCAAGTTGTGAAGCGCGTTCCATCCGCGAGCCGCATCACCAAGCGGAAAGTAAATGCGTCAAGCATAAACTAAGCTTTATCAGTCAGCCGTGGGTGTGTTGGCCCTGGTCAGCCTGAAGCAGACCACCTCAGGAAGAGGGCTGAGAAACAGTCCAGTTGCACCCTGAAAAAAGGCAGGCTATGCTAACGTAGAAGCTCTCTGTGCTATCCAGACCATGCGAAGCCGATGCTAGTGTGAAAGGGGCTATAGTGGCATTCTACCCGCAAGCTCGTTCCCAACAGGGAGCAATTCCGACACGAAACGGGAGTGAAAGCATTCCACACAGCTGATCCTGTGACGTCGCGAAATCACGGGAGAACTGCAACACCAAACATGATTTCAGACGTCCACAAACAATAATAAACAAGAAGAAAGACAACTGCATGCATGAAAAAATGTCTGTGGGTTATTTTCTGTTCTGTTTACATTAGTCTCAGAAGTTCACAGGAAATGACTTACTGCACGTGACCTTTATTTAGAAAGTTTTCGGATGTTCGGTGTTTGACTTCCTGTCTGGCTTGATCTAAACTGCGGATTTGACTTGTTTTGGAAGCATAGCGCGTCAAAAATAGACTCGAAACGTGACGTCCAAAACGTCACAATTCGCTGCCCGTGGAAAGGAACTCATCCACTATAAAGGCGGCTAATTGCTGCGTAGTACATTTCACTGCCGATTCGCGACGCTTTGACGGGCATTAGAAAGAAGGTGTTAGAATGAAGACTATTGTCATCAATGGCAGTGAATGAGTTAAATTACAGTTTAAAGCTTTTAAAATACCCTCAATTCTGTGTAGAGAACACCGTCCCAATGCGAAGAGTGAGGCGTTTCTCGAATAATAAACCCTGGTTGACCCCTGAGCTGAAATCGCTGCTGACACAGTGGATCAGGCTGCCAAGGTCATCACCATGAGTGCTGCAGAGCGTCTTCCAGTCTGTGGTCTGGATACAGTCCTTCAGTCTTTCTGTAGCTTCGTCAGACCACACTTTCACAAATGTTTTCTGAAGAGGCTTATCTTCTCAGTGGCCTAGTGGTAGAGTGTCCGCCCTAGGACTGGGAGATCAGGGTTCAGTTCCTGGTCGGGTCATACCAGACTTTAAAAATGGGACCCGATGACTCCCTGCTTGACACTCAGCTTTAAGGGGTTGGATTGGGGGGGTTAAACCACCAAATAGTTCCCGAGCGCAGCCACAGCTGCAGCTCACTGCTCCAAACAGGGGTGGGTCAGAAGCAGGGATGAATTTCACCAGTGTGTGATGATGACTATGGTATTATATTTACCTAACAGCCTGTTTAGAGTTTCTGTAAAAAGACACAAAGTTTTAACGGCTGACAACTGGTTAGGGTTAAGCAGTTATTATTATGAATATCCTTAAATCTCATTTCTACTTGTTCTTTATTTTCAAATTTGACTAGTAGAATATAATTAGGACATGATAAATTATATTATTGCTATGTCGAACAGGAAATACAAAGAGGCGCTGTTGATTACATTTTAAAATGGCTTGCTGTACTGGCTTGGTGTAGACAAATACGGAGGAAACGTAGTCCAACTACTAATTCAACCCTCGATCACTGAATTGTTCTAATATTACTGTTACATCCCTTCAGTCACTAACGTAATCCGACTCAGCTGGAGCTCATTTGCCTGCAGGATCTCTGAGTTGATGACAAGTTGGGCGTGTCTCAACTTTTTCTCTGCAAGCTCTGAAGATGGGCGAGAGACATTGTCCTGAATTTCTACTTCAGCAGCTTTGAAAAATCTTAAAGCACTTCCCATGTAGAAACGAATCAGTCCCACTGGTTGTTGATGCTGGTTCTGCTTCTGCTGTGTGCGTCCGATCCATTTCCCATCGTTTTGGTCCGTGTGGGTAGCGCTATTGTCTTGTTTTTTGCACAGTTGGAGTCTTTAGCATTTCAAACCACAGTTAATAGTCAAACCAGCTAATCCCCGCAACTCTACTTTAGACTAGAACAATGTTTCTCTATTACTTTGTCACATGTGTGGTGTAAATCCTACCCCAACGGCTAGGTCGCAGCAGTTTTTACCACCTTCATTCAAAACAGAACAAGACTTATGTGTCTGATAAGCATCTGGCCTGAGTTTTCTAATAAAATATAGTTTTAAAAAATGCTAATGTTAGTATCTCACTACACCGCACCGTGACTGAATTGTAATAGATACATCGCCAGATTATTGACAATACAAACCCGTTTTATACAGTTTTGGCACTTTTTCCCTCCTGCTGGCCAAGTAAAGAAAAATTAAATGAACATTCTGACTTTATGTTATTTCAATGTCCAATCGGTGCTTGTGGTTTGGTGAAAACATGAAAACTGAATTATTACAAATACTAAAGACATTTTCAACTGAGAGTAGCAGAGGCAGAACTTGTGTTTGCAGCTTAAGTGCTTGAAGTCAATAAAGTCAATATTTTCATGAAGCATGTGTCCAAAACTATATTTAACAGTTAGGACAATAGATTTTTCATAATTTAGATGTTGATATTTTGTGTAAATGGTTGACTCTGCAACCATGTGTACTCTAAAAATCTTTAATGTTAAATATAAATGCATAATAATACATTTAGACATTTTTCTTATATAAGTGATTTTCCATTTCAGTGCTTAAAGGGACTTTACGGAGTTTTGAATTTTTATGCTCGCGATTGCCCCCTCAGGCCAAAAGCGTAACGGCAGCTTCAATAGTAGGCTCGTGCACGAGGCGTGCATGCTGTACGTGCACACTCCTTAACGAAAATAACAGCTGAGACAGTCCCTCGTGTGTGTGTGTGTGGCCCGGAGGAAAGAGGACAGGAGAACGTGCAGCTAATTAATGAAATAATTTGGTTCTGTACCTTTCTCTTCAGCACAGCCGACAAAGGTTTATGATGGGTCAGTCCTCCTGCATGCTCAGATCATTCCCTTCCCTTGCTTGAAAAATTGTTCCAAAATGAAAGTTGAACCCACATCTTTTTTATCTGTGAATTCAATGCCGTTCGGCGAGTCTCAAATAAAAATTTGGGCATCTTACTGTAAAAAAATATACCATTAATGTAAAAAACTCTAAATAAACCATGTCCACATCCAGAGTCGAACCAAGGTTTTCTGCACGAAAGTCAGACGTCTTACTAAGTGCGCTAAAGCGCCAGTTTGTATCTGTAACTTGTATATCCTTGATGACAGCTGAAACAACGTTCATAGAACGGTTCGGAGCGAAAATGGCTATTTTGTTGCTAATTTGCAGGAAATATCTAGAAAAAAGTTCTACAGAAAGTAGCTAAGGGTCCTCAGAAATGTAGCTAGCTTTGTCACTAGGCGTTAGGAACAGCGACAAAGTGGCACTGCCTCTCTCTCTGCTGCTAAAGCTACGGATAGCAAATGCTACGGGTGATGCCTGAGCGTGAACGCGCATGAAGCAGCCTGCTCGACCCGAGCATCTCTCTTTTTCTGTGATTTTACAGAAAAACAGGCAATCACAGTAAAAATGCCAGGACTCATTCTACAGGACCAGGGCATTGCAGGAGAATGTATGAAGAAGACATTTATTATTTCTATACATGTTTTGGCTGTCACACTTCCATAATGTCCCTTTAAACATTTATGTCTGCCGGTTTCTTATCTATTACAAAGTCTGGTATCGACTAAACAGGAGGCCCGGTTCCACCGTGGACACTCTGACCTGATAACCTGGAGGACGGATTTCATTTGGCCCGCATTTATTTTCCTGCTCAAAGATGACATTATAACTACTTGCAGCTCGTTTTCATATCATCGAATCACAAGTGGAACGATATCTTTAAACTTTCACTACATTTGTGTCTTTTAAAACCAGCTCTCAGAAAAAGCTCGTTTTTATCTGGAAGTCTGTGTGCCAAACGGCTGTGTCACTGACGTGTGCTGCGTCCGTTCCTTCTCATCATTCACAGATTAAAAGATCACAACTGGGTGACTTTTGTTGCATGCCTTCATTTAAAAAGACAACCAAAAATCCTGAAGACTCACAGAGAAAAAGAAAGTTGATTAATATTAACTCATTCACTGCCATTGACGACTAAAGTCGTTATTTTAGATCCAACCGTTCACTGCATTTTTTTTACTGTTTGAGCATCGGAACGAGCCCCCGCGCTGAGAGAACAAACATCTCAGCCCTGAAGTCGATCTTCATCCGCATACGTCACAGATCACATGATCAGGAAGCAACACATCCATGTGTTTGGAGATCGTTTTGGGCCGTTCCTGTAAAAAAAGTGAGACGCGAACTGGAAAAGCGTCTGCCGACCACAATTTGACAACGGCTTATGAAAGAACGGATAACGCTCGAAACACACGGATTCTTCCTGATGCAAGAGGTGAGTCTCCTCTTTGTTTTGGTTGTTTTGGCATCGACATCATGCTAGCGCGCAACGTTCTGTGACTCTTAAAAAAACAGTAAAAACGGTGAGAAATGCTGGCAGCGAAGGCCGTTAGTGATCAGGAAACGGCTGGCAGTGAATGAGTTAATGAATGAAAGAACATTAATGTCACTTCTGCTTTATGACTTAAAAGCTACTGATAGGTAGTGATTGAGGGACTGACATGGAGAGGAGTTGCTCGTATTACTGAACTACATGTGAGCGTGATGCACGACGAGGCTCACTAACTGCTTTCATACTTACGACAGCGAACCTGAAGAAGACCTGGCCTGCCTCTTACTCTTGAGGGCTCGTAGTTTATCCCCCTGTGTGAGGTTGTTCCTCTCCTCTTCCTCGCTGTACTGAGAAGAAGCAGCGAAGGGACTAAACTGCGTGTACGTGTGGTTTGTTTGTTTTATTCCAGACACCATGAGAGAATCTCCCGTAAAACTCACCAGCTCTATTTCTTCTTTCTTAGATGTCTTGTTCTTGTTGTTGCCATTGATGGTTATGTCGTCCACCCCAGACAGGATCCTGGCCACGGCCATCTTGCCATTCTCTCGTTCATTTAGCATCTTCTCCTGGAAAACGTCTCCATCTGCCCAGAGGCTGTTCTGCTTCCTGATTGAAAAATAAAAAACACAATTCAAATCCATCCATTATCGTCCACTTATCCAGGGTTGGGTTGTGGGGGCAGCAGCCTAAGCAAAGAGGCTCAGAAGTCCCTCTCTCCAGCCATTCGGGCCAGCTTTTCCAGGGGAATCTCAAGGCGTTCCCTGGGCTTCCGAGAAACATAGTCCCTCCAGTGTATCCTGGGTCTTCATTTAGGTCTCCTCCTGGTTGGACGTGCATAGAAAACCTCACCAGGGAGGCGTCATTTGGAATCCTAGGATGTCCAAGGAAGGTCCCGCCTTTTTCGCCTCTGATTGGCTGGAAGGGCTCTGCTACAATTGGCTATTTCATGAATGAGGAAGCTGTTTTCCCTCGCTGCAGGTTTTTATGTTTACAGCCAGATCTTGAGGAGTTTTTTGGAGAACATGTGAACTGATGGCTATAATAAACATTCTTTCCTGTTTTGCAACAAACCAGGTTCAGTTTCTTTCATAAAAGAACCAGAAAAACATCAAATGTGAACTTCTAATAATTCTTGTTGCATTTCAACACACTGTAGACTGACTTTATATCTTTTGGCTCTATTGGGGTTATCTTGTTACTTAATTATTAGGCTATCCTATGTCTTCACTTTAATAGGTTAAGTCAGTTTACAACTTAGAGCACATCTCTCATAATCAGATTAAATGTGCATCATTTAATCAAACATTAAGTTAAAGCTGATTATGATTTAGACCTATTTTTCACCAGTTTTCATTATTCTAGAAAAGAAACAGACCTGATGCACACCGCTGGGCAGAATAGGTAACCCAGGTAAGGCACATATGTATATCCTATGTTCTCTAATGCTTCAGAGCCAAGAGATTTAAAGTCCAACAGTTTGATAAATTCACAAGATTATAAATTCACATTTGACGTTTTTCAGTTTTTTATGAAACAACATATTTAGCTAAACAGGACAGAATGGTTATTATAGCACTAAGTTCACATTTTATTTACAAAACTCCCCAAAACAACTTTCTGCTGGTGGCTGAAGGACAGTCTTCAGACAGTTTGCTGCCAATTGAAATAGCCAATCATAGTAAAGCCTTTCTAGCCAATCAGAGGCGAGAAAGGCGGGATCTTCCTTGGACATCTTAGGATTCCAAATGATGCCTCCAGGAGGCATCCTAACCAGATGCGTGAGCCACCTCCACCGGCTCCTCTCGAGCCAATTTTATTCTCATGAATTTTGAAAGCTTCTTCTCTCGGTGGTTTCTGAATGCCTCTGTGGTCTTGGTCCGTTTTATTTATCTGATCTGCTTTTAAATTACGAGCCCACGTGATCGTCAAAGCTGTGGTTTGTTGCACCACTCCTGACTGACCCAGGATCTGATGTCAAGTATTTTACACATCCAGAGTTCCCCCTGGGTTTAAAAGTTCAACAGCAATGGCGGCTACTGCCGGTGGGAGTGGGGGCAGGGGCTTACAGGAGCTCGACGCTTGAGCAGAGGGAGTCGCACATTTGGTCGTCTTATTTTTTCTTTTTGTGGCAATGCTGCTGCGGCTGACATTATTAACGGCGGTGATTTTCTGTCTCTGTTAGCGAGTGTGAGACGGAGGCCGATTCACCCACTTCCTGTGCCAGCAGAACCCGTCTGAATGCTTCTGATGACGCAAGCCCTTGAAGAGTTACGATATTTCAGAGGCAGCATTTAAAATGTGTCCGTGCTCGGTGTTATAGCATGTTTTTGTGATTTAAAAAAAAAAAACGAGGCGACCCAGAAAAACTGCCGGGGGAAAACTCTGCATGCTCGTTTTGCTGTGAATATAATACAGTCAAAATCATTTCTTATCTTTAGTTTTTATCCTTGCATTATTAGAGTAATAGCTTTCATATTTTGATGATGTGATGTCATTTCCTGTCATGTTTAAAAATGTACATTATTAACATGGTGCTGAAGCTTGCTTTGAAGAAAACCATGAATCAAACCGTCTCCTGCCTAAAATCATTCGGCTCTGCCTCGCAGCCTCTGAGGTTCTCCAGTATCAGCCATAAGATTGCACTAAAACAGCCTTGTTCCACCACCATGGCCCTCGCCTGTGGAGCAACCTGCTGCAGAACCTCAGGACTGTAGAGACTGTTGATATTTAAATATTTAAAGAGCGAGTAACATCCAAATCAAAGTTTTTAGCTGATAACTTGTATAAATGAGTGTCTAATCGACCCCTTATCGGTCCACGTCACCTCCTGCCCTAATGCGCATGTGCGTTGCAGAAAGGGATCAACAATCGTGTCTTGTTGTGCTGTTGGTTGTACCAATCGCTTTGATCAAAACAACAAATCGCACAAGTTCTACAGAATTCCATCTACTCGCACCCCTTTCAAGGCAAACAAAAGAGGTCTTTGGTTGCAAGCTAGCAGAAGGAGCGACTGGAACGAGAAGATCATTAAAAATGCTCAAATCTCCAGCGATCGCTTCATATCAGGTAATCAGCATCGTAGGTTTTATAAACTCAACTGTTGAAACCCACATATCGATTTTATTTTGATCATCTCTGAAGCCTGTAAGTTAAAGCGCCTTGATAAACTTTAGAAAGGAACGCTAAAGCTTGGCCCACTAGCCGGCCTGTGGCTACCGTGAAGTGTGCTGTCATGACCGTAAATTATTAGAATCGTCTTTATTTGCACGGGAGAGGCATCGGACACATCTGGCATCTAGTTATAAGACAGTTATTCCAGATGCTTCACTGAATAACTGCAGAGCTTGTGAAATGTTTACAGTCACAACAGTGACTAAAGAACAGGTAATATAGCTATGGAAGTCATGCTAATGTTAATTTATAACATTGTATTATTATAAGTGACTCACCCAGCCATGCAGGCGCAGTTCGCTGTCAGAATGCAGTTGTTTTTCTTGTTTACAACGACCCAGACTTTGTACACCTTTGTTTTCTTCCCTTGTCTTTGACTCGGCAGCACCTCAGTCTTCATAGCCAGAAAGTTTTCAATATTATAATCGTGCAATAGTATGTCCTGAACATGATTGTCTGTTACATAGCTGTACGCATCCAGGGTTTTGTAGGACTTCATGCTCTCCCAGGAAGGTTCGGCGTGTCAATCAGGTAAGCGTGGATGTCCGTCCACTGAAGCTTGGGCCATTTTTTCTCATCGTTGATCCACTCGCCTGGCTGTAACGCATATGGATCGTTAAGGTTGGTTTATGCTTGACGCGTCCGCGAGGTCCGCACGGAAATGGAAAAGTTGCGTTATTTTGCATCATTTTAACGACCACGCCTCTCCACCGCGCCTCTGCACGGCCCAAAGTTTCCGCAATGCGCACCTAGGAAAATTTCTAACCACGCGGACGGTCGGACGTGGAAAAACATGGCGGACCGGCAAGAACTAGTATGGCAGAGATTCGTAAATAGAGACATTTGTATGATTCAGCTCTCAGAGATCACCGTGATCAACATGTTGTTAATAATTCTTGGAGAGAAATAGCTCGCACTGTCGGAAAAGACGAGGACGCTGTTAAAAATGCTGGAATGCCATGTTGTAAACAACAGTAATTTTTACTTCTACTATGGTGTAGTGTTGGATGCACGCCGTAGATCTCCATGCTGCCCCCTACAGTTTGGGAGAATATTGGCTCACCGCAGAGATGAGCCGCATGAACCATAAACGCTGCGAGTTGTGAAGCGCGTTCCATCCGCGAACCGCATCACCAAGCGGAAAGTGAATGTGTCAAGCATAAACCAAGCTTTAAGACGCGTCCCGTTGACTAATGTCAGTTTTGCAGCGTAGCACGTTTTATCGCTAGAGGATAAACGGTTATAATACACGACAACATTGCTAGCCGAATCAACGCAACCACAACAAAGAAACCAGATTAAGCTGGATCTTGTTTCTGCTAGCAAGATGCGCGCGTATCCGCTTTGTTTACAAACAAATAAGGGTTCTGTACACATTCGTCCATCTTCTGAACTCGCTTGTCCACGTAGGGTCGCGGGGGTTCTGTACACATGTAGTCATTATTTTGGCATTTTGGTGCATCTTAACATTTTAAATATTCAGTCTAAAACTGTAATTATGTCTCCCTCTTCAGGTTTAAACTCTGTTCTACTTTGACTTTTAATCAGCCACAGCTGATGGCTAAGAAGTCCCAGCTGACGTTGCCTGACCCGTATTACGTGGCTTCACTGCACTGGACTCCAGCCATCTCTTCGCCGCACCTCCAGCCGGCTCGGCCACTCACAAGCTGATAAGAAACGATGCAGGTCAGAGCCGCTCGCCTCCTTAAAAAGATGCCCTCCTTCCTCCTTTCTTTTAGTGATCTAGGAGGAGAGAAAACCCTCCGGCCTGCTGCAGGTTCTCCATTTGCTCAACCTACTGAACGGTGAGTCTGCTGTGCGCGCGCTTGTTAACGGCTCGTTTGTCCGACTGAAACTCAGACCGTGCTCGGGGCGGTTGAGGGGGGTGCAGTCAATCACTGCCTCAGCGCTGCTCACTCCGCCTGCCAGGCGATGCCTCCTTTAGGTGCATTTTTTCCCAAACAGGGAGTGTGGGTGAAATAGTTACGTTTAGTTTTAATTTTGTTGAAAGATACACCACCCAGCGGGTCAACGACCCTTTAAAAAAAGATTTGAGATCCCCCCTTTTAGCTTGGTTTTTATTTTATTTGTTTGAACAGAATTTTTATTAATTCATTCATTTTAACTCATTTTTATGTTACATTTTTCTCAAGCGTGTTTACGAACTCTTTATGTAGACTTTTTTAAAATTCATCTAATTAAATGTATTTATTTATGTTTTAGTCATGAGTATCACCCTGGTCTTGAAGGGTAGGAGAGTACGTGCTCTGTGTCAGTGTAATGAGGTCGTGTGAGCACGGACGAGTGACTTGACTAGTTTGTATTTTCAATTTTACAATAGTGTGTGAAGGCTGTTTATATATATTTGTATTGTATTTATTATATAAAGCATCTCTGCTGACTTTATCATGAAAAGTACTTTAGAAATTAAATTGGGCTGATTGATTAATAATTTGCTGACTCTTTGGCACATGATGCGCAGCTAAAATCAAATCTGACAATAAATAAATAAATAAAAATTCAGTGTGAAACAAAAATGTTTAAACCTACTCTTCAACAAAGTTCTGCTGAGGCCCTATGATGGACCCTGGCCGACAGATCCGGATCCACGCGATAGCCTCTGCTGCAGTCAGGCGGTAATGTTTCATCAGATAGCAGGCGATGAGCGTGCCGGTTCTCCCCAGGCCAGCTAAATACAAAACGGCATCATGTTGTTAAATAAAACATAAAGATCCAGCTGAGATTGTGTTGTCCTTTAGATCTCTCACCCTTGCAGTGGACAGCTATGGCTCCTTTAGCGTTCTCGCAAATGCTGATGAACTTTCTGACAATCGAGTCATTTGGCGTGCTTCCGTCCACAAAGAACAGGTCGTAATGCTCAAAGCCAGAGTCTGTAAAACGCCGAGCGTCATACATCTTTTTGTTTAGTCTGATGATGGTGGAGACGTTGTGCTTCCTGAAGTAAGGGATGTAGGCCTCAGGAGCATGTAGTGGGTACCCTTAAAAAGAAAAACATCCACTTCAGGAGTCATCCAAATGTAACCAGAGGCATTTCTGCAGCACGTCAGTTACCGTTCTCTATTTTGCTTTTTGGATGTGGCCCACTGAAGGCGAGGAACTTTCCTGGGGTGATCCAGTTAAAGTCTCCATTTTCTGCTCGCTCGTAGTGCTCGTACTCTACCACGTCAAACTTTGAGAAGTCCAGCCAGCTGTACTGCACGGCCTAGACAGTTGACATGGATGAGATTTCATCAGACGTGGTAGAAGATGGAAAATAAATC
Organism: Nothobranchius furzeri; assembly: GCF_043380555.1. Lineage (NCBI taxonomy): Eukaryota > Metazoa > Chordata > Actinopteri > Cyprinodontiformes > Nothobranchiidae > Nothobranchius > Nothobranchius furzeri. The sequence continues at coordinate 53,134,356 of NC_091757.1, read as the reverse complement.
ATTCCTCAAAAAACAAAACCTACTTTGTGAACAGCACGAAGGCAGTCTAGGATGCCCAGATTGTACATGCAGGTTCCAAATGAGGCATCTCTGGAAAACGTGGCGTAGTTAGAACACTGAGGAATCCCTAAACTACCACGGTAAAAAGACTACACCCTCCTCACGTGGACTTTGTACTACTTGGGCGACTTACCTGAACGGAACATACGTGGAATTCCTCGAGACCAACAGACCGTACGCCTCTTCTGGCATCATATTTAGATGCATCACCTTTAAACGATAAAAAGCTCTCAAAACGACGTAAGCGATCTCTTGTAACTAATACCAGCATGATATTAGACACGCAGCATAATGTTCAGGGTCAAATAATATCCCCAGAGACGTGGAAAATATCTGCACACTTACTGCGTATGAGCCCACTAGGTAGGCAGCGTTGGCTTGCTTTTTCTGATCTCCACAGGTATAAAAAATGATCCTCTTCCTTGAGATTGTGATGGACTGCACAAAAAACAATAAAAACAGAAACTTTATTTAGCTTAAACATGTTTATTATTTTAAAACAGGAGTTCATAGTTTCCCATCCTTTACGAGTTCAAGTCAACACAGAGAGCAAAATAAAACTTTCTCAACGTTTACTGTTGAAGATCTTTATCTGGAAAGCTGCAAAATCTACGATCTTTGTTAAAAAATGGAGAAGAAAACTATTTTAGGTGGTGGCATATTAGGATAAGCAAACTTGTGACAGTCACTAAAAGAATATCATAATAAAGCTGAATCATAAAGTTTAGGAGCATTTTAGACCAGAGCATGAATTATTTCAGCTTTAAAGGGACTATAAGGAAGTTTGTATAAATTCCAGAAATAAAGCTTCTTAAAGCTTCGTTTATTTGCTCAAACGAGCAGAAAGTGCACCTGAAACTGATTATAAACAAAGTGCTGCTGCATTTAGCAGAACAAGATCACACCCAGAACCAAGAATGATTTATGAGTTTTGTCCACGCCGGGCCACTTTTGTGCTAAAATATCAAATATGCTCAAGTCATCATCAAGTCAACAGATGCAAGTCGATTCAAGTTGCAAGTCACTGGCATTCAAGTCCAAGTGAAGTTTTAAGTCTTTATATATTTGACCAAGTCAAGTCAGAAGTCATTAAAATAATGACTCGAGTCTTACTCGAGTCCAAGTCACGTGACTTGAGTCCACAACTCTGGTATGTCGTGTGTAATATAATAAAAATAAACAACTTCCCATATCAAAGATCGTCTGAATAAAACAAAATGCAGTTTTTGAAATAATAACTTTAATTTATTAATAACCCTCTCAGGCTCAAAATAAGTTTTGATAAAAGGACGAACAACTAAGTCCTTCAGGGGTACTTCTGAGTTAAAAAATGCTCATGAAATACGTATGTGGAGTAACCAGGTAGGTAGGTTTTAACGTTGTAAATGTGCAACGCCTGCCTCCAGAGGGTTAAGGGAGAATTTATTCAAACTGGGTGAAAAAGAAACCTCCCTAAAACTGAACTGGTTGCAACACTCTAATTGTACCAAAAATGCAAAAACAGAAATAAGGAGGCCAAATCCTTATTTTACCAGCTCTGTACAAACCACCTAAACAAAGAGGAACGAACGGTCAGGTTTTGATGAGCAAGCACTATTAGAATCATAAATTTAAAGGGACTTTATGGACTTTTGAATGTTTATGCTCGTGATTGCCCCCTCAGGCCAAAAGCGTAATGGCAGCTTCAATAGTAGGCTCGTGCACGAGGCACGCATGCTGTACGTGCACACTCCTTCACGAAAATAACAGCTGAGACAGTCCCGTGTGTGTGTGTGTGTGTGTGTGTGTGTGTGTGTGTGTGTGTGTGTGTGTGTATGTGTGTGAGAGAGAGTGTGTGTGTGTGTGTGTGTGTGTGGCCTGGAGGACAGAGGACAGGAGAACACGCAGCTAATTAATTAAATAATTTGGTTCTGTACCTTTCTCTTCAGCACAGCCGACAAAGGTTTATGATGGGTCAGTCCTCCTGCATGCTCAGATCATTCCCTTCCCTTGCTTGAAAAATTGTTCCAAAATGAAAGTTGAACCCACATCTTTTTTATCTGTGAATTCAATGCCGTTCGGCGAGTCTCAAAGAAAAATTTAGGCATCTTACTGTAAAAAAAATATACCATTAATGTAAAAAAGGAACTCAAAATAAACTATGTTCACACCCAGAATCAAACCCAGGTCTTCTGCATGGAAGTCAGACATCTTACAAGGTGAGCTACACTCTAGTAACATTCACAGTATCTGTAACTTTTATATCCTTGATGACAGCTGAAACAACGTCAAACCAAAGAACGGTTCGGAGTGAAAATGGCTATTTTGTTGCTAATTTGCAGGAAATATCTAGAAGAAAGTTCTACAGAAAGTAGCTAAGGGTCCTCAGAAATGTAGCTAGCTTTGTCACTAGGCGTTAGGAACAGCGCCAAAGTGGCACTGCCTCTCTCTCTGCTGCTAAAGCTACGGATAGCAAATGCTACGGGCGATGCCTGAGCGTGAACGCGCATGAAGCAGCCTGCTCGACCCGAGCATCTCTCTTTTTCTGTGATTTTACAGAAAAACAGGCAATCAGTAAAAATGCCAGGGCTTATTCTACAGGACCAGGGCATTGCAGGAGAATGTATGAAGAAGACATTTATTATTTCTATACATGTTTTGGCTGTCAAACTTCCATAATGCCCCTTTAAGAGTTAAACCACAAACTCACACATAAAACAAGGGGAAATAAATGCTACAAATCCACTTTACTGTTTAGCATAAATAGATATTGATTGACCTATGCCTTCTATCCAGTGTCTTTCCAGGATGTGTAATTAACTGCTGCGGTTTGGTTTACCTTGAGCTTCTTTGTCAGCTTGCAACAGAAGCGATAAAACATGGCCAGGTTAAGGGGGCCAAAGTCTGCGTAAAAGCTGTGAGAAGGAGAGAAAAAAGATGGAATAATCCATCAGAATATTTATTTATGCAGCCATCATCCCTGAGGAAGTTTCATCAGACAGAATCAGCGACTTTAGAAGGTCGCTGAAAATACTGAAGGGAGTAAAGACAACACTTGGAAGCATCTGATGCAAGAAAGGGACAAACTGAAAAAGAAAAAGATGCAAAAATTATATATTCTTGTGTGCTTTTAGTGTAAAACCTCAGGTCAGCCTTTATGTCTCAGGTGGACAGATATATCTCCATTAGGAGTGTTGAAATTGCAAATGCAGCACTTTTATTTGCTTTATTTACTTTGCAAATATTATTTACAGCAGTGCACCATTTTAATATGTGCAAAAACTGCACTTAATATGAGATTAATTGGTTTAATACACGTGGAAGCCAATCCTCTGTGCAGACTTGGGTTTGGAGGCATTTTAAAACTTTTTACTGCATTCTGCTGAAGGCCAAAGGGGCAAAGTACAGAAACACTGCAGCACTTGTACTCACTTCTCATAAGCCAGCTCTTCATCTATGCAGAAACAGTGTCGATCAGCTGTGCTCTTGATCTTTTGCTGGAGTATGGCAAAATAAAGTTGATCTGTAAAAATGAGGGAGGGGCAGGGAGACAAAAAACGAGTTAGTTAGATAAATACAAACTCCCGTTTATTATTTAAAAGCCAGCCATTATTATTTGTAACCGTCTGCAAATGTACTGTCTGCTCGTCTTTCCCGATAACTCACCCTTTATTAACTCGATATATCTTGAAACATCGTCTGAAGTCATCTTGCTAACAGATCTGAACATGACGTTTTCCACCGAAGAGATACGAAGTTAATTTCTTCACGAGAACTTTAAGCATAAGGGGAGGGAGGGTTGCTCAGAACGGTTCCTAAAAGTTTTAAGACAGACAGATTTTACGTAATAATTTAAAAGCCTCGAGTTTAAATATTCCTTTCGCTTGAAGTTATTTTCAAAAGGGAGAAAGTCTGTAACCGAAGAGGAAAGTGGGAGTGCTAGTGCGCACTCTGCTAAAAAACTGATCAGCGCGCGACTCCGCCTCCATTATGCTAGCAAGATTCCATTGGTTGCCAAGAAAAGAGAACGCTACGTAATTGGTCAGAAAAGCTGCCGGTCAGGTTGGTTCCCGCCTTTTTTAGTTTAAAGTTCTCTACATGCAGGCCGTGATAGGCCCTGGGATGGTTGCCCAAGCGGTTGCCATGATGATCTACCAGCCAGTCAGATTTGCGATTCCCACTAAAACATACCTCCCTCTCTCGGACTTGAGCCGATGAAGGATGCACCAACCAGGAAACGTCATAAAATATGTTATTTAACGCAAGCAGAGGAGGAAAGTGGACAATTTCCTAAACGCAACATTAAATCACCACAATATTACCTAGTAAACATGTATGACGCACACGCAAACAGTCGTTAAAAGGAGATGATTTGCAGTGCACGTAGATGGACGAGGTGTCGCTGATTTCACTGAAATGAATGCTTAACATGAAAAGCTTGTAATTTCTAGTATCTGTGCGCATTGGCGAATAAAAATCAGCGCAAACCCAATGGAGCCAGACGGTGTCGCCATATTGGGGCAAAGCTGTAGAAAATTAAGGACTTTAATGCGCACAAAAACATTTGCGCACGTCCCTGTGCATTTGCCAGGTGAGCTGAAAGTTGACATGGTTCGTTGTGCAGACCCTCTTACCTGTTATCTCAATGTAAATATCAGAGTTTGGCTCCGCCTCTGAGCTGCTCTGAGCTGCACAGCGTTTTTTCCTCGACTCGGATCGCCTCCTCTCGCTTTTGCGCTTCATTTTCTCCTCAGGGCTGCAGAAAGGACATTGTCGCGGAGGCGTCTGCTGCAGATCTGCTCCGTCTTTTTGCAGGCGGACGTCTTGTGTTGGTGCTGTTAGTTTGGCATGGCTTTAGATTCTGTTCTGCGCTCTTGCTGAGCCCCTTTCTGTGCGTGCTTGTGTTGTGTGTCTGCCGAGCCAGAGACAGAGTTGGCTGCCCCAGCCTCAGTGGTACTGGTGACGTCTCTGAGAGGGGGTGGGCAGGTTTCTGCTCGGTCTCCTGCAAGTGATGTATCTGGATTATAACTCAGATCAAAATGCAGGACTGCTTTTTTTTTTGCCCTTTCTATAATTATTAGGCCAGAACAAAACAGGCTCACACCTGATGATGGAAAAGAATGAGTCGTTTAAATCAGCAAAGTTCAGGTTTTCATCTGGCCTCATTTTAGATCAGAGCCAACACAAACATTTTATTTATTTGCAGAATGAATAATTCTATATATAATCAGGCTATACAAAATATATTCTTATCCAGAGGCAAAAGGGTTTTGCTTTTTTTGTGTGTGACAACATTTTTATTCTACGGGGGAAAACTGAAAAAGTCTGAATCTGATACAAAAGTCCATGGATGTCAGTAATCCAGCTCAGACTGAGAGACCATCTAAAGGCTCGGGACCCCTCTGCAGGTGCTCTGAATTCATTAGCTGATTTCAGTGTGACACTTTGAGTCTAATATTGAACAATTTCACAATATTCTAACTGTCTGAGAGTTTGAATGTGGGGTTTTCATTAGCTAAGCCATGATCATCACAGTTATAACAAATTAGGCTGAAATATCTGGCTTTGCATGGAATGAGTCTGTCTCATAGATTAGTTTCACCTTTTAGGTTGAATTAGTGACATAAATGAACTTTTGCACCAGCTTCTCGTTTTTCCAGTTTCAGCTGATTTTGGTTTTGAACCAGCCTGTTTGAGACGACATTCACAAAAGGTCAAATTCTGCTTTGTTCGTTTTCTTAAGTCAAATTACTTTATTAAATAAATAATTGCATTTCTAATAAACCGAGTCTCTCTTAGCAGTGAAGCATTTTTCATACTTTACAACGAAGGCGAGACTGGGTTTTAGCCCCAGCAGCTTCTATGTGATGGAGGAGGAAGAGAGGTCTGCTGGAGGCTGCTAGCACTAAATCAGATCAAAGCCACAGCTTCATTACAGTTGCCTGTATTTGATATAGCGCCTTCTAGAGTCATGTAACACCCCAAGGTAATTTTACAACACATTCATTCACACATTCACACGCTGCTGGGGATGAGCTACGATGTAGCCACAACGCACTGACAGAGAACTGGCACCACCGGTCCCTCCGATCACTACCGTATGTTTGGGTGAAAACCCTTAAAAAATTACTTTGGGTGACATTAAGCTAAAAAACAAAATATTATTGTTCATGCATATGTAAAAATGTTTTTCTAGAGGGTCTGCCATATAATTAATCAATTAATTATGCACACATTTCGCTGATCATTGTGCAAATATGCAAATGTAGAGTAGGACAGCGTCAAAATTAGAAACTTTTTGATATTTTTTTGCTAATTATTTCACCATCGTAAGTCAAACCGCTTAGAAAAGTTAAAGCACACCTCCCATGGCCGAGCCGACTGTTTTGATATCCAATGTGTGCGGGTGCACGCCGAGCCCTGCTTGTTGCAGCAGCCGTTAGACCCGTTTCAATGTCCTCGGAGGAATAACAATAAAGGCGATTAATGTCAAAACCCCCCACAGGTGCATAACAAGGGCCCTGCTTGCTGAAGAAGCAGCAGGTCCCTTAATAACAAGATTACAGGTAAACACACAGAAGCAATAAGCTATTATTTTTACTTTCAACCACAAAAAAACAACAAACAAAAGAACTACGCAGCATAAGGGACACAGACATACTAATGCACATCCAGAATTGCACAAGTATTGAACACATACAGAATATTGCATTGACGTTATTGTGCAACAGGAAAATGCCAGTACCAGTTAAACTGAGGAGTTATACACCCTTACTGCAGATGGGATGAATGACCTTTGGTAGCATTGTTTTACATCTTTGATGTCTCAATCTGCCTTCTTTTCTCTATTAGATCTATATATTCTACTTTCTTGATTATTCTATAGTTAATGTGGTTTTAAAGCATGTGCTGAATGAGTGAACTTTACTCCTGCAGCTCTGCTCTCTTTTTTTTCGTGTCCTGTCTGGCTGTGAAGCAAACAGAATTAATGTCTGAATGCTGGTAACAATTAGCCTGGCAAGCCAGACTATATATGTGAATAGCATTAGCAAAGCAAGAATTTGGTCTAGTTCACTAGGCTAGGTAACAAGCCTTACAGATTTACTCTCAGGTGGAGCATCAAACCATCTGCTTTTAATGTCACGCCTAATACTTAAATCTTTATCGTTATTGTTTTTTGAATGGTTTGTAATTTCGACCGGACACGGAGACAGAGGTGAAAGAGAAAGGAAGAAAGGAGGGGGTGGGGTGGGGGGTGGGTCCAGGTCCGAAAAAATAAGCAATGATGGACAAGAGTCTGCTTCTAGACCTGCAGAAAAGGGACACACAACAATACATCAGGAGCAAGCTATCACTGCGTCAACTTGATGAGGAGCTATAAACTCAACATTGTTTAACTGAACAATCACACGATAATAAATCACAGTGCATTAAGTGCCCACCACAGCCTTAAGACATGTGTTGAATGTGCCCAAGTCCATACTTATGAGAGCACCATGTGAGCACCTGTGTGTGTACACGCACTTGTTTATGTAAGGTTTATCTATAGGAGCGTCCAATAGAGAGTGTGAGGGGCCACAGATCTGCCCCACAAAGATGTGTAGGAGACGGGGGGAGCTCCAAGTCCCAGAGATCCAGGAGCTGCCCCAGAGCACAGGGACCCCAAGGAGACTGCAACCAGAAAGGCCCCCGCCCCCCTCGAGAGGCACAGAGGATCACCCCGGGGGGCCACAACCAGCAGCCGGCAGAATCCCGGGAGATATCAGCGGCAAGCCCACAGACCCGCCCGCAGCCTCCCACCCCCCAGCCGGCCGAGCCCGGGACCCAGCAACCTGGGACCCAGGGGCGACCACCCCCACCGGGGACCCAGCACAGCCCAGGGACCCAAATCCCACGAGGCAGCCACCGGGATTGATCAGGCAGACGCCAAAAATCTTAAACCCCCTGACTCGGGAGCCACGAACACTCGGGCAGACCAAGGCACCACACCGGCTCTGCTCTCTAACCGACTATCATGTTTCCATTCCCACATTCAGAGCTGGAGGTGATAAATGCACCCAACTGCAGACGCATTCGGCTTTTGCCACAGTATGCGCTCATCCACACTGAGAATAAAAATCAAGTATGTTTTTTATTTAAAGTTCAAATCAATTTACTCATAAAAACCAAATCAATAGATTATGGGATGATACAAGATTTTATTCACATTGTTCCTTTTTTTTAAACACAGCAACTTTAAATTTATTTAGAAATGTATTCAAATGTGTATTTATAAATGTGCCTGGACAGCGTGTATTTTGTATGGGTCATTTCTATCTCATTTGGTCAAATGTCTATTTGCTCGTAAATGACAACGTTGGAAGTATACACACGTAAAATCCAGTACAACTACGCAACAGTCTCGCTGGTTTAAAGACGAGACATCAAATAAACAACTTAAGTCATCCTGTGGAGCAAGATTTTCAGCAATGGTCCCAAAAGATGAAAAGCATCTTTAAAACACTGAATACTTCTATCCATCCATCCATTTTCATTTGCTTATCCAGGGTCGGGTCGCAGGGAGGCCCAGACTTCCCTCTCCCTAGCCACTTGAGCCAGCTCTTCCGGGGTATCCTCAAGTGTTCCCTGACCAGCCGTGAGACATAGTCCCTCTAGCGTGTCCTGGGTCTTCCTTTAGGGCATCTCCCGGTTGGACATGCCCAGAAAACCTCACCAGGGAGGCGTTCAGGAGGCATCCTGACACTAAATACAGTAAAAATTAAACAAAAAGAAACACTTGTCGGTACAAAATGGCGACTTTTGTCAGTTACGACAGCTGTATTGTTCTATCAAATCCAGAAATAAAATGGTGAGTTTTGGTAGTGTTTAGTACTCCGTCTCCTCTACTGATGTGGATTAAAGCTTACCCAACCACACACACGCTCCACATTTACCTTGGAGAATAATTTAGAGGTATTTAAGGAATGAGAAAAACAAACATCCCTCACAAATGCCTCCGAGGGTCCTTGTCACCGCCTTCTGTGATATCAGAGGTCACTCTAACTTATAAAGTCTACCAACTTGAGAGCATGCTGCATGCCCAGGTACTGCATGACATAACTGGAGCCTTTTGAAGCGGTCTTTGTGGCACGCAGGAAGCTACACATGGATGATCTTTGGTTCATCGCTGAAGTCCAGGGTCTGTCGAACTCCAGCGAGCTGAAGGAGCCAGGAAATGGGCATGTGATCCAGGCGGTTCAGATCAAAATGCACAAAGTGAACTTGAGAGTCTGCAAAAATAAGAAAAACATAAGAGGAAGGATGAAGAACATATAATACAAGCAGAAAAGGACACCATGTGTTAAGATGGCTTACCAGGTCCTGCAATGATGGCTCCACCTTGCTGATGCAAGTCGCCCTGAAAGTCAAACGCGGGACTAGTCATGGCTCTCCATATGCTCTTCATTTGACCCATAAACAAACCAGACTTCACATGGGGGCTGGGGCGTGCTGAAGGCACAAACACAAGGTGCAAAATGATATGATGCTACATCACAAATCTCGCTGAAGCTTTAAACCTGAATCATAACATACCAGAATCTGTGAAGGTCTCCTCCCTCCTCATCCCAAGCTTTTGGTAAAGGCATCTCTGTGGGTCCACATAGATTTCATAGGGATACCCCGTCAGCATGCAGAATGGCTATGAGCAATAGAAGAGCACATCTCATGTTTGTGTGTAGCAAGACTCAACGCAGATCACATATTTCCAGTGATTAAATGTTGCTGATTTAGTTTCTGCTGGAGCATAAAAACAGAGATGCACCAATTCTGGCTTCAAGACAAACCAATTTCCAATTTTTCTTTAAAAAAAAAGATTTCAAACATGCATTCATTTAAATCAATAAAAATATTAAATTAAATACAAAAACTAACTCACCTCTATATGATGATAAGAAGACTGACCAATCACAACCAGTCTGATTCCTGCAACCTGCAAAGTCACGTGCATGAGGAATTTCTGAATAATAAAACAGCTATAAACATTATAAACATTTGGTTTGCAGCTTAGAAAACTCACCTCCAGAGCTTCTCTTGGTACTTTGCTCAAATCATCAACATACTCTTTGCAGCTGTAACACAAGAAGTTCTGCAGGAACGGAGAGAAGTAACAATCAAAGGAACTTTTCTGTCCACCAGAAGTTTTTTAAATACCGCATCAAAAGTTCATTTGATGCATAGCATATATTAAAACAAACCTGTGCTTAAATTGTTCATTTAAATGCAATTAATCAACAGCACAAAACCTAATGAAGAACTTTTTGTTTCCTACCCGCACGAAAACGATGACCGATTTCCTGTCCTGATATAAACCTTTGAAAGGGAAAGAGTTTCCGTGTCGGTCGTGAATTAAACAATCTTCTACTTCTTTGAGATTAAGATCGACTCTTCTGGTTTCTTTTCCCCAGCGCTCCCTGCGAACTTGTTGGGTAATTGGTGAAACGACTTCAGCCATGTTTCCTGGAGCTTCCCAGCACGCAGCGCTATTTTTGGGAGTTGCCTTCACGGCTGGAGGAACAAGCAGCTGATTCATGCCCACAAGCTGCAGGGCGTGTGTGTGTGTGTGTGTGTATGTGTGCGCGCGCGCGTGTGCAAGAAATGGCCTTTCTAGTTGTTTTTCTTTTACATTAGTAGGATCATGAATACTACACCAAACATGTTTGTTACACCAGAAATATGAGTATGACTGACGCTTATTATTGAAAAGGTAATGCATCACAAAGTGAAACGTAGATTTAACAAATATTCCTGAACAGTACTCTTAGAACTCAGTGTAAGTTATATTCCTTGAGAAATTCTTTATCAGAGTGATCTAAAACCCTGAAACGATTTAGAAAATGTGACTTATTTATTACAAAGAAAACTTTATTTAGAGGAACACTGTGGATAATTTAGCTGGGGGAGTTTGCAGGTGACATTTAGGAATTCTAATTGATCATTTTGTAGGGATAAAGTTGCAAGATAACTGTTAAAAATGCGTTTCGAACATAAATAACCGACGCTCGTTCTGTTCCCATGACGAATTGAAAAACTCCCTCGTCGGCTTCCGTCGTTCTGCCCTCGCGCTGCGGAAGTGCTGCACAGAAGCCCAGTGCTGTTTGGATTAAGACCGCAGCGGCTCGATTCCAGGTCTCCCCGTGGCCGTATCTCTTCCTTCGGGACCTGTCAGCGCTGGTTTTGGACGTTTACTACAGCGGTATTATGCGAGCATCGTTCGGAGTGTGGCCGCAGCGTGTGAAGTGGTGAGAGCTACAGCTAACTTAAACTTAGCATCTGATGATGACTGGCCTATCAGAACACACCGTTAGGATCTTTTTTCCCCAGTGGTTTCAACTGACAGGATAACTGTGAGTCAATATCGGACATAAACCCGCAGAGAGCTCGGGTACAATTCTAAACCGGATGTTTTAGACTGCGTTTGTGTGTTTGCGCAAGCTAAACAAACGACCACCTGTTCACTGTTTACATCTTTGTGTTTTCCTTCGACAACAAACAGACGAGACATCTCTGCAGATGTTTCTGCTGATGATCAGCTGAAAGTTAGCCGTTGACAACAACGTTTGCTTATTTTATGACGAGGAAAATAGTTGCTCTAAGCTTCCTCATAGATTTTTAGGATCTGCTCTGTCGTTCTTTGCATAACTGTGCAAACATTGACAGTTTAAAAATATTTTGCATCAAATCAGACATTTTGTAATTATTTACAATAGATAAGCAAGATTTCTTCAGGAAATTTCAAATGTCCTTCATTTGGACTGACTTCTCTCATTTTCTGATAATTTTAACAAAATGTCTTTCTTTTTGTTAAGCCATTTGTGTGAAATCTATTTTATTATATTTTCATAGTTTGTCATCCAGAATTAGTTTAAATTTTTTCTGTTTTAATTTTTTTTAGAACAGCCGACTTTAGATAAACAAATGCAGAAAAATATAACAAAAACATGTGGTGGTAAACAGGTTTTTAAGAGGGCATTAAAATTAATTTCATAAGGCCCTAGATAATGCGCAGAACCCTCAAGCTCCCAGGCCACTGATAGAAGAACTGAGATTGGAAGGATGAGACTACCCGCAGAGGGTGAGATGGGAATTAAAAAATAATAATTATATAACATAAAAACAACATTTAATCAGTATTAAATAGTTCATTCTCGACAGCTGTCGAAAAGACAAATTTTTTCAGATTTCTTGAATACAGTTCATGTAAAAAATCCAAATGTAGCACATACCACCTAAAATAGTTAAATTGTATGTTAACAAGGTGATGCCCAGTGAGCTGTCTGCTGACGTACACCCCCGTCACCACTGTGGACTCCTTCCGCTTCCTCGGAACCACCATCACACATGACCTTAGGTGGGAGCCATCCATCAGCTCCCTGATCAAAAAGGCCCAGCAGAGGATGTACTTTCTGCGGCAGTTGAAAAAGGCCAAGCTGCCGGCCCAGATGATGGTGCAGTTTTACACGGCCATCATTGAGTCCATCCTCACCTCCTACATCGCTGTGTGGTACGCTGGAGCCACAGTGAGGGACAAACATAGACTGCAGCGCATTGTGCGCTCTGATGAGAAGGTGATTGGCTGCAGCCTTCCATCTCTCCAGGACCTGTACGTCTCCAGAACTCGGGGGCGTGCAGGTCGGATAGCAGCTGACCCTTCGCACCCGGGTCACAGACTTTTTGAGCCGCTTCCCTCAGGCAGGAGGTTACGGTCCATCCGGACCAGAACCTTTCACCATAAGAACAGCTTCTTTCCATCTGCCGTTAGACTTGTGAATAGATTATAAACACACAACCATGCTCGTCTTCTGTACTCGACACAAAGATACGTTATCGGCCATGTTACCATTACCTGCCATTTTTTATCGCTGAAAGTTTTATTCGTTTTTTTTTATTCTATTTTATTCTATTTTTAATCTTATTATTCATGTTATATGGAGCACATTCGTACCGAAGCAAGTTCCTAGTTTGTGAATTGTTTGTTCACTGACAATGGCAATAAACCTATTCTGATTCTGATTCTGAAAAGTGACATACAGCAGTTAATCAATCTCTCTGGTCCTGTTTCAGACCTTCGCTGAATTTGTACTATTTCTTCAAGAAATTCTTTCAAATTCTGTTCGGCTGGTTTGCTGTCATTTATTCACACTCTAAATCACGCTGTCATTGGAAATTAGGGAAAAAGCAGCAGAAGTCTAAAGAATACACTTCTATAATTAACAAAAGTTGTTTAACAACATGACAATGAATGCTTTGCTCTTTGGAAGCTACATATATAAAAATAAATGTAGTTTAGGACTTCTGCATTGTATGCTTACTGTCTGCCAGAAATTTAATGGCTTCATTTTTTTTTTACTAATGAGGCATATTTTAATTTAGATTTTGGTGTAACGAGACATGATTTACGGTCATTTTCTAACAAATGCATTCTTGATCTTCTAGAGTTTCGTTGAGTCATCTATATGGGCCATCTTCTCTCCAAAAATGGTTTACGCCTGAAGAAGAGGACACGCAAACTGAATCACAGGAAGAAGAAGAGGAGAAACTGTTTTCTGCGGGGGCCCTGCATGCTCTGCTTCATCATCCACAGCAACAACCGTGATCTCGACGAAGACAGCGACCAGCTGGAAGCCGGTGTCAACGGGTGCCGTCACAACAGCGTTGCTGGAATCGGTGTCCCCGGTGTTTGCGGAGGTGGCATCAGCGCGTCGGCCGCTTCCAAGCTCGCTGAGCGATACGCAGCACTCGCATCTCCTGAGGACTGCTCCAAGTTCTTGCTGTCGCAGAGAGAACTCGCTATCTGGGAAGGCCAGGGGAGGAGTCTTCTGTCGGCGGTTCCTGCTAAACTAATTCCACCACCGGTGCTTTTCCGGACTGCCGGTGTGTCTGTGACTGTGCCCATTCCTCTGCCTGTGCCCACCTGCGCCAACGACTGCTCTGAGATGGTAAGCATGAGCACTCATAAACACTCCAGCTGGTGAAGGTTCAACTTTCAAAAAAAAAAAAAAAAACAACATTTGTTGACAAGTTTATTGGCCCTACAGATGTTCTGATCACATTTTTAGCTCCCGATCCAAGTCATTTATTTGATTTGGTGTGTCTGTCAATACCATGTTCCAATCCGATACTTCATCAATGCATTAAAATAGGAAGAAAAAGGAGAACACCTTCAAGTTGTCCTTTAAACTTTTTATTATCATTTATGTATTTCATTCTTTCTATACTCATGTCATTTCCTTAGTTTTTCTGCCAAAAACCTCAGTCTTTCAGGAAGTACATTGATGTGAAATGTGTCAATAACTAATATTTAAAAGTTGCCTCGTTTCAAATTGTTTAATTACTTCCTCAAAAGGTGGCTGTAATGAGTGATGCATGATGCAATACGACAGGCCGGCTTTTTCCTGCACAGAACCTGACTCCACAGTGGCTGTAGGTGATCCAGGAGGCTACAAAACCTGACATTTTGTTGTCTGTAGACAACGTCTCTCTGTTTATTAACATATCTTTCACTGGCAGCTGGCACCGTGATTTTGTGTCAGTTGCTGCAGTGAATTGGAAGTATTAGTAGGGGATTAGGAGGACCAGTGATCCATGAGCCCTGAAGAGAAAAACCAAAAGCGAGAGAAGAAGTTTGTTTTTGTCATGCAGCTCTGTCTTTTCCACCATATTCAATACCCAAAATGCACACATTACAAGTGACTGTTGCACTGCCTTTGTTATCCAACCTAAAATGTGTCCAAACTGCAGACATTTTTGCTCTCCTGAGGCGACACGTTAGCCTCCAAGCTACCATCTACACGTTATGGTGTCTGAATCCCTGCCTGCCTTAAATTGTTTAACGTTTTGGAGTAATTTTTGTCCAAGAACCAAAGAATATGGATTTAGGTGAAATTGTTTAAATTACAACTAAGTCACTGTTATTTTGTTTAAAAATCTAAGTCTCAGGATGAATTCAAAAGGTTATTGTGTTGTTTTTTACAAGATTAAATCTGATCTTTTCCACCTGATTCCGATCGTTTGAAAATCATGTGATCGGGACGATTTCTGATCATGTGATAATTGTCGTCGTCGTCGTCTTCCTCCACTTATCCGGGTCCGGGTCGCGGGGGCAGTATCCCAACTAGGGAGCTCCAGACCGTCCTCTCCCCGCCCAGCTCCTCCGGCAGGACCCCAAGGCGTTCCCGGACCAGATTGGAGATGTAACCTCTCCAACGTGTCCTGGGTCGACCCGGGGGCCTCCTGCCGGCAGGACATGCCCGAAACACCTCCCCAGGGAGGCATCCAGGAGGCATCCTGACCAGATGCCCAAACCACCTCAACTGACTCCTTTCGATCCGGAGGAGCAGCGGTTCTACTCCGAGCTCCTCACCCTATCTCTAAGGCTGAGCCCGGCCACCCTACGGAGGAAACTCATTTTGGCCGCTTGTATCCGCGATCTCGTTCTTTCGGTCATTACCCAAAGCTCATGACCATAGGTGAGGATTGGGACGTAGATCGACCGGTAAATCGAGAGCCTGGCTTTCTGGCTCAGCTCCCTCTTCACCACGACAGATCGGCTCAGCGCCCGCATCACTGCAGACGCCGAACCAATCCGCCTGTCGATCTCCCGATCCCTCCTACCCTCACTCGTGAACAAGACCCCGAGATACTTAAACTCCTCCACTTGAGGTAGGACCTCTCCCCCGACCCAGAGTTGGCAAGCCACCATTTTCTGGTCCTTAATTGGCATCCCATATTGTTTGTTCTATATTCAACCCTTATCAGAATTTGCTATAATTAGATCAAATTAAACTAATGTGAATCTCTTAGAATAAAAGAAGATGGTACCTTTAATCTAGAAATTTAAGAATAACCTAATGTTGTTGTTGTTGTTGTTTATTTTTCAGTTTTTTGGGCTCATGTGACTTTTTGTGTCTTCACGTTGTAGCAGAAGAACCGCAGCAGTCATAAGTCAAAGCTTTGCTTTAATTTGCTCCTATTGAGAAGTCTCTAATGCCCTCACACACTAAACTACAACAAAAAGCCCATGTCTGCATGTTATCTGTGTCTGTGAAAAAACACAAAAAACCCACACACACCATGGATAACAGCTGCCAAGTAGGATTTACCATCTGCACTTACTTTCCCACACTAAAGGGATGTTGTCTAGGTGCTTTTATTTAGCTGTGAAAATTTAAAGTCTGGCAGGATGACAGTGGGGCAAAAAGTATTTAGTCAGCCACCAATTGTTCACGTGCTCCCAGCTAAAAAGATGAGAGGCCTGCAATTTTCATCATATGTATACCTCTGAGGGACAAAATGAGGAAAAAAAATCCAGAACGTCACATTGTGTGGTTTAATATTTTCTTTTTTACTAATTATGGTGGGAAATAAATATCTGGTCTCCTTCAAACAAGCAATATTTCTGGCTCTCACAGACCTGTAGCTTCTTCTGTAAGAGGCTCCTCCATCCTCCACTTGTTACCTGTAATAATGTTTATGTTTATATATTTAGCAGACGCTTTTGTCCAAAGCGACTTACAAGTGATAATCGGCATGTTGGCCTTGAGGCTAACAACAACAATAACAACAACTTGACATCAGTCATGGAGAGGAGGGAATAAGGAGTGGACAGTAGAGAGGGGGGACAGGTGCAGGGAAGGTGCTAGTTTAGAAGATGCTCTCTGAAGAGCAGGGTCTTCAGGAGTTTCTTGCTAATTGAAAAGGAAGCCCCTGTTCTGGTAGTGCTTGGAAGGTCATTCCACATTTGTGGAACGATGCATGAGAAGAGTCTGGATTGTCCTGAGCGTGGTGTAGGCACTGCTAGCCGACGATCCTGTGATGACCGGAGCGGCCGGGCCGAGACGTAAGCCTTTGCAAGAGGATTCAGGTAGATGGGAGCCGTACCATCTCGCACTTTGTATGCTAGTGTTAGCAATTTGAATTTGATGCGTGCTGCTAGCGGTAGCCAGTGGAGCTCAATGAACAGAGGGGTGACGTGTGCTCTTTTTGACTGATTGAAGACCAGACGCGCCGCTGCGTTCTGGACCATCTGAAGAGGTTTCACAGTACAGGCTGGAAGACCAGTTAGAAGGGCGTTGCAGTAATCGAGGCGGGAGATGACAGTAGATTGCACCAGGAGCTGGGTGGCATGTTGTGTTTGGTATGGTCTGATCTTTCGTATGTTATACAGCACAAAGCGGCATGAACGAGCAACAGAGGCAACATGATCTTTAAAGGTCAGGTGTTCATCATTCACAACACCCAGATTTCGAACTGCCTTTGAAGGAGCCAGAGATAGGAAGTCATTTTGGATTGAGATATTGTGCCGTATGGATGGTTTTGCTGGGATGACAAGTAGTTCAGTTTTAGAGAGGTTGAGCTGGAGATGGTGGAATTTCATCCCTTTTGATATGTCAGAGAGACAGTTTGATATTCGTGCAGAGACAGTGTGGTCGACCGGTGGAAAGGACAGATAGAGCTGGGTGTCGTCTGCATAGCAGTGGTAGGAGAAGCCATGTGATCGAATGATCTCACCCAGTGAGTCACCCGTTGGAATGTTATCAGCATAAAAGACACCTGTCCACAACCTGAAACGGTCACTCCACTATGACCAAGACCAAAGAGCTGTCAAAAGACCCCAGAAAAAAATTGTAGACCTGCAACAGGCTGGGAGGACTGAATCTGCAATAGGTAAGCAGCTTGGTGTGACTAAATCAACTGTGGGATCAATTATACAAGACCACTGATAATCTCCCTCCATCATAGAGATCCAGAAGAGGATTGGGACAATGTCATATGGTCAGATGAAGCGAAAATAGAACTTTTTGGTAAAAAATACTTGTTGTGTTTGGAGGAGAAAGAATGCAGAGTTGCATCCAAAGAACCCCATACCTAGTGTAAAGCATGGTGGTGGAAACATCATGCTTTGGGGATGTTTAAATGCAAAGGGACCAGGATGACTGATCCGTGTAAAGGAAAAAGTGAATAGGGCCATGTATTGGAAAATCGTTGGAGAGAGTTAAAAGACTGAGTTGCCCAGCGACAGCGCCAAAACCTCATTGCTCTAGAGGAGATCTGCGTGGAGGAATGGGCCAAAATACCAGCAACAGTGTGTGGAAAACCTTGTGAAGAGTTACAGAAAACGTTTGACCTCGATCATGGCCAACAAGTATCGAGATGGACTTTTGTTATTGACTAAACACTCATTTTCCACCATAATTTGCAAACAAATTCTTTAAAAATCAGACAATGGGATTTTCTGGATTTTCTTTTCTCATTTTGTCTCACGGTTGAGGTGTACCTATGATGAAAGTTACAGGCCCCTCATCTTTTTAAGTAGGAGAATTTGCACAACTGGTGGCTGACTAAATACTTCTGTAAATGAATTTGTTACTTAGGTTACTTTTAAACATCCAGTAGCATCTGTCTTCGGAGTCTCCCGAAAGTCTCCTCAGACTGTTTCTGTTAGAGATCTCAACAACCTGCTGTGACAAATCGGACTCACCTGGTTGATCCGTGTGTTTCTTCATGCAGGTGTGTAAGAGGAAGTGCTCAGAAGTGCAGAGGTGCACCCCTTCTAAGCAGCCACACTGTGCCTTCGCTGCTGCTGATGGAGAGCTAGAGCATGACAAAGTGGGGAGAGGGGAAGACGGAGGGGGTGGAGAGGCTGCTTCGAACTCTAAAACTGGCCACTGCCACCTTCCCATCTGTCCAATTCCCTCCTCCTCTTCCTCCTCCTCATCTTCTGCTTCCTCTTCTTCCTCACCTGCTGACGGCTGCTGTGGTTTGGGTCTTCGTCCTGATTCATCAGATAGTTCAGACTCATCACCCAGCGGCCTGAATCACTATGACGACTGCCAAGCAAGAAGTTCTGATCCTGCTGATCACTTAAGCATCAACCACCTGCCTTCCTCCATCCTTCTTAAGGTCAGATACTTTGTATGTTTTAAAGGCGTCCCAAGCATTTAAAACTACATTTACCTTGTTGAATATTGGCAATTTGGTGTGCCTAATGTAGCTTACCTATCTGTGCTGTTTCTGACCTGCTTTCCTATGTAAATGAGTAATGCTGTAATGGTCACAGAGAAAATGTTTGTTCTGAGAAAAGTCAGTTTAACATGTTAGAAAGAGACACACTACTACGCTACGTTAGCATTTCCCAAACCACTTCACCATCGACTATATAAATGCTTTGGTTACAGTAACGCTAAACATAAAACAATGCAAGCTTGAACTACTGCTAGCGCCAGCCCAAGCTAATATTAATGCTGTCCAAGCCAACGCTAACAGTTTCTCGTGCTACTGTCAACGCCAGCATGAGCTAATGCTAACCCTAGCTTGAGTTGCCAACTCTAGCCCGTGCTTCTTTTAATGCTAGCCTGAGCTAATGCTAACCCTAGCTTGAGTCACTGCCAACATTTGACGGTGCTTCTTCTAATGCTAGCCTGAGCTAATGCTAACCCTAGCTTGAGCTACTGCCAACAGTTGACAGTGCTTCTTCTAATGCTAGCCTGAGCTAATGCTAACCCTAGCTTGAGCTACTGCCAACATTTGACGGTGCTTCTTCTAATGCTAGCCTGAGCTAATGCTAACCCTAGCTTGAGCTACTGCCAACAGTTGACAGTGCTTCTTCTAATGCTAGCCTGAGCTAATGCTAACCCTAGCTTGAGCTACTGCCAACAGTTGACAGTGCTTCTTTTAATGCTAGCCTGAGCTAATGGGAACTTTAGCCTGAGCTATTCATATTGTCCTTGTTGGACAGGAGGGAAACAACAAAGATGAATGCTGGAGAAGCACTCACTTTACAGACTAAGAATGAACGATGGACAGATCCACAGCTTGGGGTCCTTGTTCTCTTCCTCGTTAGGCCTCATCTTACCCATTTAAAAGATTTTGTTACAAATCCACAATTACCTTAAGGGCTTCCATTCATTTTGATCTGATCTGCTATCCATCGTCTTCTTCTGTCTCCTTCAGAAGTTCTATGATGTAAAGACAAGTTGAGTTTACACACTTGACATTTAGCGCAGCCATCTGTAACTTTTTTACTGTGAAATCAACAAAATAAAAGGTAAAAAAAATGCTGGTTGGTTTTGGACTAGGTTTACAGAAGTATTAATGCATTTAAATAGTTCCTTTGATATCCATCATGGTGAAACGGGTGTATGAGTAGCATGACGTCACATGCAATAGAGCAGTGGTTCCCAGCCTTTTTTCTTTTTACAAGGACCTCCTTTCCCGTGTTCAAGAGAAGACACGGCCCCCCCAACCCCAACTCCTATGCGCATGCACACAATTTAAAGTGACTAATTATAAACTTTATACAGACACGCAGAGTTATGCCTCTTACAGAGTTTTGTTTGTACTATTGGGTGTGTTATCTGGATTTTAAAAACATTATTTTTACAAATATAATCTTGTAAACCTCACAACCTCAGCACACAAAAAATTGTGGGGACCCCCTTGGGGGGGTCACAGACCCCAGTTTGGGGACCACTAATAAAAAAGGCTGAAAGAACAGTTTCCAATTATGTAAAAAAAAAAAACAACAACAACCATCCAGTATACCTTCAAACATACGCTCTTAAAGAGAAACATATTGGTAGATGAGAATTTGTTTTTTTTTTCTTTCCAACAGGTTCTGTCCCATTTGACCGTGAGGGAACGCTGTCTTTGTGCTTCTCTGGTTTGTAAGTATTGGAGAGACCTCTGCTTGGACTTCCAGTTCTGGAAGCAAATTGACCTCAGTGGCCTACAGCAAGTAAGAGACTTGTTTTCTCAGAAATTACTCTTTAATTTCAGGAAAGTTGCAAAAAATCACGATACTCGTTCACTTAATGTAAGACAGAAAAACCTCTTTCCCCCCCCTCTTTGTGGTGTTTGTTTCTTAGGTCAACGACGATCTCCTTGTGAAGATAGCTTCTCGGAGGCAGAACGTGACAGAGATCACCATCTCCGATTGCAGGGGGGTCCATGACCACGGTGTGACCTCCCTGGCCTCCCACTGTCCAGGCCTGCAGAAGTACACAGCCTACCGCTGCAAGCAGCTGGGTGATAGCTCTGTGATAGCTTTGGCTACACACTGCCCTCTTCTGGTCAAAGTGCATGTTGGTAACCAGGACAAACTCACAGATGCAGCATTGAAGAAGGTGTGTTTTAAAAAAAACCACTTGTGTTTCGCCAACAAATACTTTTCTTGTTGGCTTTACTTGTTTTTAGTTTTTACAGATAAAGTATAAAGACATTTGGAGTATTTATTATGTTAGAATGATTTATTTATGTTTTTGTCATCAGCTTGGATCAAACTGCAGCGAGCTGAGGGATGTCCACTTGGGTCAGTGTTACGGCATCACAGATGAGGGCATGATGGCCTTGGCCGGAGGATGTCCCAAACTACAGAAACTCTACTTGCAAGAAAACAAAATGGTCAGTTTGCCTTTTCTTTGTCAGCTAGCCGTCTGCTCCCTGCTTTCTCCTTGTCCTGTATAAGTTCTCTTCATACAGACACAAAGGCACGCGCACGCTGGTCGGGCAATGTGATGTTGGTGATTGAATAATTAGAAAACGAATGCAGCCAAATCTGTAGGCCACGACTACACACAGTTGTTAATTGATCAAAGAATAGATTTTTATCCACCTCTGGTTTAGATGTGTCAAATAATTGACAAATCATTTTCTTTTTTGCTCTCACTCTCAGTCTTCAAAACGAATACAAAAGCACCTGATCATAGACTGATTAAAAAACAAAACAAGGAAAAACAAATTAGCTTCAGGTTGCAATGTTTCTCTTTAATAATTTTATATTTTGACAAGTTTACAGTTTAAATTAACAGTAAAGTGTAAGAAAAACTTGTGTTTTCTCTTTTATCCCCCAAAATACATGTGAAATGTGTAAAAGTTAAATTAATTTGACACAATTCAAGATATGGATTGATAAGTATGCTAATTTGTAAATTTTTACACACACTCACGCATGCACAGACACACACACACACACACACACACACACACACACACACACACACACACACACACACACACACACACACACACACACACACACACACACACACACACACACAGAGAAAATAAGTGTCTTAACTGACCACCAGATGTCATTTTCTTTTCCAAACAGCTGACCAACTGATTCATCATTGAATGCCTTTCTACTCCCAACATCTCCTCTTTGAGTGACTGCTTTGAACTTTTAAAGCTAATTAATTCATTTCTGATATGTTATTAGTAAGAAGGCAGACAAACTCCGTTTCTGTTAACACAACACCCATCTTGCTCAGCCATCTCTCTTCTATAGTCATGACTCATTCTCCATCTTACTGCACACACGTTGTGTCTTAAGGTCCAGGTGCTGCACTTCTTCACAGTTAGTCTTTTTTACCATTCTTGATATTGTGTTTTTAAATCCATTAATACGATTTATTTTAAACATTTTAAACACAGTTTGTTTAAGTTAGCATCATGGTGCGTCAAAATGTGAACAGTATCCCCCTCCCTCACAAAGCATGGCCCTCTGACAGATTTCTTCTTTCCAAACGCTCGTTATCTCCATCCTCTTTGTTTCACTAATGCATTCCCATCTTTTCCCAGCTAATATTCCTTTGGAGTCGGTGAGTAATCATGACCTTGATGAATCGGCCCAGTGTAAATTGTCAGTATTAGCTCACTTTTTTAAAACCCCATTCATCAACTAAATAGTAAAGGAAATTAGCGATTAGGGCTAGGTGAGAGATTAATATTGCTGCTGATAATATTTCAGCAGGGCCGTATCGATTTCAGATGGTGATATTTCAGATGTGCGAGGGTTGCAGTTATTTAGCTTCCCATCATTAAGGCAGAGAGGAATGGGCTGTGCTTATACAGGAATTACGTCGTGGAAAGTGGTAATCTAGTTGCCTGGCCCACAGTTCCCATTAACTTGCCAGAAGTGATGATGACGGGGAAGCCTCTTATGCTCTCTGACAGCTTGGAAGACAGTTTCAGGTTCTCCACCTTATTGCTGATTTTATAGCTTTGTGGGAAGTGGTTGAAATTGCAGTCTCCAAATGAACGTGGTGCTTTGAGATCTAAAAATATGCTTCAACGTTTAGATTTTGACACCAAATGAGGGCTAATGGCCGAGTCACATATGAGGTGTATAGCAGCAGTAGCTCAGGTGGTAGAGCGGGTTGCCTCATGATCGGAGGGTCATGGGTTCGATTCCAGCTCCCGCCAGGGGTATCCTGCTGTTGTGTCCTTGGGCAAGACACTTCAACCAACTTGCCTGTGTTAGTGGTGGTCAGAGGGGCCGACGGCGCCAAATGGCAGCCTCGCCTCTGTCAGACCTCCCCAGGGCGGCTGTGGCTACAAGTAGCTTACCTTCACTATCAGTGTGTGAATGTGAGAGTGTGTGAAAGCGTCTTTGGGTGTCTAGAAAAGCGCTCTATAAGTTCAATGCATTATTATTATTATTATAGCTGTCTTGTACTTGGAGAACCTGGTTTCACACTAAATCAGAGAGATTAGAGACCACAAGAAAGGCTTTTCTAGAAGGTTTAAATATAAGTTTGTGGGAGCGTCGTTTGGGTTCAGTGAGCTGAGCCGTGAGACGGGCTGTTTGAATGGCAAAGTCGTGGGACAGAAGTGAAAGTGTCCTACTGAGATTCTCTCCTCCCCTCTTCCTACACCACATTCTTGTGTCTGTCTGTCCTAATCAGTCACAGATGAAGACGAGCCTTCCTCTCACTTTGATCTACCCGTTTTGTCCTCTTCGTTCTACAAAATTCAATAGTTAATTCTCTTTTGGGATGTGTCTTTGTCATGTGAGCACCCACAGATGTTGCTTTTCTCATTTTTCCTGCAGGGGTTTGTTTTTGGGAGTTAAGACTATATCAGGCTTTGGAAATGCTTGAATAGCTTTTAAGAGAAGATAATGACTAAAACAAACAAATGGTTGTTGTAAGAGAATAAACTGTTAGCTGCGGTGCTCTTGCAGGATGGAATATGTAATGAAAGTAACTTTTTTCATTTTAAAGGTCTTGTTCTCTGGAAAATCATGTAATACTTGGTCTTTTAAAATCTGATCAGTTGCAGATGCATCCCAAACAAAAGTATCCTCAACTCTTGTTGCTTGCATTAGCAGCAGAAGGGGATAAAAAGGTTCAGGGTCAGATAAAGCCGATCTTTTCTCTGTCTGAGGTAAAATTAGCATTCCTTTACAACGGTGCATTCATATTGTGTCCAGGACGCGTCATTTGGATTTCTAGGATGTCCAAGGAAGATCCTGCCTTTCTCGTCTCTGATTGGCTAGAAAGGCTCTACGACGATTGGCTATTTCATTTAACAGCAAACTGGCTGTCCTCGCTGCTGACTGTGTCCTGGGGGCACAGATCATCAGTGCCCCAGACAAGCTGGTTCTCAAAGTCAGAGACTCTCTTGGTCAGCTTGCTTCTCACACCAAACCTTCCGTCAGGAATCTTGGCGTGACCTTTGACCCGGCTCTCACCCTGGATTCTCATGTCAGCTCTCTTGTTCGCTCTTCCTTCTTCCATCTCAGGAACTTTGCTAAGCTGAGTCCCATTCTGTCCCGCTCTGAACTTGAGACAGTTCTCCACACCTTCATCTCCTCACGCTTAGACTACTGTAACTCTCTTTTCACGTGTCTGAGCAGAACCTCCCTGAACCGTCTACAGTTGGTTCAGAATGCCTGTGCTCGGCTTCTGACCAAGTCCTCCAAATACACCCACATCACCCCGCTTCTCCTCCAGCTTCACTGGCTGCCAGTCAACTTCAGGGTTCATTTCAAGATCCTGGTTCTGGTCTATAGGGCCTTACATGGACAAGCACCATCTTACATTGGTGATCTTCTTAGTCCCTACACCCCCAGCAGGTCCCTGAGGTCCAGTGACCAAAGCCTACTGGTTGTGCAGCACCAGGCTAAAGACCAGAGGTGACAGATCATTTGCTTCTGTGGCCCCCAGACTCTGGAACTCTCTCCCCCTGAGCCTGAGATCAGTGGACTCAGTGGTCTCCTTTAAAAAGCAGCTGAAGTCTCACTTGTTCAAGCTGGCTTTTGTATGACCTTCTTCACCTCTCTCTCTTTATTCTGCTCTCCCCACCTATTCCACCTTCCTCAGGATCCACTGATTTCCCTTTTTCCTATTCACTCTCTCTCTTTCTTAACATTTTTTAATCACAATTTTCTATTTTTTGCTCATTTAAAATATATTTTTAACAATTTTCTAAATTCTTTTTTATATTTTTACGTTTTTTGTTTTTGTGAAGCGCCTCATGGTTTTTATCTTGAGAGGCGCTATAGAAATGATACTTTCTTCTTCTTCTTCTTCTGCCACCAGCAGAAAGCTGTTTTGGGGAGTTTAATAATAATAATAATAATAATAATAATAAAAAACTTTATTAATCCCTCGGGTGAATTCCTTCGGGAAATTCAGTTTCCAAAAAAAGCAGCGCAACACCGACAGAGGTTACAGAACGTCAGAAAATATTATATAATAATAAAAATAGAAATAAATATAAAAATACAATTGAATTGCACCTTCCGGATATCAACGTCCTTAGCACCGTTGACCATTAAACCAATTTAACTGTTTAACAAAGGTACTTGCATTGAGGTATTGCACAGTGAAGTGAAGAGTCACTACAGCTTCGGTGTCCCCCCCTCCGTTGTCCTCCTGGTTCTCCTCCCTCTCCCCTCCAGAGAGGAGTTATACAGTCTGATGGCGTGTGGGACAAAGGAGTTTTTAAGTCTGTTAGTTCTCATCTTGGGGAGAAGCAGCCTTTCACTGAATAGACTCTTCTGTTTGTTTATGGCCGTGTGCAGAGGATGCCCAGCATTGTCCATGATGTCAAGCAGTTTTTTTAATGTCCTTTTCTCTGCCACTGACACCAACGTGTCCAGTTTCATGCCGACCACAGAGCCTGCCTTCCTGATCAGCTTCTCCAGCCTAGATGTGTCCTTCTTCGCTGTGCCACTCCCCCAGCACACCACAGCAAAAAGAAGTACTCCAGCAACCACTGACTCGTAAAACATCCTCAGGAGCTTCCTGCAGATGTTAAAAGACCTCAGCCTCCTGAGGAAGTACAGTCGGCCTTGGGCTTTCTTATACAGGTGGCCTGTATTGCATGACCAGTCCAGTTTATTGTCCATCCACAGCCCAAGGTACTTGTACTTAGTGACTACCTCCACCTCCTCCCCCTCTATCTTAATCGGCACTGGACCCTCTCTTGACCTCCCGAAGTCCACAACCAGTTCCTTAGTCTTTAAGGTGTTGAGTTGCAGGTGATTCGAGTGACTCCATGCGACGAAATCTCTCACCAGACCTCTGTACTCCGCGTCCTGATCATCCCAAATACACCCCATGATGGCTGTATCATCTGCGTACTTCTGAATATGGCATAATTCAGAGTTGTAGCTGAAGTCAGAGGTGTACAGGGTGAATAGAAGTGGGGACAGCACAGTTCCCTGTGGTGCTCCTGTGCTGCTGACCACAGTGCCGGACGTGATGTCCTTCAGCCTGACATACTGTGGTCTGTTAGTGAGGTAGTCAGTGATCCAAGCGACCAGGCAGGGGTCCACCTCCATCCTGTTCAGTTTTTCCTGAAGCAGACCAGGCTGGATTGTATTAAAGGCACTGGAAAAGTCAAGAAACAGGATCCTGACCGAGCCTTTTCCCCCATCCAGGTGTGAGTAAGCTCTATGCAGGAGGTACAGGATGGCATCCTCCACTCCGACACCCGCCTTATATGCGAACTGTAGTGTGTCCTGGGCATGTTGTACCTGTGGTCGGAGGAGGTTGAGGAAGAGCCTCTCTAAGGTCTTCATAAGATGTGATGTCAGTGCCACCGGTCGGAAGTCATTCAGCTCATTGGGCCGGTTCTTTTTGGGGACCGGAACGATGCAGGATGTCTTCCAGAGGACGGGCACTCTCCCCAGTCGCAGGCTGAGATTGAAGACTCGTTGTAGCGGCTCCCCAAGTTCAGTAGCACATGCCTTAAGCATCCTGGGACACACCTCATCTGGGCCTGCTGCCTTGCTGGGGCGAAGTTTCCTCAATTCTCTCGTGACCTGGTCCACTGTGACACTGGGAGATGATTGAGAGAAGTTATGAGGTAAATGATTGAAAAAGGGGGGTGTCATAGTGTCATGAAGGGGGGGATGTGAGGGAGGTAGGAGAGTGGTTAGATGGCTCTGTAGTAAGAGTGAGGGTGAGAATGAGGGGGAGGGTGTGTGGATTGTGGGCTGGTCAAACCTGTTGAAGAAGTAGTTAAGTTCGTTTGCCATCTCCACAGTCCCCCCCACTGTGTTTTTCTTAATGTTGTGGCCTGTTATAGTTTTCACACCATTCCAGACCTCTCTCATATTGTTCCTCTCCAACTTCTGCTCCACCTTCCTCCTGTAGGTGTCCTTTGCTTCCCTCAGGCAGCGTTTCACCTCCTGCTGTGCTGCTTTCATCTCCTCCTTCACTTTGCTCCTAAATGCCTTCTTCTTCATGTTCAGGACAGCTTTGACTTCCCGTGTTACCCACGGTTTGTTATTGGGATAACACCGTACCGTCTTAGCAGGGGCGACTGTGTCCACACAAAAGTTAAGGTAATCTGTCAGACAATGTGTCGCCCCCTCTATGTCCTCACCATGTGGGCTCAGAAGCACATCCCAGTCTGTGGTGTCATAACAGTCTCTCAGAGCATCCTCCTTTTCTGGGGTCCATTTCCTGATGGAGCGTGTTGTAACAGGCTGCCTTTGGACGAGGGGTATGTATTGTGGCTGTAGATAAACCAGGTTATGGTCTGACTTCCCTAGTGGGGGGAGGGGGGTGGCTCTGTATGCATCCTTCACATTAGCATACAGTAGGTCAATTGTCCTGTTGTTCCTTGTGGGACAATTCACAAACTGGTGAAAAGCAGCCAGAGTAGAATCCAGTGTGGCATGATTAAAATCTCCAGAAATAATAATGGCTATAATAAAAAGTTTAGTAAAGAAAATGTGAACTTGGCGCTATAATACACATTCCGTCCTGGTTTGCACAATATTTTATGTTTTATGTTTCATAAAAAACTGAAAAACGTAAAACGTGAATTTTAAATCTTGTTGCATTTATCAAACCGTTGGACTTACTTTAAATCTCTTGGCTCTGAAGCATTAGAGTACATAGGACAAACCTATGCACCTTACCTGGGTTACCTATTCTGCCAAGCTGTGTGCATCAGGTCTGTTTCTTTTCTAGAATAATGAAAACTGGTGAAAAATAGGTCTAAATCATAATCAGCTTTAACTTAATTTTTGATTAAATGATGCACATTTAATCTGATTATGAGAGATGTGCTCTAAGTTGTAAACGGCCTTAACCTATTAAAGCAGGATAGCCTAATAATGAATTAATAAGATAGCCCCAATAGAGCCAACAGATATAAAGTCAGTCTACAGTGTGATAAAATGCTACAAGAATTATTAGAAGTTCACATTTGATGTTTTTCAGGTTATTTTATGAAAGAAACTGAACCTGGTTTGTTGCAAAACAGGAAAGGATGTTTATTATAGCCATCAGTTCACATGTTCTCCAAAAAACTCCTCAAGATCTGGCTGTAAACATAAAAACCTGCAGCGAGGGAAAACACGAAATAGCCAATCGTAGTAGAGCCCTTCCAGCCAATCAGAGGTGAGAAAGGCGGGACCTTCCTTGGACATCCTAGAATTCCAAATGACGCATCCAGGACAGAGCAGAGCGTCTCTCGGCTAATAGAAGCTAATTATTAGCATTAGCAACTCAGCATCTAGTGGAACACATTCAAGCTTGGGGTATTTATGGAGATAACGCATTTTTACGACCCCCAGCTCGTCTAGGAGATGATGGTTTGAGGGCGTAAAGAAAAATGTGTGTAAAACCAGACCAACCCAAGATTTACTCTCTTAGAGGAGTTTATTAACTAAAAACACTGCTTTATGCAGGCAAAGGAACAATGAATACAAAACCGAAAGGATGTCCATACTGGGGAATTAATGATAATACAAAACACAAGGACCATCCAGGACTGGGCAAAGAACAATAATATTAATAAACACAAAACGCCGGGACTAAACCGGGAAACTAAGGGAATGAGTTAAACACAAAAAGCTCCACCAAAAGGGTGAGCTGAACTCTTTAACGAGTAATAATAAACACAAAAAGCTCCACCAAAAGGGTGAGCTGAACTCTTCAACGAGAATTTTAAAGAAGACAAAAAACGAGCTCTGAACTAGGAAGAATAACCAAACCACACAGGTTGCACAACGAGACTAAATAAGTCAGCTCTAGGAGGGAAAAGAGGAACACCAGCTTTAACACTCAGGCCTCTGCTAAGCTTCCCTCCTCGAATGACAGAGGGAGCTGCCTTTTAAAGGAAGCTCCCTGATTGAGGGATTAGCAACACCTGGCTCAACTGGAGCAAGGAGAACAGGAGGAGCACCGAGGCCATCTTGTGGCCACCAAACGGACAGCGTCCGTAACACCCTCCCCCTCAAAACAACAACTAAAATTTATTTTTGTTGTTGCCACTAAAAACAAGAGTGCTCCCACTAACTAATTAGAAACAAAACAACTAACTAACTAACTAAAATCCCTGGATCTCTGAAGGCGGGCTGATTAAACACAAAAATATCGCGCTGCGCTGATCCTCAGCGCTGCGGAGTGTCCCCGAGATGGTAGCTTGCGCTACCAACACTAGCCTTAAAGGGAGATCCTTACAGCTAAACCAAAACAAAACTACTTGGGAGCCTCAATCTGCGTGGCATCGGGATAGCGCGTCAGCCATCAAGTTGTCCGTCCCCTTCTTGTGGCGGACCTCGATGTTGAACTCCTGGAGGAGGAGAGCCCATCTCATTAGGCGTTGATTTGAGTTGAACATACGGTGGAGGAAGGTCAGCGGGTTGTGATCTGAGAAAACAACAGTGGTGAAATGGCTGCAGACATACACATGAAAATGTTGCAGGGACCAAATTAAAGCCAGAGTTTCCTTTTCTATTGTAGAGTAGTTGCGTTGTGACTGGTTGAACTTCCTGGAGAAATAGCAGACGGGGTGATCAAGTCCGTTAGCATCCTCTTGGAGGAGAACAGCTCCTGCTCCGGCGTCAGAGGTGTCAACCTCGATTTTAAATGGCCGGGACAGATCAGGAACAGCCAGGATCGGTGCACAACACAAGATTTCTAAGAAAGAGTAAAACCTGGGGACAGACTGGGGTTTAAGAAAAAGGAATGTCAGTGACAGGAGTAGAGCTATCAGCAGCGAGTGCAAAACAAGGAGTTTGTCCATTCTCTGAGCTGTTACTAAAACATCATGACTTATAGGGAAGTTCACAGCAACCTGGGGCTTCATAACAGCAGTGGTATCTGCACCGGAGTTGTCGTCTGCCAGGAAAGGATGCAACACAGAGTCACGGAGAGTTATCTCCGGATCCTTTTTAGCTTGAGCTCTAGTTATCACACAAGCAGGCAGAGGGGCTTCATCATGAACTTCGGGTTCTAAAATGAGTTCAGGCAGAGGTACGACCAAACCTCCAGCTGCATCATTTCCTAATATTAAATCAACTCCCTTTGTAGGGAGTTCGTCCAACACACCAACCAGAAAATCACCCGAGACTAAGGGACAGGTCAATTTAATGTGGTGCATTTCGGCCGAGACACCTCCCATCTCGATGCCTTGCAGCATCACCGAATAGCCGGCTTGGCTATCTTTAGAAAAGGGCAGCAAACTTCTTTTTATTAAAGTCAGGGAAGCTCCTGTGTCTCTCAAGATAACAACTTTTTTGTCAGCTTCAGAACCCGGAAGAGACACAAAACCCTCCGAAAGGAACGGCTTAAAGCAGGGACTGGGCTTTTCAGCGTGAGTTTTGTTACAGCAAGCTATTTCAGGTCGGTCCTTATTTGGAGAACTTCCGGTTCTACGGTTCTTTAGTTTCAGAGAATAACAATCACGGATGACGTGGCCACGTTTATGGCAGTAGAAACATTCGGGTTTTTCAGAATTCGAGGACGGAGTTAATCTTACACTGGGTCTGAATACACGGTTCGCGTCAGTACGAGTCTCTCTGACCCGGTGAGTGAGGGAGAACTCATCGGCGAGGAGAGCAGCTTCAGAGAAAGAATTCACTTTCTGTTCGTTCAAATAAAGAACCAGTTTTTCAGGCAGATGTCGTTTGAACTCTTCTATTAAAATGAGCTCCTTTAGATCAGACAAAGTGGAAATATGCGAAGCAGAACACCATTTCTCAAACAACATAGACTTCATGTGAGCATACTCAACATAGGACTGATTTAACTTAGGTTTCTCGAATCTGAAGCGCTGTCTGTAGGCTTCAGGAACTAGTTCATACGCTGTGAGTACGGCTGACTTTACCTTGTCGTAATCTGTACCGTCTGTTGGAGACAGAGCGGATACCACCTGAAGGGCCTTACCTGTTAACCTGCAAGTCAAGAGGAGAGGCCAGACCTCGCGAGGCCACTGCAGCGTCGCAGCGATCCGCTCAAAGGCAAGGAAGTAGCCGTCCACTTCTGTCTCCCGGAACTGGGGCAGCAGCGTAATGCATTTGCTGACATCAAACGGTGTCGTTTGCAACGGCGAACTGGCAGGTGTCACTGGATCTGGGCGAAACCCCGCACGGGAGGTAGACGAGTCATCAGGTTCTTGAGAAGGAGTCCATGCCGCGTCAGGAACGGACTTTTTGTTGCGTAGCTCGATCTCGAGCATCTTAAGCTGAGTTTCAGCGTCCAGTCTTTTTAAATCCATTTCATGGCGTAACCGCCGTTCGAGAGCGCGTTCATCAGCCTCCATGCGCAGGCGAGCGAGCCGGAGCTTCAGGCGAGCTCCACTGAGTGGAGAAGTCGAAGGACTCAGATCTGGTGACGATGAGCCGGAAGAGGATTCTTTTGGCTTGACCTCTTTTTCTGGAGCCACCGGAGGCGATGAAGGGCGAGAGCCGGTCTCAGAAGGAGGCGGAAGGATCTCGTGAGCCTCCAAATAGTCCACAACGAACTTCCGTAGAGCGTCTTTCGGGAGCGATTTCGGGACAACCTGATCGAAGTGGGCAGCTACTTCCTGCAGGTCGGCTTTTCTGCAACGCTCCAGCAGCCGGCGCGAGGGAGCCTCCACAAAAGCCCGCAAGTCAAAGGTTGCCATCGTGACGTCCGCTCCACCTCCAAGAGAGGAAACAAGGTTAGTCCAGAAACACAAAAAGATGGTAAACCGGGAATAAATGTACAATATGACAAAAAATATCCCGGACGAGCCCCCACTCTTTTACGACCCCCAGCTCGTCTAGGAGATGATGGTTTGAGGGCGTAAAGAAAAATGTGTGTAAAACCAGACCAACCCAAGATTTACTCTCTTAGAGGAGTTTATTAACTAAAAACACTGCTTTATGCAGGCAAAGGAACAATGAATACAAAACCGAAAGGATGTCCATACTGGGGAATTAATGATAATACAAAACACAAGGACCATCCAGGACTGGGCAAAGAACAATAATATTAATAAACACAAAACGCCGGGACTAAACCGGGAAACTAAGGGAATGAGTTAAACACAAAAAGCTCCACCAAAAGGGTGAGCTGAACTCTTTAACGAGTAATAATAAACACAAAAAGCTCCACCAAAAGGGTGAGCTGAACTCTTCAACGAGAATTTTAAAGAAGACAAAAAACGAGCTCTGAACTAGGAAGAATAACCAAACCACACAGGTTGCACAACGAGACTAAATAAGTCAGCTCTAGGAGGGAAAAGAGGAACACCAGCTTTAACACTCAGGCCTCTGCTAAGCTTCCCTCCTCGAATGACAGAGGGAGCTGCCTTTTAAAGGAAGCTCCCTGATTGAGGGATTAGCAACACCTGGCTCAACTGGAGCCAGGAGAACAGGAGGAGCACCGAGGCTATCTTGTGGCCACCAAACGGACAGCGTCCGTAACACGCATACACGTAACATTTTTTACCTAAGAAAGAAGAGAGAACAAAGGAAATTAGTCATGTTGCTGTTAGCCAATCATCTGTGAGATGTTTGCATATCATAAATAATGAGTAAGACTCCACTTCCTGCCATTTTCAGTCTCCCTCTCCAATGAAAAAGTAGCGCAGAAGTTTTTCCGCCCAACTAACAAAGCGTTAATTATTACTAGACTACAGCAAATTTACTGGGAAACAAACTAGTGAATGAGAGCTTTAAGGTATGAACTTGGTTATTTTTTAAAATAAATGATAAAACAAATTTGTTAAGTTAATGAAAAAAATAAAACACCTCAAAAGTCACTCCAAAGCTTGCTTACAAACTCAGTTAGCCCAGGGCTAAATGAGCCCGGGGCCATGGATAACCCTGGGCTAAAAGCGCCGTGTGAAGAGCAGGTGACTCCGGTGTATCGCTGCGCCCCCTCTTCCTTCCACATCCAGCCTTCATTCTTTATTGGCATTCATCCAGTATTTATGCCATGGTTGGGTTTATTGCACCAGCTGCCTTTCAAGGCTTGTTTTCATCTTTGGAAGTGTTTGCTTTCTACTTTCTGCCATTCATATTCAGTTCTGTCCCAACACCTCGAAGGGCAGAGGCTATGAGAATAGCAAATGTCCTCTCTCTTCATCTCGCTTCAGTTAGCTGTAGGGGTGGAGAGGCATCCTCGAAAGTTTCTGTCGGTTTCCCCTAGACCAGCTGGTGAATGAGCGCTCGAGTCGTCCCCCCCCCCAAAGAAAAACTTTTGATAAGTTTTCTGCAATTTTCCTTTCAGTTAAATGATTTGCAGTTTTGCTTTGGAAGCACTTTTCTTCTTCAGTCTTCCAACTAATCGTTATCTGTCCTTCGCTTAATTTTCCTGCAACGCAATTGAAACATTTCTCTACGGACTCATCTCAAAGACACCATGTCTACCTTTAGCTTGTGATTATTTACACTTTTTAATTAGTTGGAAATGTGCAAATGTAAGTGGAATCAAGGTGACCTAACAGAGATTACTGCGTGGCCTCAATTTATTACACAGTTAAAACTACGCACGTGCAATTCAAGCCTTTTTGCTGTGTCGTAGACGGGAGGATAAAGTCTCTGATAGTGGGACAACGTCGGAGACGAACTGTCAGTGTGAGTAGTCACTCTTGGCTACAGTTCATTGAAAGGGGCTTCATCTCCTGCTTTGACTGGCTGTCTGTCTGATTTTCCAGTAGTTTGGCTTTTCCTGGCTTGAAGATCGACAGCAAGGTTCAATCAGACGTAATCACAGATCGGAGAGTATATTTACATTAGCAAATGTAATTAGCCAGATTAGAGGGAACACAAATACAAAGGAAGTGATGATGATGGCTGTCAGGTATTATGGGATAGACCTTTTGACATGAACAAACCAGCTTTAACCCACAAACTAAACAAAAACAACACTCACTGGGAAGCTTGTGAGTTGAATGGCTGCCAAAGGCACTGGAATCTCCCCTGGAAACTTTGTTCATGTATTGGACCGTAACTGGAGATAAATACAACCACTCTGGCCACACACACACATGCACGCACGCGCGCACGCACGCACGCACACACACACACACACACACACACACACACACACACACACACACTGCTCTGTCCGTCTTTCCAATCCCCTCTAGTCTTCTTAGACAGCTGTTTGGACTTTTCAGGAAGTTGAGTGTCAGATGTTGCGTGATCTGTTTAGTCAGTTTAACAGCTAATGGCACTGGATTATGTCTGTCAGAGCGAGGAAAGGCACCAGAGTTTCCATCGTGTCATGTCATCAAAAGCACGGTCCTCTTCTGCTCCGTTGTTTGTCAAATAACTGGTTTCTCTGTGTTGGTTTTGGAAGTAGCTATATGTGAAGCAGAAAAAAACTGTAAGAATGTTTTGAGCATCTTTTGTTTTGCCTGCAGGACTGAAATGGTTTTTAGGATATTTAGAAAATTATTTTACGTACATTCCTTTCTTCTCAAGAAATGATAAATATGAAATAGAAACAGTCTGCAATGGTAATCCTGAGTTTTATTGTAAATGACCAACTAACTAGGAATAAGATCTGTTAATTATTTATATTATTTACAAGGTTATTTTTAAAATTATGCAAAGTGCATAAAAAACTCTTCCTGGGCTGTCACCTTACCGTGGTGAGTGAAGTTGTCTGAGGCTTTCTGCCTCTGGTAGGGTCACCCATGGCAAACAGGTCCTAGGTGAGGGATCAGACAAAGAGCAGCCTGAAGACCTCTTATGATGAATTATATAGATGGAAACCGTGTTCCCTCTCCCGGACATGGGTCACCGGGGCCCCCCTCTGGAGCCAGGCCTGGAGGTGGGGCACGTTGGCGAGTGCCTGGTGACCGGGCTTTCACCCATGGAGCCTGGCCGGGCACAGCCCGAAGAGGAAACATGGGTCCCCCTTCCAGTGGGCTCACCACTCGTAGGAGGGAGGTTCCTACTAGATATAGTCAGACTCACCTCAATGCATGGCCCTGGCTCTGGAACCAGTTTCCTTGAGAGGGGTTGGACTTTCTACCACTCTGGAGTTGCCCCCACTGAGAGGCACCGAGCAGGGGTCGGCATATTAGTTGCCCCCATCTTGGTGCCTTTACGTTGGGGTTTACCCCAGTGAATGAGGGTAGCCTCCCTCCGCTTACGTGTGGGGGGACGGGTTCTGACTGTGGTCTGTGCTTATGTACCGAACTACAGTTCAGACTACCCACCCTTTTTGGAGACCTTGGAGGGGGTGCCGGAAAGCGCTCCATCCGGTGACTCCCTCGTTCTGCTGGGGCACTTTAACGCTCACGTGGGCAACAACAGTGAGACCTGGAGAGGTGTGGTTGGGAGGAACACCCCCCCTGATCTGAATTCGAGTGGTGTTTTGTTAATGGACTTCTGTGCCAGTCATGGAATGCCCATAATGAACACCTTGTTCAGACATAAAGGTGTCCATTGGAGGTGGGAAAAATGATCAATTCTAAGATGCATCGCGATTCAGCCGTGCATGATTCCGCATCGATGCAGCAACGTGACATAATGAGATTTTCTCCCTATGTCTATGTCTATGCGAGCCAATTTAAAACAGAAAAGGCGGACAGGGATACAGGGCCAACATTACCAGTAATCACAGATGTACCCGTTACATTTAAATTGGATGTCTGGGCTAATTTCGGTTTTGGGATCCTGGATGTGAAAGAATCACTTAACACAGTATTTGTTTACTATTTTTAAGTTCAATAATATTCTATCTTAAAGCTGCTCTACCGAAAACATTATTTCTTATATTATTTAAGTAATTATAGGCAGTACATTTTAAAAATTATTGCTCACTATAGTGAATAGATGAATGTTCTGTTTTTCGGGGGGGGGGGGGGGGGGGGGGGACGGTGTGCTGCTGACCTCTACTCAGGACGTTGTGGATCGGTGGGCAGAATACTTCGAAGACCTCCTCATTCCCACCGATATGTCTTCCAGTGAGGAAGCAGAGTCTGGGGACTTTGGGTTGGCCTCTCAAGTCTCTGGTGCTGAGGTCACTGAGGTGGTTAAAAAGCTTGTCTGTGGCAAGGCTCCAGGGGTGGATGAGATCCGCCCGGAGTTCCTTAAGGCTCTGGATGTTGTTGGGCTGTGTTGGCTGACGCGGCTCTGCAATATCGCGTGGACATCGGGGGGCAGTACACTGGACTGGCAGACCGGGGTGGTGGTCCCCTTATTTAAAAAAGGGGACCGCAGGGTGTGTTCCAACTACAGGGGCATCACATTCCTGAGCCTTCCTCATAAGGTCTATTCAGGGGTTCTGGAGAGGAGGGTCCGTCAGATTGTTGAACCTCAGATTCAGGAGGAGCAATGTGGTTTTCGTCCTGGCCGTGGAACACTGGACCAGCTCTATACCCTTAGGGGGATCCTGGAGGGTGCGTGGGAATTTGCCCAACAGGTTTACATGTGTTTTGTGGATTTGGAGAAGGCGTTTGACCGCGTCCCTTGGGGGCCCTGTGGGGGGTACTCTGGGAGTATGGGGTACCAGGCCCTCTGATACGGGCTGTTAGGTCCCTGTATGACCGGTGTCAGAGCTTGGTCCGCATTGCCGGCAGTAAGTCGGGCTCGTTCCCAGTGAGAGTTGGACTCCGCCAAGGCTGCCCTTTGTCACCGATTCTGTTCATAACCTTTATGGACAGGATTTCTAGGCTCAGCCAAGGTGTGGAGGGCATCCATTTTGGTGGCCTGAGGATCAGGTCTCTGCTTTTTGCAGATGATGTGGCCCTGTTGGCTTCATCAGAACGTGATCTTCAGCTTTCGCTGGAGCGGTTCGTAGCCGAGTGTGAAGCAGCTGGGATGAGAATCAGCTCCTATAAATCTGAGACCATGGTCTTGTTTCGGAAAAGGGTAGAATGCCTTCTCCGGATCAGGGATGAGGTCCTGCCCCAAGTGGAGGAGTTTAAGTATCTCGGGGTCTTGTTCACGAGTGAGGGAAAACTGGAGCATGAGATCGATAGGCGGATTGTTGCTGCATCTGCAGTGATGCGGGCGTTGTACCGGTCTGTCGTGGTGAAGAGAGAGCGGAGTCAGAAGGCGAAGCTCTCAATTTACCGGTCGGTCTACGTTCCTACCCTCACCTATGGTCATGAGCTTTGGGTAGTGACCGAAAGAACGAGATCGCGGATACAAGTGGCTGAAATGAGTTTTCTCCGAAGAGTGGCTGGGCTCTCCCTTAGAGATAGGGTGAGAAGCTCGGTCATTTCGGGAAAGACTCGGAGTAGACCCACTGCTCCTCCAGATCGATAGGAGCCAGTTGAGGTGGCTTGGGCATCTGGTCAGGATGCTTCCTGGACGCTTCCCTGGTGAGGTTTTCCAGGCACGTCCAACCAGGAGGAGCCCTAAAGGTAGACCCAGGACACGGTGGATGGACTATGTCTCTCACCTGGCCAGGGAACGCCTTGGGATTCCCCCCGAGGAGCTGGCCCAAGTGGCTGAGGAGAAGGAAGTCTGGGCCTCTTGCCTTAGGCTACTGCCCCAGCGACCCGACTCCGGATAAGCGGCTGAAAATGGATGGATGGCATAAAAAACTAAATCAAACAAGCAAACAAAAGAATTATAATCATTGTACCATTCATTCTTTCAATTTTCAATTGAAAGTGAGA
This sequence comes from Nothobranchius furzeri, assembly GCF_043380555.1. NCBI lineage: Eukaryota > Metazoa > Chordata > Actinopteri > Cyprinodontiformes > Nothobranchiidae > Nothobranchius > Nothobranchius furzeri. The sequence continues at coordinate 53,096,196 of NC_091757.1, read as the reverse complement.
AATCAAAGAATGAAAAAGTGATTGGTTTTTGGTTATTTATTTTTGAGTCTGATTGGGTAGTTTGTCTTAAAGTTGAAGTGGTAGCAGCCGACTGTTTCTCCTTCTCTGATATAATTGGACTTTGAACCTATCACAGAGGTGGTGGTCTGTTGCTAAATACACAAGTACGTAACGAATGGTGGACCCAGAGAAGTGCAGCGGTTCGTCGTACAAGGGTTGCTTTCAGTTTAAAATGTGGAGGAGGTTTTTAGACAAAGGGGAGAGAACAACTTTATTCTTTTTTTTAATTATAATTTTACTATGTTAAGAGGCACTAAATATGTTTTAAACTCATTTGTTTTCCAAATTTGTCATCGCAGCTTTAACAGTTTTTCCTTTTACATCCTCAGTTCTGAGTTAACAGCACATTTCTGTCTCCGATATCCGCCTTTTCGTTGCTTCATTGAAGTGCTTCTGTATTGATCCACTGCCCCAAAAAGCTCCTCGTTCGGTGTTTGTGTGTTCGGGGCCGTTTACTGTTTGGCCTTTCCCTGAGAAGAAATCAGATGCATTAATGAGCTCTGACTTGAACTCGGACTGCCGGCTGCGCCCAGACACATACTTTGTCGATATGCTCCTTCTGCCGAAGAACAAAAGAAGTTCGAAAGGCGAGAAAAAGAAAGGGGAGGAAGTGAAAGCGCTTTTGGAAATGCGAGCCAGCGAAGCGCCCTTCCAAAGAGGCATGTCCCCTTGCTACTGTGAGTCCTTTTCAATATTAGTCACCCCAGGAAAGAGGTTGAGCATCAGCAATAGGGTTTTTTCCCTGTTGTGCCCTAAAGTCTATCAATAACACAGGTTAAATTGCTTTTAAAAACAAGAAGTAAGAGAAGAAAAACACCCCAGTAAGGCAGAATTCTCACTTGGATTTTCTTAGTGGTTCTGTTAAAAGCGTTAACCTTGTGGGGAAAAAAAGCAAAGTCAAGTGAATGGCAGACGTTAAAACTTAGTGTTGGGACCCCTGACAAAGCCGACTTTCTGTTGCTAAACGGCGACAGAATGCCAAAACGACAAAACTTATGCCAGAGTTGGATTGACAGCACATAAATGGAAAGCAGATGAAGGATTTTTAGGGAAACTCCTGGTAATGTTTTGTTAATAGGAAAATAGTGGCTGTGGATTTTTTAAACTGAGTCATTGTTTATGCTTTTCACTGTGAGAGGCAATCTTTACTACAGTCTAAAGGCGAAAAACTAGATTGAGTCAAATACCTATGAAGACAGTAGGATTTTTTTCTCTCTGAATGGCTAAACATTTATATATGTACATATATATACACATAAATATACATGTATATATATATATATGTACATATATGCATGTATATATATATATATATATACGTATGTATGTACATGTATGTATGTACATGTATGTATGTACATGTATGTATGTATGTATGTACATGTATATATGTATGTACATGTATGTATGTATGTATGTATGTATGCATGTATGCATGTATGCATGTATGCATGTATGCATGTATGCATGCATGCATGCATGCATGCATGCATGTTCTCGATCCCCAGTGAGTCGTCGTGGATGGCTGCTTATACTGAGCCAGGATCCTCTGGAGGTTTCTTCCTGTTAAAAGGGAGTTTTCCTCTCCACTGTTGCTATATGCTTGCTTAGTATGAGGATTGCTGTAAAGTCACTGACACTAGTCAGTGACTTGATGCAATTTGCTGGGTTCCTTATATAGGAAACATTTTTTTTCTGATTGGCTTAATGAACTGACCTGAATTGGAATGTTTATTATGTGAAGTGCCTTGAGACGACTCTTGTCGTGATTTGGTGCTATATAAATAAAGTTGAATTGAATATGTATATATGTATGTATGTATGTATGTATGTATGTATGTATATATGTGTATGTATGTGTATATATATATGTATACGTGTATGTATGTATATATATATATGTATATGTGTATGTATGTATATATGTATATATATTTGTATGTATTAGGGGTTTCATGAACTAGTCAACTTCACTGCTCTGTAGTGACTTTTTGTGCCTGTCATCGTCTAGTCGCTGTCACGTGATAATGACCGACAAGATGCAGTCCTTGGAAAAGACAGCAGGTGATGAGTCCCTGCGCGTGGGGAGGCGATGCGCTGTGCCAGAGCGTCGGTATTTACACCCGCCGTAAAACGGACATTTAACCAAATTGTGACCTTTACACACTTGAAAATTTAACCTTCCCCTCACCCCCATCCTAATCTTAACCAGCTTGCACATGCAAAGCTCTGATCGTTGACACGCTTCAGACATCTGCGTCCTGAGCACGGCCACAGTAACATTATCAAATTAGGTGTCACCACCTCAAAAACAAATTAAACACGCGATCGTTCATGTTGGCTCATTTCCTTTTATGTTTTCTGTCTTTAATTTGTGCATGATGATTTTCGATGCTGTGGAGCGGGGCACATCACCTGTTTTGTCCTCCGGTGACGCACCTCACTATTGCGGCCGGCGAGCACTCCGCTGTTTTTGTGGTCGGTAGATCTTTTAGAACTGCAGTTCAAAGGTAACTCATGAGGTGAATATATATGAAGCCAGGTAGCAGTTTTTCTTTAGGATTGAGAGGAGATGCAGGAAGATAATAGACAGGCAGGACAGAAAAATAGTCAAATAGAAACAAGTTTGTTTTTGTACCTGGTGGTTGCAATAAACAGACACCATTGAAGGTAATCAGAAGTGAGGAACAGAAAATGAAATAATTATTTTAATGTTTAGAGCAGCAGGAACTCTGAGAGGCTGCAGATGCATCAGTGAGTTTGCGGCCGCTGCGCAGGGGGAGGGGGGAGAGGGCTGAAGCAGGAACTACCGTTGTTAAAAGAGATGTGTTTAACTTTGAAAATGTGGGCGCAATTTTAATTGTCAAAAACTCCAGCGAACCAACCGACCCCCACCACCCCACCCCCCCTTCCCCCCCGCTTCAGGTGTATGACATCATCAACGACTAGTCAAAGTCGACTTAATTTTCATTACTTGACTGTCGACTTTAAAAAAAATTAAGTCATGCAGCCCCTAATATATATATGTGTGTGTGTGTGTGTGTGTGTATATGTGTGTGTGTGTATATATGTATGTGTGTGTGTGTATATATGTATATGTGTTATATGTATATATGTGTGTTTATTTGTATATGTGTGTTTATTTGTATATGTGTGTGTATATATATATATATATATATATATATATATATATATATATATATATATATATATATATATATATATATATGTATATGTATATATATGTATATGTATATATATGTATATGTATATGTGTGTATTTATGTGTTTATATGCACACACACACACACACACACACACACACACACACACACACACACACACACACACACACACACACACACACACACACACACACACAGCACCCAACATGTTCAGTCATGCTCATGGTAGAAGTGTTGCTTATGTCCTGCAGAGGGTGCTGTAGGACTGGGGTAGAAAAGCAGTGATTCAAGCATGAGCACAACACCAGGCAGCTGACTGCTCTTCTACCTCTCAAAGATCCCAAACTATTTTCTAAATTAGCATTTGAGTAAAACGCTTTTCATATTTTTCTGTGATTTCAAATAAAATACTGTAGGAAGATTTCCGCTCTAAATCAGTTGCATCTTGGTTTTAAACTGGTTTTACTTGCATAAATATCTGCGCACGGTGCATCTCACGTCCTATGCAAGGACTTGAATCCCATTAAAATGAAAATGTGTGTTGTTTCAGCCATAAATAGGAACTCTGTGTGACCTTTGTGGCGGTAATATATAATCTCTTAGTGCTGGAGCTGTTGTAGCGGCACTCATCTCCATTACATTATCAAGCCTTCGCCTGCAGCTATCAGAGCGCCAGAAAGGCTCTGAGTAAGTGAGACTTTCACAATCTATGCATTCTCACTTGCTGATTCTGGCAGAGTGCTCGGACAGACTGATGTCAGAGGTAGCAGAGAAAGCTGTAAAGAAATCCACTTTTCAGGTTTCACAGATCGTCCCGCCTTCAGGCAATTACCTTGTGGTGGTGTAAATGAACAGCTGATGTTGTGTTATCAGTTTGAAGAAGGATGATGTCAGTAGACGTTAGAAGCTGCATCATTTCATGTAAACACTTTTTAAATATTTACATTCAGTTGTTCATTACAGTTAATTACATGATCCTTGGTAGTGCCAATGTAGCAGCATTCCTTCTATTGCAGCCTGGGAATGTTTCAGGTAGGCGTTTCATCATATTTCTACCAGAAATTTGAAATTGATGGTGGTGTAAAGATTTATAAGTTAGTGTTTGCATAAAGCGCTTTAATATTTTTGAGATTAGGGTTTTCGATTAAATAGAATGAAACATAAAAAAGGGATACTTTGCAACTATTTAATATTTTTAAATCCTTTTCTTGACGCAGTATGTGCTAAAAAGATGCTTTCAAGGGTTAATGAAAGGCCACATGACCCCTATCGCCCCCTGTGGCCAGAATACCGCATTTGCAACTTCTGTGTGGTGGGCTGCCACCTTTTGGACTAGGAAAAAATTGAGCTTACATACCTGGCGCTGCAGTCTTTCCTGCATGTTTTAGATCATGAACACAGCTGATTTGTGTAGTTTAGTGATAAATAACTCTTGTAGACACCAAGGAAGGCTAGGAGACATTTCAGCTGTTAGATTAAGGTGTTATAAAGACAAACGCACAGTGAGAAGCACGGGCGGCGTTAGACCCGGCTACTTGGGCTCAAGCCCTGACTGTTTTATGAAAAGCCACGGATCTAAAACGTGGAAGTAACATGCAGTACCAAAGTCCAACAGAGAGGGAGCAGCTGGCAGTAGTTTCTATACAGCCTGCCTGACCCCTGCTTTCCACCGGAGCCGTCAGCAGCACGTTACTGCAGCGGCACGTCTTGCTCGCGTAAGCTGCTGCTTGGCCCTTCCCACGAGACGCGAAGCAGCAGGGGAGCAGCTGTCACCGACCGAGCACGAAGTCACACGAGTGACTTCGTCAGTAAACACAACAACAAGCAGGAGAAAACTACAACATGGCTCCAAAAGGTTTGTGTTTTATGTTCTGTCCGTTTTCTAATCGCCAATACGGACCTGAAAAACAAGAGAGACCGCTAGCTAGGTGATAACTTCTCACGGGGTCGCACAGTTAGTAACTTTTTTAAAAGTAAAGCAACCGGAAGGCAGTACGTTCTTTATTCTGAAAATCTCAGGAGCTTCTCTCCATTTCCGCGTCCGATTTCCTGTCGTTCCTTCCCCAAAAATGTCGAACTTGACCCGTTTCAGAGGCGTCGCGCGTAGAAAATAGAACCGGCGCGTAAAGGCCGCGACATGCTGCTCCTGAGACGCGGCCGACTCGCGCTGCCGACGGCTCCAGTGGAAAAGGTTCTGTTGACCACAGCGGTTCCTATCAGCAGCTATGACGTGCTGCTGCAGTAACGTGCTGCTGACGGCTCCGGTGGAAAGAAGGGGTGAGCCTCCACCACTGCCGAAGCCCTTCAGCAGCTGGCTTCTTCTGCAGTCTCTGCCTGAAACGCAATTGTAAAGATGGACTTAAAGGTGTTTTTTTAGACCAAAAGTACAACGACAGAACCCCAGCTTTGATGAGACTGGTGTTGACTCAGGTTTGTGAGTCTTATTTGAAAATATTTGTGATTTGTAATATATATGATGTTGACTAGTGTGTGTCACGTGTGTGTGTGTGTGTGTGTGTGTGTGTGCATGCGTGCATGTGCTAAGCCCCGGATCTTCTTCAGTCCTAAATCCGCCCCTGGTGAGAAGATTTGTTTTGGTTCTACAAACAACCACTGAGGGGTGCCAAAAGCAGGTCTAAACTGCTTAGTTCCCCTTTAATGTCTCCTGAAGCATAATGGAGCTGCAGGTTTTATCTAAAAATGGAATTCAGTTCAAAATAATTGCAATATTTTCTAACACATGTTCTAAAACATTGGTTCCCAACCTCTGGTGTGCGATCCCCCCAAGGGGTCCCCACAGATTTGTCTGTTCTGAGGTTGTAAATTACATTTGTAAAATCCCAATCACACTCTCAATCGTATAATCAGAACTCTGTATAAGAGCTGTAACTGTATGTCTATATGAAGATAGTCACTTTGCGTGGGTAGGAGTTGGGGTTTGGGCAGCTGGCTTGTCTTTAATACAGGCAAGGGGCTCCTCAAGGAAAAATATGAGAACCGCTGGTCTAAAAGAGGGTTTTCTCATAATTTGTGTCGCTGACAGAAACAGTTGTCAGTTAACCAGTAGGGCTGTCGTGGTTGAGGAATTCCCCCTGCGGTGATTCAGGGTGGCTTAATATTGCGGTGTGCGATATTATTGCAGCCCTTTTTTTTTGCAGTACTATCTAAACATAATGTTTACACATTTAAAAAAGGTTAAAATTGCCGTGCCTTCTTTTATAACACTTTACTGAATGCAGATCAAAGGACAGTAACAACACAGATCGCAGTAACGTTTGTTTCTCCGACAGTCGGAGTCCGACTGAACTTAAAAACAACAAAATTCAGGAGAAGGTTAAACTTTTAAATGCAAATTTGGCTGCAGCATCTAACAAATAAGAAACAAGTCCCCATTTTGTTTAGTTGTTTAAAATCAAGCATAAAAAATTACATGTACCGTGCGCGCGCGCGCCGGGGGGCGGGCGCACTATCATTTCACTTTCACACACACGAATGACGGTGATTTATAGCTCGGTCACGTCCTTGTTACCCACAAGGAAAACCAGCATGTTAAACATATACGGTTTGAGAGAGGATCTGAGAGGGGCGGCAACATTTGCAGCAACACTAAAACCCTCTCGGATGGTGCGCTCGTTGCACTAACGCACACGTACTTGCGTGCGACTGGCGAGCAAAGGGAATCTCTCCCGGTTGTTGCTCCACCATGTCACGGGGGATTTCTTTAGGGTGGATGCATTCCTCCTGCAGGTAGCGAGTGAGCTCCAGCTCGGCTCAAACTCTCTTCGGGACGGTTGCAGAAGCAGTGCTTGTCCGGGACTTCAGCAGGTCTCCGAGCATTTATTTATTTATTTTTGCCGCTGGTGGCAGCTCTGTCTCGGCCAAGGACTCTGGCTGCGCAGCAGCTGACGTACTGAAAACCAAAGTGCTCCCACAGGAGCGAAGTAACGTTTCGTTTTGATACCAGTGCAGCCATCCTTCTCAACATGCATCATTGAGTTGAACCAAGTTCAGTAATCGCGGTGGCGCATGATGCAGCGCGGTGGGCTTCTTCATATCGCGATATTTCATTTTTGCGGTTACCGCGACAGCCCTATAAACCAGTTAAAAATGTAAATAAGTATTAATAATAGCAAATTAGAGGATTTGTGGTGACAAAATGACAGCAAGTGTCTTTCTGACCACAGGTTCCTGTGACCTAGTGTTTGGCAGTGGTTTGGAGTTTTCCTGAGGACCAGTGCTGAGCTCTGACAAGGCCGTCTGTTGATCCAGCTCCAGACAGCAGCACACCCTGACTCCCAGCCAGGGATGTCACCGTGATTCATGGCTCTTTCCGACACCTCGCTCATGCCTTTACTCTTCTTAATCTCTTTGCGTTCGCTCTTACGCCCCATTCTGCCTCTCTCTCATGATGAGCTTTCCTTTTGTTTGGGAAGGGCAGGAATGATGTCATCATTTAAAGCCTGAGCATGAAGTCAGGATGGAGGCCTCGCCTTTAGCCCGATGCATCGTTTTGTATGTATCATGATGAATGGCCCTCCTGTGGGGATTTCTCC